>NC_139023.1:48351208-48951208 GCF_964662115.1 Mustela nivalis | reverse complement strand
CCAATATGGAACATAATAACTAAGTATGTCAAGTCCAATTAAATATTCAGAGACTGGGTCATGGTCACTGGGTGGTTCTTGGACCCACTAGACATCCTGTGAGCCAAGCCTGGGCCAAAGTGCCACTTATTATTTGGCTGCTATATGCTTCAGCTTCACCAAGGAAGTTGTGAAACCTGGAATCCCAGGTTTCAATGTTAACCTGAATCCTCTATTCTTGAAATATTTGAGTATTCCCTCCCCCCACCCTCCACCCATTGTAAATGGCTGAAGGCCCCTAGGGGAAGTACTGGGGAAATTTTATACTTGCCATACTTTTCTAGGATCTTTCTTCCTGAAGATCTGGCTTCTTCTTCGGTCACTAGATTCCAGAGATGAAAATTGGCTTCTATTTAGAAGCTGTGCAAGAGATTATGACTTTGACTGGGTGGCTCCTCTCATTCTCCTGATCATCTGATCTTTCCTTTTGTTAATAGGGATCATGGGCTAGGTTTTTGGCTATTATTCTATTTACAATATTCATAGCTCTCTACAGGTCAGGCTCCCCTGGCTGCAAAGCCAACCCTGCTGTTCATTATGATAATTACACCCCTTTGACTTCTGAAAATTAAGCATTGCCATCTGGCTTCTTTTTTTTTTTTTTTTTTTTTTTGAGACCCTACCACTCTCAATGCTAATAAGAAGCCAATTGTGTAATAGCTCCAAATATCAAGATTAGTCCTCAAAGAAGAACCATCACTGAGGTTCTTCTCAGTAATGCTGATACCCTTCTCTCCAGTAAACACTTTACTAATTTGTTAAACAAAGTGTTTACAGCCTGGACCATGGCAGATAATCACCCAGTAGGTTTTTCAGGCTTACCTCTGCTCAAACATGCTCACTTCTTGGAGCTTTTTGAGCTCTCCTTCCATGGTGTGCCTTGAGAGTTACAGTTACTTCTACTTCTCTTAATGTGCATCATAACATTCTCCAAGCTTCCATGAGCCCTCCTAGTGGCATATTGGCACACCCTTCTATACCCTTAGCAGTACATTAAATTCTGCACTCCAGAAGTACGCTCACATGCAATACAGCCTTTGCAATCAGGTCAATTTGATTTCAAACTCAATGTTCTTTGATCCATTTCTCCTTTGTTAGATAGTTTTGCCCTTTTCTTGCTTATATAGATAATAAAGAGTTTATCATCCTTTTTAGAATTGACTCAGGTTGTTTTTTAACAATAAGTCCTAATGTATACACCAGTGAATTTGTCCAGTTATGAGGAACAATGAATACTCACTTTCCTAGATGATTTTTGTGAATTTCCATCATATACATATAGGAAAATATAACTAGGAGAACTTTAGTTTTTATAAAACTCAATAGATTTCTCTTAACAAACTATCTGACATAGATTAAGTGGTCAATCAGTTTGATGGATTAATAAAGGTTTAAATAATCATAATTATCAAATATATATATGTGTGTATATATATATATGTATGTGTGTATAGAGAGAGAAAGAGAAAGAGAAAGAGAGCGTGCTAAATTTGAAATCTATTTTGTTGGTTTTGTTCGCAAGGCTATAAATGTATACTGTTTTCTCCTTTATGTGAATGTTTTTTATTTACCCTTTTGATGGGAGGAAGTAGATAAAAATCATTCACCAGATTACTGGTGGCCTGAGCATCTGCCTGGCACATAATACTTTCTCAACAAATATTTATTAATGAATAACTATTGGGAAATAATAGCTATACTCTTGCATGAGTGTATGTAGGTGTACATACATTTATAGTTTTAATATGTCATTTTAATACAATTAAATAGAAGTCCACTTAAAAATATTCACCTGGTGGCTCAGTGGGTTAAAGCCTCTGCCTTCAGCTCAGGTCATGATCCCAGGGTTCTGGGATCAAGCCCCACGTCGGGCTCTTTGCTCAGCAGGGAGCCTGCTTTCCCCTCTCTCTCTGCCTGCCTCTCTGCCTACTTGTGATCTCTGTCAAATAAATAAATAAAATCTTTGAAAAAAAAATATTCAAACTACAAATATTTATTAAAAAAGTGAAAGTTGTGGTTTACGCCAACTAAACTTATATAATTTATCTGTTTAACAAAAATACTTTTATATAATAATGACTATGCTATGTGCAGGGACATAACATTTAGTAAAAATAGAATGATTCCCTCAGAGTAACAATTGCTATTATACCAGTATTATCTTTTCAGATATTTTACTATTTTTAAACACACATATGCATTTGCATGGCACATACACATTTTCTAACATAAATGAAGTTGTGCTTTACATATGATTATGCATCAAGCATTTTGGGCTAAACTAGGGTCTCCCAAACTTCTTTACATCATGGCAAAGGTAGAAAATAATATAATATTTATACAGCGCACAAGGATAGACCAGTTATAACTTAATATATAAGGGACATTTCCCTTTCTAAAATAATTTTGGTCATATTATACTCAATCATGAAATAGCATTTTAATAAGTTATTGAATCTAGTTTGCTAAATTTTAATTTAGAATTTCTGTCTATATATCTATAGGTGTGATTAGACAGTAGTTATCTTTCATCTTTTTAAAAAATCCATCTTTTTCCAGTGTTGGTGTAAGGATTATCTTAGCTTTATAGAATACATTGAGAAGCTCTGCACTGTATCCTAAGATCTGTGATTGTTTTTACATAAATAAGGGATTTATTTGCTTATAACATATTGATGCCTCTCACCTGTATATCTCTCTTAGTTTATTGCCTTTTGTGGGAAGTTAGGGTGTGATATTGATTCTTTTAATTTTTTTTTTTATAATTTTCAGTCTGTTAAGATTATTTCCCTCCTTTTGAATCAGTTTGGTCATTTATACATTCCAGAAAAATCATTCTTTTCAACTCACCTTTAAAATTATATTTTTATTTTTTATTTTTTTATTTATTTATTTATTTTTTTTTTTAAGATTTATTTATTTGACAGAGAGAAATCACAAGTAGACAGAGAGGCAGCCAGAGAGAGAGAGAGAGGGAAGCAGGCTCTCTGCTGAGCAGAGAGCCCGATGCGGGACTCGATCCCAGGACCCTGAGATCATGACCTGAGCCGAAGGCAGCGGCTTAATCCACTGAGCCACCCAGGCGCCCCACCTTTAAAATTATATTTTTAAACTTTTTTTTTTCTCAGTAACTTATGTGAAGTTCAGTTAAAGTGAGTTTCTTCGTAATTTCTCTCTTTTTTTTTCTCTCCCCTGAATGAGAGGACTGTCTGGGTACTATATTTAGTGGGCTGGATTTATGAGCAAGCTGACTGCCCTTATAGTTAGTGTGTTGATCTGCCCTTTCCCTACTAACTGCCAGAAGGACTGTCTTTATTCTGCACAAGACCTGTGTCAATGCATTCACACTTTCAGTACAGGGTTGGACTACCCTTCTTTTTTCCTTTATTATTATCATTATTATTATTCATTATGAAGGTCTGAAATCATAACACACTCTGGTTGGTGTACCAGATCTGCCTGACACATAACTAGAACCCTTATCAGGAACACCTCTTATTTTTAGGTGAGTCATTTGTTGCAAGGGGGCTGCCATTATAGTGTATCATAGGAGGAGCATAACTGGACCAACTGCTCCATAGTCAAGCCTTCACACTCCCCACTGACATAATTGCCCCACTGACTACACTCCCTGCACCTTACTCCTAAGTTGAGCTTTCTCCTGGTCCACAATGACAAGAATTGCTTTTACTTCCATAGTTAGCATTTTCTCCATTCTAATTTCTTTCCTTAGGATTTTCTCCATTCTAATATCTTTTCTTTTCCTCTTTTTTAAAAGATTTTATTTATTTGTTTATTAATCTGAGAGAGAGAGAGAGAGAGAAAAGGAAGGAGAAGAGGGGAATGGAGAAGGAGGGGGAAAGAATTTCAGGCAGACTCTGCCCTGAGCTGGGAGCCCAAGGCAAGGCTCAATGTCAAAATCCTGAGGTCGTGACCTGAGCCAGAACTGAGAGTTGGAGGCTTAACCAACTGAGCCACCCGGTGGCACCCTTCTCTGTTCTCATGTCTACGTCATACCAATTCCACATGCTTTCTGATTGCCAGAATTTTTCAAAATTTCTTTTTTGCTCATGGCGTCACTTCCTCTCCTGCAATCTGTTATGAATGTACCCAAACATTAGTGTTCACCTCAACCTCACAAATTAATAGTCATCTTGCCATTTTGATGAATTGAAAAAAGGAAACCCTTTGGAACCTAGAGAGCTGACATTTGTATAATATTTGTTTACTAAATGTCCCTGTTCATGTGGAAATTATAAGTAATTTTAGAGTTATGTGTATACAACTATGCAATGTAAAAATTAAGAATTGTAACTAATTTCAAGTTGTATGTGCAGCTGTCCTTTTCCCGGCTTTTTGTTGAGCCATTTTCAAAAATCTTCAACAGCCCAACATGGTCTAGTTTTGAGACGGTGACTGGAAATCGTTCCCACCACCATGCAAACAGTTTCCAATATATGTCAGCACGGTTTGATTTTAAAGTATGTGCATCTTTCAACACCCAGATTCCCATTCATGATAAGTGACATGTGGACTTTCAGTGCTCCCAGCGCCAAGGGCTGTCTTTCCTACTCAGATTGTGAAGTCCTTGCAAAATCCGGCAACATTACTCATCTTGATTATGCCACCAGTCTCTTTGATGGGAGGCTCACCCGCTTCCTTTAAGAATAAGGATGCGATTTAAGGTTTAACTTCAAACATTTAAGGCACTTAAGGTGCCAGGTCCAATTTATTTACAGCTTCTGATCGATGCCTACTTTCCGCAGGGAGCATGCATTTCAGATCGGGATTAGCTCCCTCAGTACCCTTGCCACCCCTATGCACGTGTGAAGTGTGCATAGGGACCGCCTGGCGCCAGAGTCATCTTTTGGTGTCTGACCTAAACAAAATCTTGGCTTTTATATTCTTCTTAATTCTAATAATCTCACTGAAGAACTGTTTGGACAGCAAATGCAGGAATAGTGTTAAAATTGGAGCCCCTAGGGAAAATTGAGGGCATATTTGCAAACTATAAAATTCAACTTTTATTAAGGTTTTTCAAAAAACCTACTTAATCTGGTTTGGGGCCAATGAAGTATGTAAATCAAAGCAGTTCATGGGGGTAGATGACTATCCCCTTTTGAACCATTCTGGTTGTGGTTTTTTATGATTCTTGCTTGGTTTATAATTTTTTTTAAGATTTTATTTATTTATTTGACAGAGATCACAAACAGGCAGAGAGGCAGGTGTGGGGGAAGGCACGGGGGGGGGGGGGCAGGGAACAGGCTCTCTGCTGAGCAGAGAGCCTGATGGGAGGCTTAGTCCCAGGACCCTCAGCCTCTGAGCCGAAGGCAGAGGCTTAACCCACTGAGCCACCAAGGTACCCCAGTTTATAATGTTTTAATATAATCTTCCTGGAGAGAAAGCATGGTGCTGTGTGAGGGAACAGTGAATGGCAGGGACATATGGGACATGGCTTTTAATTCTTACTCAGTTACTGAGTTGTTTGACCTTTGCCATCTGACCTACTGGCCATGAGCTTCAGAGATAATCTTTTAAGTTTCTTCTTATTTCGAAGAACCTTTTTCCTATGGTACTTATTATGTTTTTTGTTTTATGATTAGGCTCAGAGAAAGTTATGAAAATCCCCATACAAGTAAATAGACAATCATAATGACAAAAACAAAAATTAGAATCCACAACTTCATTTTTTTTTTTTCCTAGCAAGTCTGTAGTTATTCCAGTATTGTCTACAGGTATCTGATTTTATGGGAGTGCCATATTTAAACATTCATTATCAACTCATGCAATCAGACTTAAGTGCACCTAAGTACACCATCTGTCTTTTTCTTTCTTATATATTCCTCTGTAGTCACACACAGATATCTGCTATTCTAGTAGTGTCTGGAGCCTATTATAGCTGCACCAGTTACAGTGCAATCAGCAGAGGAGGCATTCCCTTCCAAGTCCTGATTTTTAGAATTTAACAGCACCGACATTTATAATGGCTCTACCCTTAAATGTGATATATTCACACTTTTCTACACAGGTGTGTGTTTTATTTCTCAAAGCTCCAGAGGCAAAGTCTATCTTTGGGGGAACAGTTCAAAGCTTGGCCCTCTTTTTAAAAAGCCAAAGCATGACAGAAAGTATTTTGTAAATCCAGGAGGCTTCTGATCGAGCTGCACAGTCATGCAAACCATTTCAAGACTACAATGCAGGCAGAGAAGGGCTGGAACACAGCCGGCTCTTCCATCACCCTGGTCCCTGGGGCGAGAGCTTGGTCTTTTTGATTGGGTTCCACAGCCATGTTATTCAAGAAGTGTGCCCAATCTTGGCCCAAAGAGGCATCAGTTCATTCTCTGCAAAGCAACCTGGAACACACCTTTTCAACACATCAGTGATGGCTTGACGGCAGTGGGACCTCACTGTACAGGAGCATCAGTGATAGGTCTTACATTTTGGCAGCCTAAGCATACAAATGAATAGGACACAAGGCTAGAATTGGGGTCTCATGGAAACCAAAAAGATGCTGAGGATGTATTCTGAGATAATCAACCCATACCATTGAAATGAAACTCCCCAAAGTATGGTGACTTTTAACATTCAGTTCTTGTACTATATAGGCTGTCTTGGGAGAGTAATGGTTCTAGTAAAACAGAGGAAATGTCCTTTGAAATTAGCCAGCCTTCATTTCACGTCCCACCTCCTGCCACTTACTAACTGTGTGGTTTTAAGCGGGTTGCTTAAATTTCCTTAGCTCAGATTGCCTCGTAGGTGGAATGGTGATCACAATACCCATTGTTATAGTTACTGGGAAGATTAACAAAAGCACAGTGTGCCAAGGTTATATGGTTAGCTCTGCATAAATGAGAGTACAAAAAGTAATACTCTATAGCACTAGCTTACATGCTAGGCTCTATTCAAATAACTTTCATATATTTTCTCAGTCCTCATAACAACCAAGAGATAGATACTATTTGTATCTCTGTGATATAGATTGGAGATTTGCAGAGTTCAAGTAAGTTGTCTAAGCACATTTTGGCTGGTTTTCAGTGGCATCAATATTTGGGGCTAGACAGTCTGACACTCCCTGTGTCCTCCCACCCCAGCCCATGGTGTCATCTACAAATCTGTATTGCCTTGAAGAAAACTAAGATGGTGACCGCCCACATTGCCCTGTATACAAATAGGCCAAAAAATATATCATTTGCTATGTGCACTTGTCCACAGCTCTGTGGGGGTCACATTGTCTCTCTTGACCACATCTGGCTGAACTCCTTGTTGACCTGACTCAAGAATTGTCCATCCAGAAATAGGCCACCAAGTGATGATTTGGCCAAATGCAAAAAAGTGGGACAATAAGTTTTTTTTTTTTTTCATTAAGGAATTTGAATGAAAAAGTGAAGAGACAATTTGTCATTGAGCAGTGGGACTAAGAGTTGAGACTAGAGGCCAGCCGAGATTAGTTGTAGTAATATCTATTTTACTCGTCTATATTTGAATGCATCATGATACTTTTAAATACTAAAACACTTGTCTTTTTCTTCTATGATATCATTGTTTCACCATTAAAAAAAAATCTGAAATCTGAACCGTTTAAAACTTGAGAGGTACACAAAGGGGTTAACGGAAACAAGTAGTACTCTAAAAGTATTTTCGCTATATTCCTCCCTTGTTTAAAATTCTTCCCAGGTATTTTGTTAATATATATATTTTTAAATTCTTCTTTCTGAGGTAAACATCTTTCTTCATGTTTATTAATCATTTGCACACACACCAGTATCTATTTGGGTTCATAATAAATTCTGGAGGCCCTGGTAGGGTTGGCTTAGAATGGTAGCAGGTATCTTATGGAAAATAGTAGGAGGGGATAAGGAAAGGAATGAAGAGAAAGAAGACAGGGAAAAGGTGGAGAATCTCTCTCAGGCCCATTTGCTAGCTATTTCCCTAAAGCCTATCCATCTCTCTGCTCCTGGTTCTTGGTTCTCTCTTTTTTCCTCCTTTATCTTCATAAGACCAAATCCATTTCTTAGGGTCTCTTCACTGCCATTCTTTCAACACTATGAACACTGTTATTTATCTTCATGATGGCCATATTTCTCAATCACCTTCCCTGGGGATACTCTAGCCAAAAGGCCAGAATAACCTTAGTCTTCCCTCAGGTGGAACAGAATCTGATACAACGTAGAATGATCATTGCTCAATACAGTAGCCTCCAACCATATATGGCTATCAAGCGCTTGAAATGTGGTTAATCGAAAGCAAGTTCTGCCATCAGTGTAAAGTCATACTGGATTTCAAGAACTTAGTACAAATAAAATAATAAAAGATACCTCAATATCTTTATATTGATTATCTGTTGAAAAAATATTTTCCAATATTTGTTAAAATAAAATATAGTATTGATATTAATTTCACATGTTTTCCTCTACTCTTTTAAATATGGCCACTAGAATATTTAAAATTATATTTGTGGCTTGTATTATATTCATGTTGGTTACACTCATGTAGAAGCTAATAGCAATTACATTTCAATTGTAATTAAAACACTGGAATTAGTACTGGTGTTAATAAAGATATTTTAAAATATGTGAAATAAGAACCAAAATACTGATATGGCCGTTTGGCTTTAGAGCAATCTCTAACTGTGAGGAATTATATGTAAATCAAAATTATGAGAAATGAGTCAGCAGAAACTCTGAAGGAAGGAAAATATACAGAAATAATAAAAGATCAGGAACCCAAGCTGCGCATGAAAAATAGATATCAGTATAGAAATGAGCTGAGAGGGGTGCCTGGGTGGCTCAGTGGGTTAAAGCCTCTGCCTTCGGCTCAGGTCATGATCTCAGGGTCCTGGGATCGAGCCCCACATAGGGCTCTCTGCTCAGCAAGGAGCCTGCTTCCTCCTCTCTCTCTGCCTGCCTCTCTGCCTACTTGTGATCTCTGTCTGTCAAATAAATAAATAAAATCTTAAAAAAAAAAAAAAAAAGAAAAAGAAATGAGCTGAGAAAAGGAAAATGAGTGACAACACTACCTCCTGGACAAAGGGCAGACGTCTCCAGTTTCAGCTCTTGAAGTCCTCACTTTGGATCTGGAGCCATCCTTCAGTTTCTGTTCTTTCCAAGAATATGGATGTGTCACTTCACAGAAACTCTCCTATTCCCAGAGGCAAACTTTTCTTGACGTCATTAAACACTGTAAACATACAAATTGCACTTCTTTCACTAGGGAAAGTAAAATGGATTGAACCAAGAAAGTCTCTGCTTACACTTACACTTTCTGAGTGAAAGAAACAAGTTTTGCAAAAATAATCAGTACTAAAGAACTATGAAACAATAAGTAAAGCAAGAAAATTTTAGGTAGTGAAAAGATCTCTAAAGGTTGTAAGACATGTTGATTCCACAGAGGGTTTTTTCCAGAAGATGACTACTCCCTATTCAGGAAGTAACAGTTGGGCTGAGATGTGTAAAGTTAGAAAGAGCCAGTCATGCAAAGAGCCTGGGTTAGGGGGAGAAAGGAGAAAACATCCAGGGAGGAACAACAGGTGCAAAGTCCCTAAGTCACAAAGATTTTTAGTTTGTTAGAGAAACAATGTGATTGTGATTGGAGGAAAGGAAGGTGGTGTGAGCAGGATGAAAGAGTCAGACAAGGGACCAGGTCTAATGGAGACATGTAAACAATTTCGATTTTATTTTGAATGCACTGGAAAGCCATGGAAGAGTTTTAAGCAGTGGAATGGCATGGCCAGTTAGGAATATAATACAGTGATCCAAGCAAGATGTGATAAAAGCTTATCTTTGAATAACCCCTGATAATCTTGAATCAGCATAATATAGGATTATGCCTTTCAAGTGGGATTTATTGAATTTACTAAGAAACACTAGTATCCAAGTAGTTTTCAAAATGTCCCATTCTATTTGCATTAATTATATGTTATATACATTTTTTAAAGACATTTTGCAAACAAAGTAAACACACACACACACACACACACACACACATCATCCACATTACCACCACCCAGATAGGCATGGTTGACATCTTCGAGTGCATCCTACTATCCATTTCTAACTTTAAGTGTTTGTGCAGACATAGAAATGGGATCATATGTTCTACATCTTCAGAGACTTTCTTTACTTACACTTGGAACATATTTCTATATTATTAAATATTCTCCTACAATATCATTGACTGCATGGCAATTCAAGTGTATGGATATTTGATAATTGATCTGATACGCTATACTTACAAATTTAATTTGCTTCCAATCTATTATTGTTTTATTTTAATAATACAGTACAATGTGATGGTTGCCGTTCCTATAAATAAATATTTGTGTTCACCCTTAATGACTTCCAAATGATGAGTTCTAAATTATGTAATTTTATCACCAGTTTTAACTATTTCTACATTTTAAAGGATTTTGATACAAGTACTATTTCCCCTCCAGACAAATTAGTTTTATACCAATGATGTATAAAGATACCAGTTTCTCCAAAATTTTGGAGACAATGGGTATGATAATTTTAAATTTTTCTGCCTATTTAGTAGGAAATTAACAATATATCATTGATATTTGGTTGAAATTTTGTATTAAAATTTGTATTTCTTTCTATCTAATAAGGTTGAATTATTTTTCCTGCACATGTGGTAAGAGCAGACCCTGAAAAGATTCTAAAAAACCTATCTGGAAGTAAATGGTTCAACACAAAGTTTCCTTTTATCCAATCATGTTTGCTGAGAATGTGCTCAGAAGTTTCTAAAGATTCCAAATTACTATTTATGTAATATTTCACATGCTTGTATTTATAGGAGGCTCTACTTAGAACATTATGTACTCAACTTGCTGAAGGTTCTGATCTCCCCAAAAAACAAATCAAGGTAAAATGTCACAAGTTGGGGAAAAAAAAATCAAGTACCTAGTGAGAAAGAGATAGATATTCTACCATGTGAAAAAACACATAGGCTCAATTTTAGGTGTGGGAATTTGAAATTGGCTATTTTTCTATTTAAACAAATGATCCCAAGAAACTATCTAGAAATTTTTTATGGGTCAGATTTTGAAACCATATCCGGTTTCTCAGCCATTTAGTATTTCTCACATAAAACAAATTGTTTCATCTAAGATATCAATGCTTGTACTTTAGGCTCCAAATAGAGGATGTTCACTTCATCGGAGTGGATTCATTACTCCAATGAAGAGTTATAATTGATCTTAGACAAGAGTTAGCAGGGCTCAATAGAAATGTCAGAAAAGCCAAAAGACTTGAATTCATGTCCTGGCTTATTCTTCTTTTTTACTTAATTTAATTGAATTTTATTTGTGTGTGTGTGTTCCAAAATTCATTGTTTATACACCACACACAGTGCTCCATGCAATACATGCCCTCCTTAATACCCACCACCTGGCTCACCAAATCCCCCATCCCCATCCCCTCCAAAAACCTCAGTTTGTTTCTCAGAGTCCACAGTCTCTCATGGTTTTCAGCTTCTGACTTTGTCCTTGGGTGAGCCTCTTATATAAAGCTTCAATTTATTTCTTTATAAACTGTATTTATTCCATAAGTTATTATATGGATCAAGAAAAGTGAACATACTATAAAACTGAGAGGTTTTATATAAGTACAGGATATTATTCAGATCTGGAGTCACAAACTCAAGCATCTTCAAGGGCTAGGTGGACTTCTATCTACATATGATAGATCTGATGATTTTCTGGGTGACTCCAGGATCTATTCCAGTCCCCCAGGATTACTGCAATTGTGTCAATAAGAACCCAGTGTTGTCTGATATTTCAATTTTTCTTTCAAAAGAAAATCATAAATCTTGATTTTTTTTGGTAAAAATCTCCATCTTTAAGTACTGATAGCTAATTAAAATATAGTTTAAAATTATTTTGTTGGCCAAATAAATCATATCCATGGGCCAAATGTGGACAGAGACTAGTCAGTCTACAAAGTGTTTTATTGTCTCCAATTTACATGGTTGCTAACACCGCCCCCCAACCTCCCTGTTGGCATCTTTAGTTAAGAGTATTTATTGTACTGATTGTATCAAATATAGTCCAATCTTGTAGTAACCAATTATTTGTAATTATTTCCACGATGAGGGTTTTTCTCTTCAGGTGGCCAATTACTTCCTATCAAATTATCACTGAAAACCATTATTTTAATTTCCATTTGTAGACATCTCAAGACTTTATTTTCCATTTGGTACAAGTAAATGAAAAGGAAATAACAGCCAATGCAATTAGGACTGTGATCTTATCTGTCTGGATTGATTAGAAGTCCTTACTCTCATCATGCAAACTCTTTATTAATGTTGTTTATTAAAACCTAGTTTCAGATTTAGTGATTTTTTAGGATTTCATTTATTTTATCTTTTTATTTTATAAGATGGCAGGGAATGCAGGATAGGGGAAAGGAAAGGGACCTAATTAGCAAAGGGATGTTGTTTTCCTATAAATTGGCTTCAGCACACTGATCTCTGTGAAAACGTTTCTCCATTTATCAAAACTCTGTCTCTGGTGAATTTCAGTGAGTTACGATAGAGTGTTGCTAATTCATACTAATGACTGGGATACCCAGCGCAGATTATTGAATTCTGAGAATTAGCAAGTGAGTGTAAAAAAAAGGGGAGAGTGACAATAAATTGAGGCCACTGCATTACAAAAACGTCCTTTGTTCACTTGTTTTCTTAATTATAAGCTAGTTTTTAATTAATAAGGTTAATGTATCATTGCTACTAGTGCAAATTATGTCCCTAGAGCTTTCCAACATTAAATATTAGTTAAAAATCAGGTGCAAGTTTATTTGGCAGTAAGTTGAAATAAAACATTGGCAAAAGAGCAAGGCAAGATTTAGATTGGTAGTAAATTAAACTAAATTTCCACTTCATAAAATATTCTTTTTTTTTTTTCCAGCCTTGGCATCATTAGTTGGTATTAAATATGGTTCTCTATTATCACCCAAGAAAACCAACCAGTATTCCTGGGAAGGGCTATCCATGGTTAAACACTCACCTGCTTAAAGTAATGGCAACGAAGTGTTCGTAAGAGTTGACATGGTTACTGTTCCTCCTGGTATTCCCACAAATATCTTAGCATGAAAACAACTCCCTTTATTTTTTAGGAAAACAAAGGAAGAAAGATAAGGTAGAATGTAGTTAAAAAGAATAGTTAACTTTAAGAAAAAATATTAAGGATTGGAGAACTTCTTAGTTTATTTATTTTTTAAGTGTATTTATTTAAGTAATCTCTACACCCGATGTGGGGCTTGAACTCATGATCCTGAGATCAAGGCCAGCCAGACACCTCAAAGAGCTCTTTATTTTATAGTTGATGATAATGTAATTCAGAGAGTGGGAGAGAGAGAGAAAATGTGGTCCCATAAAGGGAGATGAGTTTCATACTTTTCTCAATATACCGCTTGGATGCTGAAAGTTGCCTCATACTCCTCACATTTTGCTATTTATTATCTATTCTTTCAGTGAGTGGCTGGAAGACAGTATGGACCAGGGTTGAATTTGTTTCCTGTTGGCACTACCTAACAGAGTTTATAAGCAAATAATAAGCCCTCAGTAAAAATGCATTAAGTGGCAGTGCTTACAGGACACCATGTGAGGTTCCAGGATCTAAGGATACAGAGCTGTGGGTCTTTCCTCTGATAAACTCACATCCTTAAAAGGGAGAAAAAATAAGCAAATCAATACTGTAGGATGTTTCTGTGATGGAGGGTAAACTCAGATTTGCCTTGAAAGCACAGAGTAGGAGAAACTAACCCAAGATAGTAAGGTTCAGGAAAGGTCCCTTGTGGAAAATGGTTGAGCTGAACTTTAAAGAATCACAGTTAGTAAGCTGGAGAATGTTGGGAAAATATTTAGGGAACTTCACCCAATTCATTGCGAGGTGTGGCTAGAAAAGAATCTAGAAGGTTCATAAATAATCTGGTATATCATGTGAACTTTTTACATTCTATTTGATTGTCATCAGGGGCAGTACCAAAGATAAACCAAAGGAACAAGACTAGGAACAGGAAACTCAATGAGAAGACTTACAGGGTCCATGTGAGATTTGACAAGGGCCTCCTGAGATCTGTTATGGCTACACTGAGTATATTTCCTCCCCTAGTACATATGATTTTCTAGAAAAGTACCCTTTTTCCCAACTGTTATCCCACAGTTTAAATGAAATGGTTTCATTCTCAGCTTCAAGGGCAATTCTAAATTAACTTAAGCTAATCAGGGAAACCCACTCACTTGGCCATAGTAATTGGATTGAGACTGGACATGTAACTCAAGGTCAGAAAATGAGACCAGAGAATATCTGGGCTGAGCTTTTGGAAGAGAATCTCCTTTGCTTTTCTGGGAGAACTACTGAGAGTGGTATTCTCTATTCTGGAGCCAGGAAACATGTAGTCTGGACACTATTGTCCACCATACTGTAAATAGAAAGAAAATCAACTGTTAGGCCAACAGTACAGAGAAGCAAATGTAGCCAAACTTACCTTCAGTCTATTCTAACTTGGGGTCTTTGGGTTATATAGAGTCATGAATTATTTTTTAACACCTATGTTATTTAAATGAGTTCTGTTTTCCTTCTAAATTGGACATTCCTGTTCCTGGAAGTATCTTAACTGCTAAAAAACTGGTTTTAACACTTGACATTCTTGATAAAGGTGGAAAATTAGATGACCTCTTCATTCTTATGATTCTCCCTCACATTTTGTTTATTAAGAAAATATGAAGCCTGCAAACAGCAGGCTGATGACTGAAGAAAAATGGCAAAAACATTGCAAGAGTCAAATGACTCCTCCACAGTCCCCTGACAGCTTTTCTCCCTTCCTCTCTCCCAGCCTGCCTGTCTTTGGCTGCCAAGAATTTGCTGTTTGCTTCTCACTTCCCTCATCCAATCCATACTGAGAAGATAACGTGCCCAGCTAGCTCCAGAAAAGAAAGCTGAATGTTGGCACACATTTCATCTTGAATGAAAATAACCTACCGTTCAGAGTGGCCTCTGCTCTCCAGGGCTGAGACTGTATTGGGTTCAGTGGTGAGTTCTTCAGCCTTCTGGTCCTGGGATTTTAGCTAATGGCTTTGGGGTTTTGCACAAGCCACATGCGCCTGGCTTTAATGTTGCCACCGTGGATAAGAGCTTGTCATGTTGTATAATATTACATAGTTACTCGGAAGGAGCTTTCTGGCTAAGTGACAGCATTTGACATGTCTCTAATATTGACAGTAGTGGTGACTTTCAAGTGTTCTATTTATTTCAGGTAGAATGGGAGCAGCGATTTTTAAGTAAAATAAACATCTGCAGAGGAACTTTCTGGTTTATTGTAGTATAAATGTCAAGGGAGTCTGAACACTGGCTCTTCTCTTTTCTAGCCATGGGCCATTGGGCAAATTTAGAGACTCTGCCATTGTAGACAGAAATAATGGAACTGCCTACCTTTAAGCATCATAATTATATTATCCAATGTGTCTAAGTGTCTTTCTTGTGTGATGTCTAGATAATCTTGGTACATATTTTAATTGAGATTCCTGCAATGCCTATAAACATTTCTAAGTGAACAGCTATAGTCAACCCCTTAACTCTGAAAATCCTTAGACAACATTGCTTCTGCCTTAAGGTTTAGCTTCCTTGGTCACAGACGATCACATCATTGGTAGCCAGACTTAATACAGGTGACTCATGAGGCGAGCAAGAAATTACAACCTGGCATGGTGCCTAAATATGACCTGTTTCCAAGAGCTTAATGAACTCTTGCTTGAGTTCTGAATCAAGGAATCAGTAACAAAGATTGAAACTGAAAGAATTTATAGAGAGAAGCTCTGATATAGGACCAAAGCATGAAGGGTCAAGTGGCAAAATTCTGACAGTTTTATAGACAGAAAGAATAAATGTGTTTATGGTGAGAAAAGCAGAAAAACCCAGAGAGAAACTAATGTATTCAGAGTAGCTGAATTACATGAATAGCAAAGCATAAGTTTGAGATCAATGAACCTTTCTGCTGAGGACCTTGCAACTTCTTGCAGATCATCTAGAGGCAGGATGGTCTATGAGGAGGCTGTAGGGTAGAACTGTTATTGATTCAGCTCTGGGATCAGAGTAGCTCAGCTGAAGTCCTGGCTCTGTCACTAACTAGCTGTGGGAATTTGGGCAAGTTATTCCACCTCTCTACTACCTCATTTTCTTCTTCTATAACACAGGGAAACATGGGACCTATCTTTAGAGCCATTATAAGGATCAAATACATGTAAAGGCTTAGTGCATTACTGGCACATAGTCATTTTTCAATAAATAAATATTAGACATTATTAGCTTTCATCAACTATGACTCAGTAGCCATAAAACTGACATATAAGCAGCCCCTCAGCTCCACTATAACTCTTGTTTCCCTTATGTCCAAATGTATCTTATAATTAACATCACTGTCAACCAAAAGAGCCTAATTAAATAAATATCTATTATCAGTTTTATTTGAAGAACAAGGTATACAAGGACAAAAAAAGAGATGAAATGTTAAATGCAATAATAGTAATAGTTATCTTTTCGGTGTTCTAACAATTTTTGTGCAATTCATTCAGCCATTTATGTATTTTTTTCATTCATTTATTCATTTTTCAAAGATGTATTGAATTTCTACAATGTTGGAAATTCAATTTTAAAAAATGTAGCCCTATACTGATGGAGTTTTAAGAGTCCGTGCCATTAAGCAAATAGTGATGAAGGATCATTTTTTTAAAGTGAAATCTAAAGGTGAAAAATCTGCTTACTTCCTTATCTCATTTAGATAGTGACTCAAAAGTCATCTTTTCAGAGAGTTCTTGTGTGACTAGGTGTATTAGTGAGGACAATATAAGTAATATGTATGGTTAACAAACTAACACGGTATCATTGGCTTACCAAAACAAACATGTTTTTCTTCCTCCCATTACGTGTCCAAAGTGGATTGGTCAGATGATGTATACCCCACAAAATCACTGTGGGAGCCAGGTTGATTAAGATCCTGCCATCTTTTACCAGCATTATCTGGAGCATGGAGCCTCCCGTAGCCTCAGAGGCAGAGGGAGAGTGGCCAAGGGAGAATGTATAGCCTCTCTGAAATGCCTCAGTGGAAATAACCACATCACTTTTACTATCAACCCATTGGTCCAAACCAGTGATGTAGGCCAGTCTAACTGCAAAGGGTTGGAAAGTCTTCTCAGATACCAGGGAACACAGAGAACTAGTAATCTATACTAGACCATCTCATTCAAAATGTAGCTGCAAACCTAACCCTTCTCACCCCCTTTCCTGGTTTACTTCTTTTTAGTCTTTATTACTATCTTATACTGTCTCTCCTCACATGAATATAAGCCTTAAGAATGAAAGCATTCTTGTTTATCTTGTACGCACCTAGAACAATATTTGGTACAGAGAAGGCACTCAATAAATATGTTACATAAATGAATAAATTAATGTTATTGATTGCAAGATATAGTAAGTATAACTGGTAAAGAGCATTTAAAAAAATATGAGGTAGGAAGGAACTTGTCTTGTTTAAATAAAATGATTAAGTGAAGACAACTGAACTCTGGTCACTCCATGGTGGGATGTGATCAGGTTATGAGTAATTCTCAGAACCTGAAGATTTCAGTAGTTCCAGGTTTTGTGTTTTCTTCTAATCATGAGTCATACATATTCTCAGTCTTCCTAAGAGAAATGAAAAGGAAGTGAATTGGGGAAACAAAGGAAAGCAAAGATGGAAACTCTGGGTTGTAGTTCTGGCTGTCGCTCACTAGCCATGACTTTGGTCAAGTCTGTTCACTTTTCTATACTTTAGTTACTGTATATCTTTAATGGGGATGATACCCTTCTTTCCTTCCACCTTCTAAGAAATGCTTCTGTAACCCAAATCAATTTTATAAGGAATTCTCAGTACAGCAACTTATTTGCTTCTTACACAAACCCACCAGGAGAAGTTGATTAGCAGTCAGTTCCCACCTTCTTAACTTCTTGCTACACACTACATGGATCTGAAAACTGAGAGGCAGAAAGACGGATTTACCAAATAGTGGAGGGGGGTTTACATCTCATACCTAAATTCCAAATCTATTATTTTTTCCTTCACACTGCAAAAGCATTTACAAAATATAAATATATATTAATGTTGTGATCTGGGCTCTAAAGGGAATACATTCCCCTTTTCAAATTCTGTTTTCCTGTTGGATACATCAAGACAGAAAACACAGTCTTGGTCCCATGTTTTGGGGCCCAGGAATAGCCACATGGCAACAAAACAAAAGGAGTTTTTATCGGTTTGTCATAGCGGGAATACTGATGGAGGAAGATACTCTAGTAGAGCCATGCTCCATGTCAATAATGAAGCACAGTGAGGGAAAGTTCTAGAAGGCATGCTTGGGGTAGCCATTTTCTTCCTCAACTCTAAGTGGCAAAGCAACATGTTGTCCTATAGGAAACCATTATACTAAGGAGTTGACCCCAGCTGGCACCAAGGGCATATTTCATCTCAAAGAAATGAAATTGCTATGGGAACAGAAACGATTCCCAGGAATGAGGTATCAAAAAGCCAGAGTAGGGGGGCGCCTGGGTGGCTCAGTGGTTTAAGGTCTCTGCCTTTAGCTTGGGTCATGATCCCAGGGTCCTGGGATCGAGCCCCACATTAGGCTCTCCGCTTCTCAGGGAGCCTGCTTCCTCCTCTCCCTCTGCCTGCCTATCTGCCTGCTTGTGATCTCTGCCTGTCAAATAAGTAAATAAAATCTTAAAAAAAAAAAAAAAAAGCCAGAGTAGGCTGTGTGTGGCTCGAGATGAATTCATGTGGGTCAGCCCCATCTTGCCAAAGAAAGTCACGATGGATTACATAATGTCATGCTACAGAGATTAAGGAATAGTCATATTTAGAGAATGAGGAAACTTTATATCAACCAAGGGTTAGCTAGACAGGGGAGACAAGAGTCTACCTTATCTCCCATCATGCCACAGAGTTAAGTCACAACCAGGATGGGGCTGTGCATCCCATACAGATCCGCTCCATACAGATCCGCCTTCCAGAGAAGGAACCATGCCCCACTCCTCCCTCACTATTGTTATGGCAAGTACGAGAAAGCAATCCTGTCTATGGAGAATGCACAGGCATCTGAATGGGGGTACCAGCTGTTTATAAGCATCATCTGCCCCTGGAGTGTCTTGCACCATGAGAACATGCAGTTCTCCTACTAGAAGGAAGGAGGGCCTGGCGCACAAAAGGTAAACTTGAGCACAATCCCTCCTCCTGCCCACAACCTTGGGGAAGCAGGAACTGGCCCCACTAGCTCAGTGCCCAAGTATTTCAGAGTGAGAACTCAGGGTCACTTTCCAAAGGCTCAGATCCTCTTATCACACTGTGCCATTAGCCTAGTATCCCCAATGTGTTAGAGAAAGGTTACTAAGCAAAAAGAACCTTGCCTGGTTGAGGCAACCTCATCAATACAGATCATTAATTAAAATAAAGCCTGAATTGGGGTTGTCTTTTTTTTTTTTAAATAAATGAAATAAGATATAATTTTTACTGGTTTTTTTTGTTTGTTTTTACTAATTTTTTTGTTTCGTTCTGTTATACTTAAAAAAAAAAAAAAAAATCCCAGGCTGCATTCCATAAGGGCATTTCATTAACTGGTTGAATTTAAGTGACTTAATTGATGTAGTTAAAGCATTAACTCTGCTGATAAAAAATAAAATGACTCAGGGCAAACACACTGTCATATTGTTATTATTGAACACGGACTGCAAAGCACTGGCACAGGAGCTGCTGCAGAGCCCACAGTTAGACACGGTCCGTGTCCCAGGGGCATGCAATCCCAGCAAGGTTGTTATATGGTATTCATTGCAATTTGATGAACTTCATTTATCTAGACAGCCACTTATTTAGGATGAATTGGAACCTACTGAATCATCTTAATTCAGAGGCTTCTCCTGCACCATGGATCTGCAGCAGCTATTAAACTTGAGAAGATTCAGTGGCCATGACACAATGAATGTATTATTCCCACGAAATTATCTGGGTGTGAGGAATCATCAGCTTTATGGACAGGTGTTGGGCGCTACCCACTATCACCTTTTTACCCCCTTCGGTTTTTAAGTATGATATCAGTGTTACAGTCACTGTCACTCATCTTCCCCCATAAAGAAGTTATCTGTCAAAGATGATGCTATTTCCCCAATAGCACAATCATTCAATTCTTGGGGAAAAAAAATCACACAGCCTGAAACCCTGATACAAGACCAGGGTTCCCTTAGGCACTGAGTTCTCTGAAGCGATGAGTTAATGAGGAGAGAACAGTTCTCTCTGTAACAGATCTAGCCACTTATAGCATTCTATTACTAATTGAGAGTAGGAGCTCCCATAAAGTATACTGGGAGGATTTATTTGGATTATTTACAAGACCAAGGGAGAGAATATGCAAATAGATATTTACGTGTAGAGTGAATCCAATCACCAAACACTTGTACATTCTGTTTGTAGACTGAGGGCTTTTTGCAGACATGTAGTGTGTCAGGTTTGGGGGAAAAAAAAATCTTAGGGCTGTCACTCTCCAAACTTTTTGGCCATTTCTAAATTTAGTACCAGAGACTCTTTTAACCTCCAGGCCATATTTATGTTATCTTTGATTGTAAAGCTAAAGCTTGAAAACCAAAAACTCGTAGGAATTTATGCTAAAATTCAGAGCAACTTTTAATCTTCTCAGACTCAAAGCACACTAAGACCATTGTATCAGCCAGAGTTCACCAGAGAAATAAACAGAACAAATATATATATATAAAATATATTCTTATACAAAATATGCATGATTCATTTTGTAAAATAAACATGATTCATATATGTAGGATTATGTATATGAATACATCATATACGTATATAATTTATTTTAAGGAATTGGCTCACATAACATAGTGGGGGGGTTTGCTGGCAAGTCTGAAGTGAGTAGGGCAGGTTGGCAAGCTGGACACTCAAGCAGGCTTTGCAGTAAAATCCTTCCTTGTCTTGGAAATTTGTTTTTGCTCTGTTGCCTTCGACGGACAGGACGAGGCCCACTCACATTATGGCTGTTCCCTCTGATAGGAGATCTTAATCACGTCTGCAGAATATCTCCATAGCAACATTTAAATGAGTGTTTGACCAAACAACTGAGCCCTGTAACCGAACCAAGGGGACATATAAAATGTAACCAATCACAGGCATCAACTCTACCTGTCAATATTGATGCTGTAAACTTCATCAAACAATATTAAATTTGTACATATAAAACTAATAGGATCTATTCAATAAAAAAGTACCATCTCTCTGTTTTTCATATTACAGCTTAAACCAAAGGTATTTGGATTTGAAACATATCATACTTTTTTGTGCCAGTGTCAAATCTTTTGGTAAAAGGGTATTTCTTATGTTTTGTAAACCGGGTGTTGGGAAATGTGGGCTCACAGCTAACTCTGACCCACTGTTTTTGCATGGCCCATGAACTAAGACGGTTTTTACATTTTTAGATGGTTATATTATGAATAGCTATATAAGGAACTGTACACTCAAAAATGGTTAAAATGATAAACTTCATGTTATTTGTTATTACAACACACATATAAGTTCACACATAAGTTATATAGGAACCTATATAATATCCAGAATGTTGCCTCTTGACATTCAAACCCTAAAATATGGGATATCTGACTCTAAAATTATGCTGCCCTTGTTATAAACCAAATATTTTCTCATTGAGGGAAGATCTCAATATGCACCTTGATATACGGACATAATAGTAACAAGTTTCTTTGATCCATCCCACAATATCATAATTCTTCAGGAAGTATTAAAAATAATAGCTTTGTTTGTGTTTTACTTAAAATCCTATCTTTACAAGTAGACTTCAAAAATATGTATCAAGAGCTCTGGCATTTAATGAAAGAAGACTCATTCAAAGCTAGAAAAAGCAAAAAGGTGGCAGACTCCCACAGCCAACCATAATCTGGCTCTTGTCCCTCCCCTTTAGCCTTGCCTCCTATGATTCCTCAACTCCTCAACTCCTCACTCCATTCCAACTGACATTTTCTTTGTTTCTTCAATACTTCCACCATATTCTTACCTCAAGACTTTTTACTTACTATTCCTTCGAGCAGGACCACAATCCTCACAGAAGTTCACATGGCTGTTTTCTTTTTATTGTCAACTCAAATGGGACTTACTCAGGCCAACTATCTCTGCTCACCCTCCTGACCCAGAGACCCATCCATCTCCCCATCTTACTATTTTATTTTAATTTGTATATAGTGCTGTCTGGAATTTGTAAATTCATGTATCATTTTTCATCAGTAGGTGATAACTCTAAATGAAGAGGATCTTGCCAGTCTTGTGCATGGCTGCACTCTGCTATCCAGAACATTCCATGGTCATAGATGATATCCAATTAGTATTTGAAGTAAGCTAGTGACAGACAGAACACAGGCCAAACTGGACCAGTGATTAGTCTTCGAATTAAGTCACCATTGGGCTAAGAGTGGTTTGGAAATTATTTAATCTGACTATTAATTCATTTAATTGAAAGCACGAGGACCCAACTCGGGCAAAATACTAGGTGCTGCAGATATAACAGTAAAGAGAGAAAACATGGTCCCTGCAATCAGAAAAGTCACAAAATGATACATTAGGAACAGATATGTTCAGGATGCCATACTCCAGTGGTATTATAAAACATACTCTGAATATTTTTTTTCTTATTTCAAATACTTTCTGAACTTTCTTTGAATCATTGTTTTCTCACAGTAATACATCTGAGCATTCACAGTGGTTCCATACATACATATGGCTTTGACATTGTATCAGGGTTACTCGTATGGAATTATTATAAAGATTTAGCTAAAACTTAAAGACAAAAAAATTATTTTGTGGGCAACAAAACACAATATAACTAGAATTAGTTCATAACATTCTAACATACTGATCCTCTGACTTCATGCCTCCTGGTTGCATGTCTGAGATGGAAAGTATCCACCTAAAGACACATATGATGCTTCTTCAGTTGTTCAATTGCTGACATTCAAATAGAAGGACTCTTATTTTATTTTATTTTTTTTACCAGAAAGAATATATTTAACATGCTTACCTTTACTTCCTCCTTTTCATTTTTCTTTTAAGAGCTGACTTTATAGTTTAAGCAGAGCCAGGTCCCAATTGTGATTTTTCAAAGCCTCAGGTGACCTTTCAAGCCCAGGCTCCTTGTCCTAAGAGGAAGGGTCAACAGCAAAACCCAGCAAATAATCCAGTAACACCTCCAAACAAGAATGGAAACAAGAGGTAGGGACACCGGATCTTCATGTCGTGCTTTGTGTCTTGACTTGCTTCTTGGAGAACATTGTATTTTTAACTCAGTCAGCACAAGTTTATAAAACAACAACCACAGAAAATCAAGTCCTACCTGGTAAGTCTTTCTGTATGCTCTTGCTAATACTAGTCATGGTGTCCCATGGGTGTACCATGACCTCATTCCTTGAAATGTATCCTTTTAAATACAAACATTCACATGCACAAATTAAAGGGGGATATGGGAGAAAGGTAAGATGGCAGAGTAGTAGTGGACTGAAATGACATTAAGTCACAAGAGTTCAGCTAGATAGTTATCAAACCATTCTGAGTACCTACAAACTCAACAGGAGATTGAAGAGAAGAAAGGCAGAAATTCTGGGAACAGAAAATCAACCACTTTCTGAAAGGTAGGACATGCAGAGAAGTGAATCTGAGGTGACAGGAAGATAGACCATGGAGGAGGGCCCGGCTCTCGACAAGTGGTGGATCAGTGAAGCTCAAAGTCAGAACTTTTAGAAGTCTGCTTCACTGAGGGGTATCACTCCAGAGACTAAGCAGGGGTGGAGCCCTCGTGAGGACAGCGTGGTCTCAGGACCCACGGGGTCACTAAGGACCCATCAGGGGTGTCTGAGTGTGGCAGAGCTCCCAGGTATTGGAGTGAGGAAGCCCACTGCAGAGACAGAGCCAAGGAGTGATCTCTCAGCTTGGGGTTACCTTAAACTGTGATCTGCATCATAGTTGGGCTACTGATCTTTGAACAGAGACCCCATGAGGGGCAGCTCCAAGGAGATTCACCTTCCTCCTCTGGATGCATGAATCTGCTGGGTTTGGAGACTCCAAATGGGGCTGTGCATCAAAGACAGAAATGCTTGGTCACAGGCTGGGTGAGCCCAGAGCGTGGCTGGAGACCAGAGAGATGGAAGAGATTGACTCCTTTTCTCAGGGAACAATGAGGAGTGAAGTCCCGAGCTCTCAGTTCCTCTGGGTTGGAGATTAGGAGACTGCCATTTTCATTCCCATCCTCCAGAGCTCCCAGAAAGCATTTAGGGAACAAAAACTCCTTAGAACAAACTCAAGCAGATTTCTTAGCCTGGCCCCTGGCAAGGGTGGTGCAATTTCACCTCAGGCAAAGACATTTGAGAATCACTACAACAGTTCCCTCCCCCAGAAGATCAGCAAGAACATACAGCCAAGACCAAGCTCACTGGTCAAGGAGAACAGCAGAACTCCATACAAAGCGGAAAGCAATGCATGGAATTCATGGCTTTCTCCCCATGATCCTTTAGTCTTCCAAAGTTAAATTAAATTTTTTTTAATTTTATTTTTTCTTATTCTAATTTTTTTAACTTTCCCTCTTTCCTCTTTCAACATTTTTAATTAGTTTATCTTAATAACACCTTTCTTTAAAAAAATCAATTTAAACCTTCATTATTAATTGTATTTAGCCTTATTTTTTGTATACATGTAGGTTTTATTTTTTTTTTCTAAAAAGTTTTGGGATACAATTTCTTCTAATAGATCAAAATATACCCTAAATCTATCACACGGCTTTGTTCTAGTCTCTAGCCTCAGACATCCTCCCCACCTTTTTTACCTTCTTTCTTTTTCCAACCAACTTATCAATTCCTTTTTTAGAATTTTTTTTATAATTTTCATCTTTACAGTCATATTCTATCCCTTCATCATTTTTACCCTTATTTTGAGATATATATATAAGTTTTTCTTTCTTTAAAATTTTGGGAATGAGTTTTTTCTATAAGACCAAAGTACAGCCAAAATCAAGTAGGTGGCTCTGTTCTATCACCAGTCTAATATATGTATATACACTGTTCTATTCACCAGTCTAATATGTATAATATATACATATATGTATATGTGTGTGTGTGTGTGTGTGTGTGTGTGTGTGTATTTTTTTCTTTTTATCTCCTTTCTTGTCTCCCTAGTTTGGGGTTTCCTCTGATTTGGTTAGCATACATTTTTCTCAGGTCTTTGCCACCTTTTTAGTATTTTATTCTCTCATTCATATATTCTTATCTGGATAAAATGACAAGGCAGAAAAACTCACCACAAAGAAAAGATCAAGTGGCAATACTGATGGCTAGGGACCTAATCAATACAGACACTGGTAATATATCAGGTCTAAAGTTCAGAATGGTGATTCTCAAGGTTCTAGCTGGGCTCGAAAAAGGCATGGAGGGTACTAGAGAAACCCTGTCTGGGGAAAAAAATCCCTTTCTGGAGAAATAAAAGAACTAAAATCTAACCAAGCTGAAATCAAAAAAGGGATTAATGAGGTGCAATCAAGAATGGAGGCTCTTACTGCTAGGATAAATGAGGCAGAAGAGAGAACTAGTGATATAGAAGACCAAATGACAGGGAATAAAGAATCTGAGCAAAAAAAGATGAACAACTACTGGACCATAGGGGAGAATTCAAGAGATAAGTGACACCATAAGACGAAACAATATTAGAATAATTGGGATTCCAGAAGAAGAAGAAAGAGAGAGAGGGGCAGAAGGTATATTGGAGCAAATTATAATAGAGAATTTCCCTAATATGGCAAAGGGAACAAGCATCAAAATCCAGGAGGCATCATCTAATAGTAAAACTTACTAGTATTAGTGACAAAGAGAAAATCTTAAAAGCAGCTCAGGACAACAAGTCTATAATATACAATGGTTGAAATATTAGAGTAGCAGCAGACTTATCCACAGAGACCTGGCAGGCCTGAAAAAACCGAAATGATATATTCAGAGCACTAGATGAGAAAAAAACGCAGCCAAGAATACTACATTCGGCCAAGCTATCATTTAAAATAGGAGAGATAAAAAGCTTCCAGGACAAACAAAAATCAAAACAATTTGCAAACACCAAACCAGCCCTATAGGAAATATTGCAAGGGGTCCTCTAAGCAAAGAGAGAGCCTAAAAGTAGTAGACTAGAAAGGAACAGAGACAATATACAGTAACAGTCACCTTACAGGCAATACAATGGCACTAAATTCATACCTTTCAATAGTTACCCTGAATGTAAATGGGCTAAATGCCCAATCAAAAGACATAGCATATCAGAATGGATTGAAAAACAAACAAACAAACAAACAAAAAATCCAATATGCTTTCTGCAAGAAACTCATTTTAGACCTGAGGACACCTCCAGATTTAAAGTGAGGGGGTGGAAAACAATTTATCATGCTAATGGACATCAAAATAAAGCTGGGGTGGCCATCCCTATATCAGATAAATTAGATTTTAAGTCAAAGACTATAATAAGAGATTTGGAAGGACACTATATCATACTCAAAGGGTCTGTCCAACAAGATCTAACAATTTTAAATATCTATGCCCCTAATGTGGGAGCAGCCAACTATCTAAACCAATTAATAACAAAATCAAAGAAATACATTGACAATAATATAATAACAATAGGGGACTTTAACACCCCCTCTTACTGAAATGGACAGATCACCCAAGCAAAAGATCAACAAGGAAATGCCTTAAATGACAAACTGGATGAGATGGACATCACAATATATTCAGAACATTCCATCCCAAAGTAACAGAATACACATTTTTCTCTAGTGCACATGGAACATTCTCCAGAATAGATCACATCCTGGGTCACAAATCAGTTTTCAACCAGTACCAGAAGACTGGGATCTCTCCCTGCCTATTTTCAGACTACAACACTCTGAAGCTAGAACTCAATCACAAGAGGAAAGTTGGACAGAACTTAAATACATGGAAGCTAAAGAGCATCCTACTAAAGGATGAATGGGTAAACTGGGAAATCAAAGAATAATTGAAAAAAATTCATGGGGAAAAATAATAATGAAAACACAACTGTTCAAAATCTGGGTCACAGCAAAGGCAGTCCTGAGAAGAAAGTATATAGCCATATAAGCCTTCCTGAAGAAACAAGAAAGGTCTCAAGGACACAACCTAACTCTACACCTAAAGGAGCTGGAGAAAAACAGCAAAGAAAGCCTAAACCCAGCAGGAGAAGAGAAATAATAAAGATCAGGGCAGAAATCTATGAAATAGAAACCAAAAGAACAGTAGAACAAATCAACAAAACTGGGAGATGGTTCTTTGAAAGAATTAATAAGATTGATAACCCCCTGGCCAGATTATAAAAAAGAAAAGAAAAAGGACCCAAATAAAAAAAAAAAAATTATGAATGAAAGAGGAGAGATCACAGCCAACACCAAAGAAATACAAACAATTATAAGAACATCTTATGAGCAACTATACACCAGCAAGTTTGACAATCTGGAAGAAGTAGATGCATTCCTAGAGATGTATAAACTACCAAAACTGAACCAGGAATAAATAGAAAACCTGAACAGACCCATAACCAATAAGGAGATGTAAGCGGTCATCAAAAATCTCCCCACAAACAAGAGCCCAGAGCCCAGAGGAATTCAACCAAACATTTAAGGAAGAATTACTTCCTATTCTCCTGAAACTCTTTCCAAGAATAGAAATGGAAGGAAAACTGCCAAACTCATTTTATGAGGCTAGCATAACCTTGATCCCAAAACCAGACAAAGACCCATTAAAAAAGATAATTACAGACCAATATCCTTGATGAACACAGATGAGAAAATTCTCACCAAAATACTAGCCAATAGGATCCAACAGTACATTAAAAGGATTATTCACCACGACCAAGTAGGATTTATTCCCGGGCTGCAAGGTTGGCTCAACATCCACAAATCAATCAATGTGATACAATACATTAATAAAAGAAAGAGCAAGATCCACATTATATTCTCAGTAGATGCTGAAAAAGCATTTGACAAAGTACAGCATCCTTTCTTGATCAAAACTCTTCAGAGTGTAGGGATAGAGGATACATACCTCAATATCATCAAAGCCATCTATGAAAAACCCACAGTGAATATCATTTTCAATGGGGAAAAACCGAGAGCTTTTCTGCTAAGATCAGGAACACAGCAAGGATGTCCACTATCACCATTGCTATTCAACATAATACCAGAAGTCCTAGCCTTAGCAATCAGACAACAAAAACAAATTAAAAGCATCTGAATTGGCAAAGAAGATGTCAAACTCTCACTCTTTGTAGATGATATGATACTTTATGTGGAAAACCCAAGACTCCACTATAAGACTGCTAGAATTTGTACAGGAATTCAGTAAAGTGTCAGGAAATAAAACCAATGCACAGAAATCAGTTGCATTTCTATACACCAACAACAAGACAGAAGAAAGAGAAATTAAGGAGTCAATCCCATTTACAATTGCACCCAAAACCACAAGATATTTAGGAATAAACCTGGCCAAAAAGGTAAAGAATCTATACTCAGAAAACTATAAAGCACTTCATGAAAGAAATTGAGGAAGACACAAAGAAATGGGAAAACATTCCATGTTCATGGATTGGAAGAACAAATATTGTAAAAATGTCTATGCTACCTAAAGTAATCTACACATTTAATGCAATACCTATCAAAATGCCATCAATTTTTTTCAAAGAAATGAAACAAATAATCCTAAAATTTATATGGAACCAGAAAAGACCCTGAATAGCCAAAGGAATGTTGAAAAAGAAAGCCCAAGTTGGTGGCATCACAATTCCAGACTTCAAGCTCTATTACAAAGTTTTAATCATCAAGACAATATGGTACTAGCACAAAAACAGACATATAGATCAATGGAACAGAATAGAGAGCCCAGAAAAAGAACCTCAACTCTATGGCCAACAAATCTTCAACGAAGCAGAAAAGAATGTCCAATGGAAAAAAGACAGTCTCTTCAACAAATGGTGTTGGGGAAAATTGGACATCCACATGCAGAAGAGTGAAACTGGACCATTTCCTTATACCATACACAAGAATAGACTCAAGATAGATGAAAGACCTCAATGTGAGACAGGCACCCATCAAAATCCTTGAGGAGAACACAGGCAGCAACCTCTTCAACCTCAGCGGCAGCAACTTCTTCCTAGATGCATCACCAAAGAAAAGGGAAGTAAGGGCAAAAATGAACTATTGGGACTTAATCAAGATCAAAGGCTTTTGCATAGCAAACAGTCAACAAAACCAAAACACACTGACAGAATGGGAGAAGATATTTGCAAATGACATATCAGATAAAGGGCTAGTTTTCCAAATCTATAAAGAACTTATCAAACTCAACACCCAAAGAACAAATAATCCAATCAAGAAATGGACGGAGGACATGAACAGACATTTCTGCAAAGAAGACATACAGACGGCCAACAGACACATGAAAAAATGTTCCACATCACTCAGCATCAGGGAAATACAAATTAAAACCACAATGAGATACCACTTCACACCAGTCAGAATGGCTAAAATTAACAAGGCAGGAAACAACAGCTGTTGGAAAGAATGCGAAGAAAGGGAAGCCCTCTCCCACACTGTTGGTGGGAATGCAAGCTGGTACAGCCATTCTGGAAAACAGCATGGATTTTCCTCAAAAAGTTGAAAATAGAGCTGTCTTATGACCTAGCAATTGCACTACTGGGTATTTACCCTAAAGATACAAATGTAGTGACTTGAAGGGGCACATGTACCTGAATGCTTATAGCAGCAATGTCCACAATAGCCAAACTATGGAAAGAACCTAGATGTCCGTCAACAGATGAATGGATAAAGAAGATGTGGTGTGTATATATACAATGGAATACTATGCAGCCATCAAAAGAAATGAAATCTTGTCATTTGCAATGATGGGGGTGGAACTAGCAGGTATTATGCTGAGCGAAATAAGTCAATCAGAGAAAGAAAATTATCATATGATCTCCCTGATATGAAGAATTTGAAAGGCAACATGGGGGGTTTGGAGGGTGGGGAAGGAAAAAATGAAACAAGATGGGATCGGGTGGGAGACAAACCATAAGGGACTCTCAATTCCACAAAACAAATGGAGGGTTGCCAAGAGGAGGGGTGTATGGAGAGGGTGGATGGGTTATGGACACTGGGGAGGGTATGTGAAATGGTGAGTGCTGTGAAGTGTGTAAGCCTGATGATTCACAGACAGGCAAATAATAAATTATACATTAATAAAAATAATTAATAATTTTTTTTAAAAGAAGAAAAAAACTAAAGGGGGTTTGAAAGCTTTTCTCTAGTTTACTTCCTAGTAAATTTAGTAAAAAAAAAATTTGCATTCCAATGAATCCTTAACGTAAAATTGAGAAAAGTTTTGTCTTTCTTTTTTATGTATGTATGTGTATATACATACACACACACACACATACATATAATATAAATAAAATACACATACATAAAATAAATGCATTTTTTTCCTACTGTTAAGAGTGAAAGTGACAGATGGGTAGACATAACTGCCACAGAACTAAAAACCAGGAACCCTGTCTGGGCTGTATCTCAAACCATCTTTAACCTTGAGGAAGAGACTTCTTCTTTGATCCTCAGTTCCCTTATCTGTAAAATGAATGAACTTTATTATATCATCTCTAATCTGCTCACTTCCAGTTCTAGGTTCTACCATAACATTTAGTTTGTATAAATAAATAGAGCCTTGTCTTATTAGGTAGGATAAGCATAGCCAATTTAAAGCAAGGATGATCCACAATGCTTTGGAATTTCAGTACTGATGCTGGTTTACATATGTCAAAACATAAAATTGCATACTTTCAATGTGTTCTGTCTGTTGTATGTCAACTACACCTTAATAAAGCTCTGATTTTTTTTTTTAAGAATCACTTTAAGAATCACTTTTAAGAATCACTTTAGCTCACTCTCTAAAAATAATTATAATTATTGTAATAAAAATAATTAAACTAACAGCATTTTGGAGGGAGAAATAAGAATGACATATTCTCACATGGGTATTATTTTAAATGGCTGCTCAGACAAGTTAAACAAACAAACAACAGCCACTCTTACTGTTCTGAATAACCTTGTCTATACAAATAAAATGCTTTGAGACAAAATTCCTATTAGTCGAATATTCTTGACCTGTTTTTTTATACAACCTCTTGAATTCAGCAGAGAGATAGTTATGCATCATTTTCCAGATACCCAGTTTGTTCTCCACCTCCCAGCACCCAGCCTGGTGGAAGCTGGGGTGCAGAGAATCTGCTACCCACCAGATGAGTGGAAGAAGGCAGGTCTGTTTACCGGCCAGGAAGGGCCTGGAATAAGCATACCACTTAGCTCTATTGCCACAGAGCAAAAACAACTCGTTAAAGAAAAAAACAATTCAGTCAAACTGAAACAAAACATAATTTTCTCTGAATTCAACTGTATTTTGATAGACTGAATTCAATGAAACCAATTAACAGAGGGTCAGGCGGCTTTAGGAATAATGAGGAGAAGGCAAAACGATGGGACGGAGTGCAAGCACAAGAAGAAGAGGAAAACAAAAGAGAAAAGGGGGAAATTGTAGCTTGCAGTTTCAGGATCAAAAGGCATGCTTTCTTACACTTTATTTTTAAAAAATCCCTTCTAGAACTCCCAGGAAAATCTATGCCAACACGCAACTCTGTGAATACAGAAAGGAAAATAGAGAGATGAGGGAGCTATGCAGATAGGGAAGAACAGTCTTCACTGAACATCATACAGATTAAAGCAAATTCTTTTCCTTTACTTTGAATTATTCAGAAAATTGTCTCAATGCTTCACTTCTCATTGTTTTCTAAACAGAGGGAAAACCAAGAGAAAAGTTGGTCCAGTTCTTTGTAATTCTCCTATGTGACTGCACAACTCAGACAAAAAAATTTGAATTAGACACATTTTTGCAAGTGTGTGGTTCCCATACTGGAGAACTCCACGAAATAGAAGATACAAAAATGGGTTAATGCCTGCTAAGAGCACACAAATATTTTCAGGCATTTTCCTGTGTCTTTCCTGAATTGCTGGGTATGTTTTAAACAAGGTTCTGCTTTCATTAACACTTAGACCCTGTTCCCTTATAGACACTGAAATGACATTTGAAATGGCATGTCTGTGAGTTATAACAGGTCACATTTTTTGTTTTGTTTTGTTTTTTTCTTTTTTTGCATCCCACATCAACAGCATGAAAGACAGAAGACTGGCCTGGGCATTGCCAAAGCAATGGAGAAATGCCTTTAGTTATTATTACCACAGTAAATGAAGAAGCTGCAGACCAGATGGGTGTACATTATCTATCCAACTAAAAAAGTGTCTTGTTAACAGAGATAAATGGTCTGAAATGGCAGAACATTTTCTTGCAATTTTAAAAAATAATAGCAGCAATATTTCAGAGGATAATTCTGCAATTTTTTCAAGGTTTCTGCTAAAAACCACATTTGATATTGATAGATACATTCTTAAAGTGTTCATTGACACATTCATAAATATGTGAAGTTGAAAGGGGATTTTTTTTTTTTAAATCCCAACTATAATAATCTCTGTTGGAAGCTTGAAGACATGATAGCATCCAGTAAGGCTGAACATATTTCATTCGTTCCTGAATCAGCATTCCCAAAGCAAAATAGAGGTAGAGGAGATACACCAAGAAATACATAGGTTTCAACAGTCAGACAGATCCCGGCCACTCTGATTCCTATCTCTGTGACCTTGAATGTGTTAAATGATGCAATCTCAGTTTAATGCAATCTCAGTTTTCGTATCTCTGATGTGTATATAAAATCTAGCATGGAGGATTGCCATGAGAATTTTTTTAAATATCCTATAAAATATCCTGTGTGGTACAAGCAAGGTGCCATCTAAATATTAACTTCTCAATGAGTATTATTTGTACAACCTACTGGTTCTTTTCACCTCCTTGTAGAAAGAGTTTCTCATCTCATGCAACAAGAAGGTCTTGTTTTCCTTCCATGGTATGGATGCAGAGCTCCACTTTAGGGAGAAAACGAAACAAGATCTTTGGCAAAAGTTTGTAATAAGTATTATCCCCTTCCATAGTCCTTGGCCTGGTTAAATCTAGGCTATAGTTAAACCTAAAATCCATTATGAATATGAAAACATCGCCTTCATTTGCATTCAGCCATATCTGTAGGAAAAAAAAAAAAAAAGGTTATTTACTAGAAGAAAAATACAATTAAATTCTGAGATATTTTATTTGATTTGGAAAGCCTCCTTTCTCCAGGAACATAACAATGACTTACTGATTTATAAAGTGCTATACTTTAGAGGCGGTCAAAGTACCTTCCCTGTAATTATGATACTACCTTGCATTTTTAATCTCAGTAACACCTAGCTGGAACATCAAAGCTGCCTTCACAGGTGCTGTGGTCCTTTTTGTTTGTATTACCTTGATTGCCCTTGTAGCTACTCAGAAGCCTTGAAGGAGTTTTTGTATTTCCTTTTAGCATTTGGTTAGTCAGTTCATTAAATTCCTGTGAGTACTGAAGAGTACAAGTGACTTGGGTGTCTCCCTTAGATCTTGCAGCCCAGCTTTATAAAGTCCGCTGTGGTTGGCATAGTCTAAGGCCACCCGCGTTTCTTGGAGATTCCAGTCATAACACTAAATGATGTTCGGGCCAAATCCACTGACCCTTGAAAAAACGAAGGCAGCATGGGTGAGACTAATACATTATGTTCATAATGGTAGATCCAAAGCAAGCCCCTCTTTTCTCGGGCATTTGCTCTGTTCTTCAGTTGGGCACCAGCAAAAGAAGTTTGCTTGGATTAAGATAGCACAGTATATGAAAAATATGTGTCTCAGCACAGTGTGGAAGCTGGGATTGGTGGTCCAATATCAGATTCATCTCTCTTAATCCCTGACATGAGAGTGGACCTCTAGTTGTACTTCTGGGGTTAGATACACATATTAAGTGATTCCATCACACTAGTTTTCTGCCCAGGAAAATTCATTTCCTGGGACCAGCTTTGTCCCTACTCTACCCTTGTGCTCCTGACAGGAGCTGCCATGCTTTGACTTAACCTTACCCTCTTTCTCAATCTAGACCAATCCCTGCCCTTTCCTGAGATATTTAAATTTCAGAGCACAGGGAGGGCGATACAGTCTCCCTCTTGTGGCCAAAGCAGAACATGTGACTTTTGTTTTTCCATTTGCTTCCCCAGAAAGGTAACATGCAATGAAAAGAATAACAACAACAACAACGTGGAAACAGACAGAAAGAGCATTCACACCTCTGATTCTGGTCATTTCTGAGGCTCAGCTGTATCCCTCTCCTTGCCCTGTTTGGTGGTTCATCTCTGCCATGATTGTATACGTTGATAAATAACCTTCTTGTCAATAGCTTGCAAGGGTTAGGTTTCTGACACTTGCAACCAAACTAATACACTCATCAAAGTATTATTTACTCAGCTTAATTCCCTTCTAAGCAAAGACTTGAAATAGTTCCCTAATAAAACCATCCTATGTATGGATCTTAGCATTCTTCCCAAGGATATTTGCCTCAGAAGATTTCTCCACACAGTACACAGGATGAAATTTCCTTTTCACCCCTAAACCTTAAATAACTTCAAAACAGCATTATAGCCTCTCTTACAATCTAGTGTATTAGACCAGGCAAGTATCTGATTACCATTTTAGAGGTAAGGAAATTGAGGTACAGAGAAATGAATGGTTTACATAAAACTATTCAGCTTGCTTTTAACCTTTCCTCCCCATTCAGGACTTCAGGATGAGGGGTGAGGTGGGGTGGAAGGAGGATGAAAAGATGGATGACCTTGAACTGTAGTGAGTTTCTTCTCTTGGAAAGGGAACTGAATGGGGCAAGTCTATCCATGCCTTCTGTATGATTGCCTTGGAAATGATCTCCTACTCTTCCCCATCCCTTCCTCTTCCCTATATCACATCAGTACCAGCTGGCTGTGCCCCACATTAGAGGAAGAATGGGGCCCAGTCAATTATTGCTTCTCTGCACTAAGATGTACCCTGGTGAGCAGCACTCCCAAAGGGGGTTAACTTATGAGTGGGAAACAACAGAGGAACTAAGGGAAACTGGCTCAGGGACCCACTTTTGAACCCAAGCAGAGATGCAAATTTGGGGTCTAAGCATGCCATTTAGTCAACCATGCAAATTAGCACATGCTCACTTGCCCGGGGCCTGAAAAGAAACCAGGAGGGGGGGGGCCACAAGGAATTCCAATCTGTTGTGTTTCTCCTTCAATTGACTTTTGGTCATGTTTCAGTTGGTACTTGTTTCTGTGGATGCCTATGACTCTAAGGTGATTATTTGTTTTCTTAACCTGGGCATCAGGAAGCAGATGTGAAGCAAAAGAAACGAGTTAAGATTGAAGGTTAGTCATGGTAAATTATAGGAGTAAACTAGGAAGAGAGCTTTAATATATATATATATATATGTATATATATATGGCATTTCACACACACAAACATACATCTGAAAAACCTGTACAAAAATGCAATTCAACCTAGTCAACTCCACATCTAAGAATCTTTCTTTTTTTTTTTTCTTTTAAAGGTTACCATTTACAGTCATTGTTTATGGGCACAGGGGTTAGGACGACTGTATTTAGTTGCAATTGTTCAAATATATGCTCTTCATAAAAGCAAGTGTCTCCCTCTGACAAGGGTTGTAACCCCCATACATTTCCTATAGCTCTAGCTGAATTGAAACTGTTAGGTCCTATTCACTTACACCTTCTCAGTGAAGATTCCATTTCCCAATTATTGGAACAGTGAGTCAAATAAAAGCAAATGTTGCTAAGAAAACAACATAAAAAGAGTCTTTCAATATTTAAAGAAAGCTAGGGATTGATTGCAACTAAGCAGTTGGAAACACATCTCTTTCCATGTCTTAACTACAAAGGTGGTGATGGGGTGGGGGGCAGTAAGGACAAGTGGTAGGAGCTTGGAGCGGGGGCAAGGAGGAGAGAAAATTCATTGAAGTAAAGAAAGAGAGCTGGTATCTGGTATTTTCCCTGCAATTTAATGCTGTCAGGCCGGCATCTTGCACCCTACCCAGATGGAACACATTGCTATTATGGAAACAGAGCTCTCTTCTAGGATAGATTAAAAGAGCTAATAGGTGAAACCAGCTGCAAGGAGCATCTGTGTGTGTGTGTGTGTGTGTGTGTGTGTGTGTGTTTTCTTTTTTTTTTTTTTCCTTTTTTTTAAATTTTCATTTCAGAGCAAAAGTCTTTGCAGAACTGGAAAAATACAGGTTCCAGAGTTCTTGGGGGTTATAGCCTATAGCCCAGGAGGAAGTTTCTACAGTCTTCCCATTTTTAAAGAGCCTTAAGCTCCATGCATTCTTCCAACATGTGACTTGTCATTACTATGTCAGCTTCTAAAACATTTCTGGTATGAAGAGACCTAAAGAAACCCAGTCCACTTTTACCCGACGTTTCCTGATCTGTGCCTTATTCTTTGAGTAAGACCTGGGTGAATATATTTGTAGATCCTGGCTCCTGGCTACCTTGAGTGGTTGCTCCATTACTTACCACTAAAAGAACAGATGGCCTTTGTTTTCAGTCCTTGGCCTGGTTAAATCTAGGCTATAGTTAAACCTAAACAAAACCAGAGCCAAACACCTGGGGGGTCACACAGCCAACTCATGGAATCTTTTAAGAATTTATTTGAACAGGGTCCAAAAGCTATAGAGAATGAATTGAAGGGGTGTTGGGGAAAGAGAAGCCATTCACAATATTTGCTAAGCGTCAGTGGTATGTTAAGCAATTTAAATTTGATCTCATGCCATCTTTACAATAACCGTGCAAAGAAAATCTGTTTATTCCCATTTTCATTGGGGAAACATAAGACTTGTCAAGAATCTCCACATCCTTAGCTGCAGCCTTGGGAGGTAACTCAGCTGTCTTTGGGGTCAAAAGCTCATGAACCACAGAAAACATATCTACTTTATTTTCCAGCTTTATCAAGGTATAATTGACAAATAAAACCGTAAGATATTTAAAGTGCACAACTGATGATTTGATATGTGTATACATTATGAAACGATCACTCCCACTGAGTTAATTAGCACATCCATATTAACCCTTTTGTGTGTGTGTGAGAACATTTACATTCTACTCTATTAGCAAAGTTCAACTATACAATAGTGTTATTAACTATGTAGTCATTATGTGATACATTAGATCCTCAGAACTTATCCATTTTATAACTTAAAGTCTGTACCCTTTACCAACCTCTTCCTATTCTACTCACCTCCCAGTCCCAATGCATCCACTTTTAAAATTGCACTGCTTTCTTCCAAAAGCCCATTTTAAATAGACATTTCTGGGATAAAGTAGATTCCTGTGTGCTAATGTGTTGGGGGTTCTTATGATATAATAGCAATCTTTTGAGGCTTTTTTGAGATGCACATGAGAAATAAATCTTATATTTTGACTCTGTGCACGTATGACTATTTTTCATGCATAAATATATATTTACAAATGAAAAAATCCTCAAATAATGTTTTATTTTATATATGCCATTCATTCTGATGTGCTCAAATGTGTGTTTATGCTATGTTGCTGTGAAATAACTAGCAGAGTGGTTGTAAATGCAAGTAATTTAGTAAGACCAGCTGGGATCATGTCTGCATCCAAATATTTGCCAATAATGTGAACTTGGAAAAATTACTCAACTTATATCACTGGTCATACCTCATAGGAATTGTGATGGTTAATTTTATGGGTCAACTTCATTGGTTTCAGGGATGTCCAGATAGCTGGCAAAACATTACTTCTGGGTGTGTCTGTGAGTGTGAGGATGTTTCCAGAAGACATTACCATATAAATCTGTAGACTGAGTAAATAAAGATCACATTCATGCTCATGGGTGTGCATCACCAGCTACTGAGGGTTTGAATAGAGCTAAAGGTAGATGAAAGGCAAATTCTGTTTGAGCAGATATACCTACCTACTTTTGTCCTCCCATGGACATTGGCAATCTTGGTTAGCAGACCTTTGGACTCACAGCAGGACTGAAGCTATCAGCACCTCTAATTCTTGGGCTTTTGAACTTGGACTGAATTATGTCCTGGCTTTCCTGGTTCTCCAGCTTGCAGAAGGCAGATCATGGGACTTTTCATACAGATATCTATATCTATATTCCTATCCATAGCTATCTCTCTCATTGGTTCTGTTTCTCTGAAGAACACTAACACATTGATGTTATGAAGATTAAATGAATTAATATTACATAAAAATCACTGACTCATAAAAAGTACCCAATAAATGTTAGCTCTTATTTTATTAGGCTCATAGCACACTGTGCCACAAAAATGGAGCACCTTTACAGTGACTGACACATAGCAAGTACTCAAAAAACGTTTGTCCTTTTTGGTAGTATGCACTTATCTATTTATACATACTAAGTGTGGGTCAATGTGCAAGGTGTTTTGTGAGTACAATGAAAGAAATTGGAGACTATTTAGACACCAGAAAAAAGAGATCAAACAACTCAAATATTTTCATGGAGACAGATATATTCTTTACTACTTTGAGGGCAAAACCTTAGCTTTTGTAATTTAACATAAAATAATATCATATAGGCCTTACCAATTCTCTTATTTTAGACTATTTCATTCACTAAATTAGCAAGTCTTTTAGGGTTAAGATCATATCTACTAATCTACCACTGTGTTTTCTTGGTCTAGAGCTGTGCCTTTTACATAGAAGTCACTCTATAAATTACTGTTTGCTGAATAGATCAACAAATAAATGGACCAGCATTATTAGTTTATTTGTATCCATGTCAAAGCAATTGTTCAATTTAGTAATAACTACAGTCTTTTGGACTGTTGGTGTCAACAAACTTCACTCACTTTCTAAAATCACATTAACATCACAGAAAACAAGAGAGAAAGATAGAGACAGGGGTGGGGTGGGTAGGGGGAGAGGGAAAAAGAGAACATACTGCTCTTTTAAGCCCTAAAATAAAAGCCAGATTTGGGCAAATTTCACCATTCTCTGTGAAGCACATCTTTCCAGGCATGTGTCATCTCTGGGGAGATTTCCATGTTCTTATGATGAAGTTTGAGAGGTTGAAACCTCTAGTAACTCAGGTTAGGAAGTTGGTTGCCCATGAATCATTCCATCCCCTTGCCCAGAGAAGGGAGAAAGGCTAAATGAGATGACATCACTTAAAATTTCATTCATAGGTGTTTTCTTTTGCTTTCCTTTATTGATCTGGGCAAAAGCACAGAAGAAACTGGCAGTAGGAGAAAAGTACTGAAATCCAAGAGGGAAAAGACCTATGAGATTATGACACATTGTTTCCTGCTGATGTTTCCAGCTTCTTTTCATACCCAGTTGGCATTATATCAGAAAGGCATTAACCACTCTCATTTCCATTTCTGTTAATAAAAGAGAATTCTGCTAATTGTGTTAATGCAAAGGAATTACAAAGTTGGAATTCTCCAAAGCATTGAGGGATCATGATTCAGGGTAGAATGGCCTTGATTCACCTCTGTTAAGTGGGAGATGGTAGGATGAGCAAAGTCTTGAGATGAATAAGCCAATTATGTAGTATTGATGAATGCCTACTGCTTACCTAATATAGTGCGGGGCAAATCACAGGAAGACAAAAACAGAAGACTCAGTCTTGTTCAAGGAGCCAGGAAGTTTTCCTTGTAATAGGAGAGAATTGACTAAAACATGAAAAACATAAAACCCTGAGGGTAGGATTTGTTATTCTCTGTACAGCTGGTTAATGTTGGTAATTAACCAATGAGTAGGTTGAAGTAGAACAATTTTAACACTTGGATTTGGACAGACTCACATCTCAGGTCTGTCATTTTCTGGATACGTGATTCTACACAACTGACTTGACCTGACTGAGTGTTGTGGCTTTAAAAACAGCACATCTTATCTTAAAAATAGAAATTGTAAAGATTAAGTGGATCAGAGATCTAAAACATCTAGTACAACACCTGAAAAAGAGTAATTGCTCCATAAAAACATATTTATTGCCTTATGATTGTTGAGATCAGGTCTTAGATTCTACTCAGCAAGGGTATCTCCCTCTTCTATATATGAAGATGCCTAAACAAAACCAGAGCACAGAACACCATTCTCATGTGCATCTGTAAGGATGCCTACAGATTATCCCCAGTCGATATAGGCTCCTCAAATACCTGTCCCACTCATGTGCTACTGATCTCAGATTCTACTTTTAGCTGTTCCTTGGGTAATACTGACCCTTGGTATACTACAGGTAGACTACCTTAGACAAATTAATGGAAGGCCCAGTCTTACCAGTATTCAGTATTGGGGAATACTGAAAGATTACAAGCCAAGAAGCAGGTGAAGAAAGGTACACAATAGAAGGAAACACACTTTCTTGACGAATTCTGAGTTCAAAGTCCAAGTTGTGCAGTGTACTAGCTATTTGTACTAAGGCCAATTACTGAATCTTTCTGAACTACAGATTTAAAATTTAGATATTATCCTCAAGGTTGTTGCAAGAATTTACATAGCATAATATATAATGTATAATTAGCACAGTTCCTGGCACAGAATAATTTAATATTTTTTTTCTTCTAAACTGGATATTAGAACCCTACAGTGGGTGTAGCCATTTTCCTACATTCTCATTATGCCTTCCTAAAATATTTCTAAAATTACTTCAATTTTGTATTGCTTCATTGGACACTAATATTTCTCACCCATTTAAATCATAAGACATTTTAGTTTGTGAAGAATTGATCATTTATGTCATTGGACCCCAGAAACGCTCATCTCCTGAAATAGTAGCTTTTCTTCTTGAGCTAAAAGGCACTTTGTCAACAGCCATTACCAGCTGTGGCAAGGACTTAGTCTTCTAAAACCTCCAGGGGGCAAGATCACTATAAATTGCTCCTAAATTTCCTCTGATTTGTGATTCCAATTTAGCCAGAATTATGAAATGTCCCTTCAAATTAAGTAAAGCACAGCAGCTCTTATGCTAGCTATGAGATGACAGTAGATCCCATTAGACCTGTTCAGCAGTCTTCAAGGAAATCCAAGCTCATCTGTAATGGCCTAACAATTGACACTATTGCCCTTGATCAGGACCATAAGTCGATTGATGGAAAAGAGGCATCAGCAATCAATAGAGAATGTTAACTTTCAAAAAAGCTTCTGTCACTTGTGGAAGATAGTGGTTACTTATTGAGATATTGGCAGTTCCTAGTTGTGGATCAAGATATAATAAAAAAGAAAAGTAGGTAACTCTTCCAACGTTTATGAGATATCACCTGAAAACGTAGAACTATCCCTTAAGTATAATATGGTTCTGTGTTATTAAAAGGAAAAAATTGAATTTAAGGACCAAAGAGTGACCATTTTGATATTATTCTCCAGGAATGGAAGTTTTCAGGCTGGTTGAGAAAATGGACATGCACATGAGCATTACAGAGGGAAGGTATTTCGGACATTTCATCTATGCCAGTTTACTAAGCAATCATTGTTTGTGTTACATAATCTGTTTTATAACTCTATACAGAAAATCTTATCTCAATTTTTAAAATGAGTGAACTGAAATTCAAACAGGTTGATTCCAAGGACACAGCTAGAGATAGAGGAATTGGAATGAAAATATTGCTCTTCCATCTTTAGAATCCACACCTCACACTGACTGTAAGACTAAAAGATACACAAAGTGACAGAAGCATATTACCTTGAGGACGAGGACTAGAGACTGATGGCTTTCCATTCCATTTTGAATTCGGTTCAATTCTTTATACATTTATTTAGGAACTACCATCTCAAACTTTTCTCAACTGCCCTAGGGAAGCTATATACCTTCATGGGTATGCCATTGGGTTTTAGAACCAGATTCTCTTTGTATATGAATTCCTGTTTTGCTACTTACTAGCTGTGTAAACTTGAAATGTGCTTAATTTCCAGGTTTCCTCATCTGTAAAATGGATATAAAATAACTACATTGCACAGTTTCCATGAAGATTAAACAAGATGGCAGAAAAAAACAAAGTCTAATGTCTGGCATAATATGTGTAAAGTTTTGCAGGCAAGGTAAACCCAACACCAGGAGAGGTAGGCGCAAGGCAAGATTCATTAAAGGCACTCTCCCGCAAAGTTTCAGGGCTCAGGAGAAGGGGAGCCAGGAAAGTCACACTGGGAGGAGGTCAGCACTCTCAGTGGAGGTTCTGCAACTCAGGAGAGGGGAGTTGGGGAAGTCACGCTGGGAGGGAGTCAGCAGGGTCTTTTATCGGGCTAAGGCAGGGCATGGGTTCACGTCCATACATGGTAAGGTATTTGGTGATCAGAGGGTATTGTGGGGGGTGGTTCCTGATACTCCTGTTTCCTGCATAGGTATCGGTTACCTATGGAGACATGACCTGGGCATACATCCTTTTGGCTGGAGAGTCAAGGGTTAAGGAAGAGGAGAAAGGGGGCTGGAAGATGGTGGCCCAGTGGTCATTTCTATTGTTCCTCCTGCATTCCCGGAGCCGCTAACCCAACAATATGTACTCAATTCATGGGAGGTATTGTTATTACTCTTGTTAAAAAAACAAAATTCAACAGAGTACATTTGAAGATCTCTTTGGCTTTCTTAAATGACTCATGAACTAGGAAGTATCCCTTCTAGCAAGAAGAGAGATGCTCTGAGGGGTTGTGTAAAATGGAAGGCTTTTATAGGATAGAGGGTGTGGCAAGGAAGTTATTCACAAAAGATAAGAAATGATTGTTTCAGGTTAGGACCTCTTCATTTTGGTGGGAAGGTAACCATCATGGTTTTTGTCATGCAAATGACCTCACTGCACCGATCAGGAAATTTCAGATTGACTTTTAAAAGGTCACATTCCTGGGAGAGGTTGAGACTATAATTAAGTCTTGGTCTGCTTTCCTTGTGAAGGAATAGGGGACATATGACTCCAATTTGGGCTTTTTTTTTTTTTCTTCTTGACACTCTTTTAATACACAACTATTTCACAAATCAACATAATCTAAATGAACGAGTTGAGCTATCTGGTGATAATATCCTTTGTTGTTAAAGAAGATGAGACTAAGTGGACAAACACTGCTTATTCAGGATGAGGGAAGGTTCAGTTGGATCATCATACCTCCTCCAGAGATATGGGGTTGTTTTGGAAGACAAGAATATTAGATGTAGTCTCCCACGGTAATTCTGAGAGCCATACAGCAAACTGATGGCAAGGGGTAAGGCTTTTTAACCTGCCTGTATTAAAATAATTTTCTGTGTTGTTGCTATTGCTGTTTAATATCAGAGGGCAAACTTTACTAAAGGAAGTTACACTTAACATTGACTAGATGGACCAAGGAAATCTAATGAGCAGCAGATACCCCAAACTTGATTCTGATTCTCTTATTTAAAATCTCCCTTTAGCTGCTACCCTAGGGGCATTACATGCTTTTTAAAGAATCAGTATTTTAAAGAATCAGTTCATCCAGGATAGTTTCCTTAATTCTGATCAATGACTTTGTTGGGGAAAAAATAAAAAACAACACATTGTTATTAACAGCCACAAAAATGTTAAAACTCCTTTCATCCATGCTATTCCACATCTTCAAGACACATAATCCAAATAAGCTGAATTTGGACACACTCCCCCCCCCCTTTTTTTTATCAGAGGCAAGAAACCTCTGGGTCACAGTGGTGGAAACAAGGCAGTAACAAATCTCCAGAACCCTGAGATGTGGTCCTGCCCCCATCCCAGCCCTATTTCATGTTGAAGATGAAACGTTTTTATGTCGTCTTTAATTATCAATGCCCCATAAATTAATGTCATTTCATTTCTTAATCAGAAGGTAGCTACGTGGACCACTACCAAGCCTACCTATTTTTCTATGAAGAGATCTTTATCCCCTCAACTTCCCAGGGGAAATGCTTTCATGAGGTACATGTAGGAAATAGACCCAGCAGCATCCATAGATTTCAACTATTACAAACATGGGACAAATCATTCTGAGTTTTGATACCAAAGAGCTTCTGTAGGATATTCTTGAAACAACCCTGAAATACTTGAGTATTCTTACTCCGCCCTAGGCTGACATTGCTCTCTCTGGCCAGTACCTTCTTATTCTCTCCTGGGTTTCTTTGCCTTTCTTCTCCTTCCTTTTTCTCCCACTCCCTCCTCTTCGCTGTAGGCACCACATGCCTCCACAAACTGTTAAATATATTTCCTTTTCTGTACCTTCTTATTAGTTCGATTCCCTAGCATTGGTTTGGGCCCTTTTTTATAAGCTTCATTCTCACTGGCATCTTCTCCCTATGCAAACTTCTACTTGGGATTTTTTCCAAAGCTAATTTTCAGTTTTACAAAACTCTTACAGGAAGTAAGGTAAGCTTGGAAGGCAAGCCTTGACATTCAAAGCATCCTGGAATATTCACCCCAACTGGGTCTTATTCCCGAGACGTTTGTCTTTCTCTTCTTGTTAGCAGAAGGCTGGAGCCGAGAAAAAGAAGACGCAATATGATTGCTGATCTTGGCCTTAGGAGATTGATATTTTCATGGGAACAGACTGTTTATTTACAGTTAGGGCCCTTGAGGTGGTTTCCATCGCTGGTTGCTGTGGCAGCTTCAACAGCACCATCAGCAGAGATTCATCTCCACTTTGTCTTTTCCCCCACACCTCCTTCCTCCCACCTTTGCTCAGTCCCTAGTTACCAGGAAACAACGGAAAACTAAAATGCTATGTAGACCTCTTTGTCAGTAGAAGAGCTCACTTGTTATAGTTAAGGCTGTGTTTGCAGAATTAAAATCAGCTTTTTGCCTCCATTCCTAAAGGCCCCACTCTGTCAAAGCCCAGACAAATGAATCTGCTCCATATTCAATCAGCCTTTACGTTGACTGTGTACCTGACACCATATGGTTCCAAAGGAAATGCCAGTTCCCACCTTTCTGGAGCAGCTGATAGTTTGGAGGCCCCTGTAGCTGATACCAGGGAAAGTCCACTGGGATAGGGATCACAATGAATAACTAGTTGGCTGTCACTAGGTACCATGCTTACCTTCTGTGTACCTAGTGAAAAACTGAACCCCGAACCTACAATCTTCTTACCTAATCTTGAATGTAGTGTCAGACCATCTAATTGGCTTTATCCTCCCTGTTTTTCCTTCCCTCTTCTAACAAAGTAAGCATTTTCAACCAGAGCAAACCCTACTGCCATACTCCTATATCAATATGAATTGACCTCTTGTATTTAAGACTGTGAATCCAAAGTTGATTATGCCATATCTGAGGCTTTTTGTATTTGGCAGTTAATTGGCCTGAAGGTAGATCAAGTTACGTTAATATTAAAAGATACCCTTAATTTTGAACTCTGGATCTTCATATCAAATCCATTAACATTTGGCTTTTAATACTTTTTAGTAGCTTAACAGGATGTAAGTAGAAATGTTTTGAAAGAAGTCAATTTTGGGATGCCTGCATGGCTCAGTTGGTTAAGTGGTAGACTCTGATTTCAGCTCAGGTCATGATCTCAGGGTCCTGAAATCGAGCCTGTGTCAGGCTCCACACTGGGCATGGAGCCTGCCTAAGATTCTCTCCCTCTGCCCCTCCCACCAGCCCCTCCCACCCCTCCTCTCCTACTCTAAAAAATAAAAACAAAAACAAATAAACAAACAAAAAACGTTTGTAAATCAGAGTCCTGAGAAGCTATGCCTCTCATATCATATTCTGCCTACTACTTCCCATCACACAGAGAAGTTGGAAAGAAGGAAGGGGTTGCCATAACTTCACACCAGTAAAATATAATGACTAAACAATTTAAAGACAATCACAGGATCCCAGGCAGCCAGGCCTCTCGGTTTTAAATGACTGTGGACTCATTTAAGCATTTGTTCACAGAGGGCCAAAAGTCTATGATGGATCATGCGAGTCAGAGCTAAGTAATGGTTCACCATGGCCTGGTTAATAGTTAGACAAGCTGTTCAGGTTTGATTAGGGTTTTCTTTTCCATTGCTATAATTGTATGATAATTAACTCAACAGAATTACATCCCATTTGGGGAAAATACGTACATTTTGAAGTTTCGGGAGTAACAGATTCCACACGCCAAGAAAAAGCCTGAAATTATTCTGTGGGTCTACTGCTCAGCCATAAAGATTGGACCGTTAGGTGTGTGCCTTGTGAGTTTTTGTCTCTAAAGAAGCTGGTGAGTTTCCTTAGCTCCAACTCTTCCAAAGGCCCTATGCACAAAAGTGCTCTACCCAGACAGCTGTTGATAGATTAGAATTGCCAAGTGGCAAACAGCATGAACATCTAAAGTAGCCTGACTTTGGAGCTCAATCTGAGAGAGAGCACAGGAGGCTTCCCTAAAAGAAAAAGCATCCTCTAATATAGGCACCACCCCATGATCAGGTATTTTACATAATTGAAAGAAATTCTTTTAAAGCAGATGGCAAAGTATCAGAGTGGGTGTCCAAATTAAGTTATTTATAAATTGGCCACACTGATAACCATAGAGATCTTTTCCCTCCTCTGATCATATATATACTTAACTCTATCACACATCAGAGATAATAATTATTTACTGTCTCCTGGTTATGCTAATTTCTAGAGTTGCTTGTATCTTTAAAGAGAGAGGAGACACTTTAGAGCAGAGACTCAGCTTTGTCTCTGCTGGATCTTGCTAGTTCAGTGCTAGTCCATAGTCTGTGCTAAATACATGAATCAGATCATATCTGCAGGTCTCTAAGTCAGTGTCATCTTTCCTAAGAAGCCATCTTCCACCACAAGTATTGGGTATGTTGTTACTACTCTGTTTCTAGAGCTTCCTGGTCTTAACCTTATCAAAATATAGAACTCCTATATTAAAATTATTTTCTTACTTATTTTGCTTGTCTATCGTTTGTTCTCAATAAAGAGTTTAAAATGAATAAATGATCAAACACATTTACCTTTCTCTTTTAGCAAACAGCAAGAATGATACAAGGATCTTTGATAAGTACACCTATTTATCTTCTGGCTAAAACTTAGTATTATTTTCCTACCAAGTTCCAGCAATCTTATCATGTCAGGATTTAGAAAGCCAAACATACTCTTCTAAGATGTCAGTAATGACCTGTCAGAATGGGGGGAGAGAAGGACAGGGTGGATTGAAAAGAATCCTAAGATTTCTGAAAGGCCAGTACAACCTTGCTTGATGAGGCAGATAGCAAACAAATTATTGCCCTTAACTGTTGTCTGTGTTAATGATATCTCTTCTTCCAGGGACTTTTGGATCTCAGACTCAGGGATAATAAGATTGATTGATCTAATACAAGCAAAATAGGGATGGTTTTCCTGCTTTTTGTCTACCAGAGGATTCTGGGGACCTAATATCTCTTACTGAAATCCTTGATTTTTGAGTAGATGAATGTTCTGGTATCCCTGACAGTATTCCCTATTCTCCTGCTTGCCTCTGACATGATAAATTTGTACTTATCCCATTGAATTTTTCCTGTCTCTTACCCATTTTCTATCTCAGCAGGGAAGCTCTTCTTTTTCTCTCTGGTTCAAACTTGGATAGAAATCCCTTCTCCTTATTTCTCCCTAGAATAACTGAAACAGGATGACATTTTGACCAGATACTTTATGGAAAAATAACCAGATCCAAAGCAGGTTATACAGTTCATTATATATCAAGTGCATATAATATTAACAAGTGTATTTTTCTGATTCTGTACATCCTAGAAAACACAGTGAAGAGTATTCACACCCCAAATTCCCTTTTCCTAACATAATGACATTCTTGAAAGTGTTTGGCACAGCTATCACTGTGGTTCTTCCTTCTCAGCCTGGCTATAAGCCATGTTGCCTGAGGACACCATCTTGCCTCTTTAGCACCCAAACATAGAACTACTTATTTATTATATTCTTCCAAGGATAAATGTCAATGCATTAAATGACAACATATGCTAGTTCAAACCTTGCAGATACCTAGGGCTTTTACACTCAGCTCCTGTTTCCTGGTGGAGGGTCTAGCCCAGTGCATAAATATTTGCAAGGAAGTAGTCTACTTGTGATCCCCTTGAGCAACCTGATTCTTCCACTTCTGGATTATCAGTAGTTCTTCATGTATCTAGAGAATTCTAAATGACTCACTGAAGGAAGCACCATCACCTATATACTGAGAGAAGTAACATTTCAGTCAACTACCTAGCTGTACAGTTATGAGAACATACTTAGAGTAAGCATGTGCATTTTTTTTTTTTTTTAGATACATTGGGTTTAGAGACAAGGCAATCGTGCTTGCAATGTTCTGCTTTTCATTCTACTGAGTTGAAAGATGATGTGTTAAACATACAACTACTTCTAATAATCACCATTATACTCTCTAGGTACTTGTTTATGTTTCTATCTCCTTGACATCAGAGATTATTATTATTATTTTTTTTAGAGAGAGAGGAAGAAGAGGGGAGGGAGAGAGAGAATTTTAAGCAGGCTCCACACCCAACACAAAGCCCCACACAGGGCTCAATTCACAACCCTGAAATGATGAGCTGAGTCAAAAACAAGAGTAGGACGTTTAACCAAGTGAGCCACACAGGCACCTCCAGAGATTATGCCTTTTAAAAAATATTTTCATTATCTTCACCCATCATGGCGTCTAACACTCAATTAGCCCTCAGTAAATATTTGTTTAATTAGCAATAAATGTACTAATTAATTAATTAATTAAATCTGATGCACCATAACTTTGCTTTCTTTCTGTAGTAAGTACTATTTAAATTTGGGTTAAGAAAAAAACACAGGAAAATTCAGGTAAAGTGTAGCAATTGAATGTCCTACATATATAGGGAAAGGTAGTGTTGTCTTGGGAGCCCAAGTTTAAGGATTAAAAACTTGAGTTTGAATCTTGTCCTTACCCAATGGTAGAGATACTATTTTTGGTGAGTTTATTTCCATGTCTGAAAAATGTGGATAATTATACTTCTCTTATCAAGCAGTTAAAGAAAATGATGTTGATAAAGACCTTAGCATGATCCTATCATAAAGTCAGCATTCACAAAATGGGAGCTTCTGCTGTTGTCATCAGTATGTCAGTGTAACAACAGCAGGCAAGGTACATCTAAAGAGTTTCTTCATGGGGTGCCTGGGTGGCTCAGTTGGTTAATGATCAGCTCAGGTCATGCTCTCAGGGTCCTGGGATCGAGCCCCACATTGGGCCCCCTGCTCAGCAGCGAGTCTGCTTCTCCCTCTTTCTCTCTCTCTGTGATCTCTCTTGTTATCTCTCAAATAAATAAATAAAAGCTTTTTAAAAAATATGTTTAAAAAAAATAAAAGGAGTCTTTTCGTTAAGATATGCCTAGAAGACATGCCCAGAAGTCTAAGTGAATCATTGTCTGAAGCATCTCTCTGGGGATGGCTGATGTCCAGACTAAGGTAAATAGCTAAATATTTAATTGCTGAGTACATTGACAAGAGCCAAATGGGACCCCTTAAGCAGAATCAAGGGTTTTGACTGGACTAGAAACTCAATAATGGGACCAAGGCAGAAGTATTAGCTGACCACAAAAAGACTAGGTCCAGTAGAAACAAAGACTTGTGTGACTCCATGGCCAGGTAGGGAGACCTCACTCTTATTAAGGAGCACCAAGGCCCCATGGCTAGGGCAATGGGTTCATACCAAGCCCTAGAAAACAAAGAAGTTATTGGAGTAGTAAGAATCCTCTGTCTGAGTTGGTACACAGTCACCTGGGTTGTGGCTGAGCTTATGAAAAGGGATAGCTATGGACCAAACTGGGAGTAGCCGAGGTGAGCAGAGAAAGCTTGATAGAGACCAAGACTAGTATTCAAAGCATTCAGTGCCTAAGGGATAGCCCGGACATTGGGGAGATGGTTTGAAGCTAAAGCCGAACAAAGGAAAATCCTGTGTGGCCAGGCCCTATTCAAATGACAAATGCTCCAGATGTCCATCAAAGTGTCATGTTCAAAGTGAATTCATGTTTGCATGGACAACAACAGTGCATCAATCAAAATGTACATCCAAGTCCAGAATGTAGTGAGGAATCATATATACAAGATAGCATCAAATGCCTGTAGCAATATGACATAGAAGGCCCAAGAAAGAAAATCTGGAGAAAAATACCACAGGAAAACAGAGTTAATGGACATACATCATTCCTCAGGCTTAAGTTGGCCTAAAGAGACATGTGCCTCAAAATGTGTTCTTTCTGGAATTAAACTGTGAGAAGCTCCAAGAAAAAAATCAGTTCTGTGCCCAGTAATTGAGAGATGCTACATGCTATATCTCCTTTTAGAGAGTTTTAATATCGGCATATTAATAACATAAAAAAAACAGTTAAAAAGCATGCTTATATTTATTTAACTTAACATTCTCCAATCTTTTAGAGCTGCCACTTTCTTTTCATAACACTTAATATTCTGTAAAATAACTGGGAAATTATGGCCTGGACTATCCACATTAAAGCAACTACATGTTTTTGGTTTCCTCATTTGAATACGTAAGATATCAATAATATTACAGTAAAGCGTAAGGATCGAATAAAGTAATGATTAATAAGTATGAAGAAAAGAACCCAACATGCTATGTGGTATTTGGAAACAATGGACGGTAACAAGATGAACTCTTGAGAATAAGGGTAGCTAAGAAGAATAATATTACTATTATAACTAACGTATCTTTGAAATATTAGAACAAATACTCATATTATTTTAGCTAATATAATTTTGCATCTGTGTCCACTATTCAAGAATGTCTAAAGCACATCTTACTGGGGTCCCGCATTATAATACAGTATTAACCATTTCTTGTTCCCTTCTCATATCAAATATTTCTAATCCTACGTCAGTTCTGTTTAGAAAATCTCCCTCTCTGTGATCACCCAACCCCCATTCTATTTTCTTCCAAAAGGAGCATCATTTTACATGAAAGTGAAAAATAGCAACAACAACAACAACAACAAAATGCTTGTTTATTTATTTTCTTTCCTTTAGATCATCAGTGGGTGGGAAGAATCAGATCAAATGGAAAAATCTTGGAACTGAATCTTAGAGAAGAATAGAAACCAAGAACGCCACCCCCCCAACACACACCCTCAACAAACTAACCCAGAGACAAAAAGGACATTATAGATCTTGTACAAGGTTAAGTACTAGAGATTAATTGAGTTTTTAATAGACCCAGCCTTCACCCAAAACCCGAGACTCTTCTATTCATCTGCCTATTTCACATCTCCAATTAGATATCAAAACCAAATTTTTGATTGAATTTGTTGCCCCTAGGTTACCAAACTGCTTCCCCCATAATCACTCAGTAAATGCAATACACAGCAACCCAAATCTGTCATTGTTCAGCCAGAAGACTCAGCACCATCTTTGACTTTGGCCTTTCTCTCACATAACACTTCCAATTCTTCAGCAAAGCTCAAGAGAACATGTGTACTTTACTCCTATTCAAACCATCATCTCTTAGCCAGATCACTACCCTATCTTAGCAGACATATCCTTGCTTCCACCTGGTGTTCTTCCTAGCATGTTAGTCTTCTACTGCAACCCCTCCGGCAACTTTCCCGCTGACTCATAGTATAATCCAAAGTTCTTACCATAGTTCCCAAAGGTCTCCACTCTATTACCTCCCACCCCATTGTCACTTCTCTGACTCTCCTCTTGCCACTTCTCCTCTCCATTCACTCATCTCTGGCCTTCTTGCTCTACCTGGAACATTCAAGGATGCTTCCACTTTGTAGAACCACCTGTGAGGATTAAAAGGTTGGTAAGTACAAAGAATTCTGAGCTACATCTTACTCATAGTAAGTCTTAATTAACATTGCATCACTGTTATTTGGAGCTCCTATGTCTTGATTTTGCTCTCTCTTTATACTTTTACCACATAATGTATCATGGGTACTATTTTATAGAGAACATTCAGGAATGGCCCCACTTTAATCAATCAATCCACCTAATCCTCCCATCAATCCCTCTACCTAAATATTCTTTACCTTCCAAACCTACATGGTATTCAGCCTCGCTGCCTTCAGATGTCTCCTGTAATCATCTTATCCAGAAGCCCCTGTTGACCACACTCTATGACATAGCACCCCATCATACCTAATATGCTAAAAATATCAAAAGACAAAACAAAAACCATAGAAGCTCCAAATAGTTGTAAAGTAATGTTAATTGAAGACTTACTGTGAATAAGACATGACTCTAAGAGCTTTACATGAATTGATAATTTAATCCTCACAATAATTCTATGAGACAGATGATATTAATCCCATTTTAAGAGAAATTTAAGATACGTTGAGTTTACTAACCTGCATAAGGCCACATAGCTGAAAACTGCTGTGAAGCTAAAATTGATCACAAGCATTTAAATTGATAGCCAATGTGTTCATCTACAGTGCAGCCTCTGTGCCTCACTACTCTTTCCATTCTAGTGCTTCTGGAGCCTACCTTTCACTGATTCAGTGAGTCTTTCTTGAATACCACGATGTGGCATGGTTTAAGTAAGGCAACAGATATTGGTAAAAACCTAATTTGGAGAGGTAGTCAGGGCTCAGATCCCATGCACTCTTGGAAGTATTGTTTAAAGAGAAACTTGGGTGTTATTCTAAGAGAACCTTGGGTGTTGTTCTAAGTGTGCCAAGAAGCCCTTGGAGCAATACAAGCACTTTTGCATTTTGAAGAGAGCACTCTGGTTGTTGAGTGAAATATAGACTACACAAGACAAGAGAGGAAGATGGGGGGGTTACCGAGGTTCTAGTTCACAGGAGCCATGATGGATGGTACATTAGATGAGACTTATGGTGAGATTGGTGAGAATTGGTCAGGATTCAGGGTACATTTTGGGGGGGAAGAACTAATAGGATTTGCTGGTGGATTGGACATATATCTCCCACATTTAAAAAAATTTCCCATTATAATCCTCAATATGAATATGCCACTGCTTATTTAGCCATTCTTTATATTTAAGACACCCTTCTCTATGTTTTTTAAATTCCAAAGTGTGCTAGAATGTCTGTTCATATTCATGGGTCTTTATACACATGTGATTGTTTATATAAAGCAATGAGGTGAAACTGCCAGGCCATAGAGTACATGAAAGTTTAATCTTAACAGATACGGACAAATAAGTCTCTGAACCATATGTACTGATCAGCCCGTGCCAATTGATATTTCTTTACTCCATTCTTTAAAATACGACGCCAGTGCAATTTCAATGTGACATTGAGAACAGGCCCCTTCTCTGTTTTCCCAGCCCGTCTCAGGCTATGCTGGTGCTCAATCCTGCCAGGGATGAGATGATGCTTGTTGCATCACTGACTTCTCCCTATCTAGTCATTGCAGTGCCCAAACCAACTTTCACTTGCTATTTGCTACTATCCTTTCTGGGCAAAGTTGAGAAATTATAGTGAGAGAGGTATGGTGGTGACTTCCAGAGGAAATGATTATTATGGAATTTGGCTTCCCTTGTAAATACCTGAATACACAGAAAGCCCCCCCTCAAAAGTCTGGTTATTTCCTTGTCAGGAAAGTGTCTTTTCACAGCCCTGGTACAAGGTCAGACAGTGCCTTCAGGGGCTGTTTAGAACAGGTTGCCCTGTAATTAACTGATTTGCTACAATACAGCAGTAAAGCATGTGTTTCCTCTAACCTTGAATATCACCCAGTACATAGGTGCTCATTGACCTGTAAGTTGAGGGCTTTCAAGGAAAAGAGATAATTGTGCCCAATAATCTTTTGTACCAATGTTTCATAACCCTGTGCTATCTAGCACACTCACTTGTAGATTACCTATCATAACAGACTGTAGACTTTCTGATAAACAGTGTTCTGGATACTTTCTAAACTTTCTATCATTAACCCTTTCAACCTCACATGCCTGGAAGCCAGGCAGGCAGGGATATATTATTCTAAGTTTACTTAGGTCAACCTGAGGAATGGAAAGGTTAATTGACTTGGCCAAGGTCATAAAACAAGCCATAAAGAGAGCCAAGAACAGAATTCAGATCTCCAGAAATGTTTCCAGTATACTGTGGGAAATGTTAAATGAAGTATATTGCTCTCATTCTGTTCTGTTTTCTACACTCTCATTCCCCAGGAGCAATTTTGCCCTTTGAATTCTTCCCAATTATGTTTTTCACATAATGGTATACATAGAAAATGTCATTATTTTTATGAATCATGAGGGTAAATGGATGGTGATGTCTATGGTCCCAGGTGACCAACTTTAAGCCCGAACCATCCCAAGCCCTGTGAGATTATCTTGAAGAGTGAAGGTTTCAGAATCTTTGCCAGCTGAGATCCACTGGGAGCAAACCAATGAGGAAGCATTCAACATTTCTATAAAATTTAAGTTTATGCAAAGCTCAACCTCCCTCTGCTTGGAGAAATATATGAAAGTATGGCAGAACCTGAAGACATGAGATTTCATGTATGCTAGAGTATCGTCTAGGTCTGGGATTCATAGCTAAAGGAGACCAGGAGTTTGGAAGAGGGAACTAGGGACTAGGGTAACCTCCTAGGTAAGAAAGGATGAACTGCAGGACCTTGAAAATGGCAGTGGGACAGAGAGCAGGAACCTGATTTAAAAGAAATCAGTGACTCGTCATGTGGAGTGTTATAGGAGAAGTCAAGGATGTCTTTAGGATGATTAGAGTTTTAAAATTCTTGCTAATGCTCCTTTCTCTATACTTGAACATATCATCTCAAATCTTACATCGTTATCTCTCTAACATAAAAATTTGGTCACACTTTCTGGGCAAGCTTTAATGTTTTCTTATCTGGCATAGGAATAAGTCCAGATTCATTACCTCAGCATACAAAATATGTTAAGACCAGGCCCTAAAATCAAGCCACCAGGTTTCTCTTTCTCCACAGCCTATTTCAAAACCAGACTTCAGGCACAGAAAAGAATGAACTTCCCCTTATCAAACTGAGCTTTTCTATACTTTTAAGATGCTCTTTGCTCTCCTGTAACTTGTTCTTTGCCTGACAAACTCCTACTCAACATCCTACCTCAAAGTTACCTACTCTATAAAGTGTTTCCCAATCTACCCAGTATATGACTTTGTTCCTCCTTTTTTTCCTCCCACAGAACCTTGAAATTCGTGCATATTAACTCTTGATCTGCCTAAATTTTGTCTCTTCTATTGAACAATGGAATTTACCCCCAAGGTCAATGGTAAGACTTAACTATACACAGCATCTTGCATCGTAACTAGAACATGATAGGTACGCCCAAGTGTTCATTGGAAGAATTAAATAAATAGATCTTCCATGTTTAACAATGTTTGAGAACTAAGAAAATAATGATTTCTTCTATTCTCTAACATTTTGCCAGAAGTTACGCTCAGTGGTGCAGGGGATAGGCTTAAGTCCTACAAGATTTTGAATCTCACTTTTGACTTAAGATTTTAGGTCAGTTACTTCATTCTTTGGAGCCTCCTTTCCATCACTTACAGAATTAATACAATGATACCAACACATCAAGTTTGATGCGAGGATCCAGTGTTGCCCTAACACTTGCTACATACCAGGATGCCCAGTAAACACTTCTTCCTTCCTAATTTTCTTCATCAAAGCCCCTTGAATATAGTAAAAAATGCTTCTTTCACAGCACTAGTCTTTATTAGAGTCCTAATCTACTCTTTTATAAAGCTCACTCATTTACATGCGGACTTAATTGTACATGTAAACACAGTCTATTAATGTACATGTATAGATGTGTCTTTATGTCTTTAAGCTATATATTTTAAATGGCATACTCAAGAAATATATATATATTTTTTGATTAATACTCATACAGCTATAGTGTATGAATGGCTAAAAATAAGATCTTACAGTAATAACCTGAGAAATAATATAATATGGTGTTTAAGAACTTGGACTAGGGAGTAAGAAATAAACTTGGATTCAATTCTGACAATAGCCCTTACAAGAAAACCTACCTTAAAATGCTTTAGTTTCCTCAACCGTATTTTGGATGTAATAAATGTATTTAACTTGAAGACTTGTAAGGACTTAGAGAGATACTGAATGGAAAGCACTTGGCACAAAGCCTCACACATGGGATACTCAATAGCTGGTATTTTTACAGTTCCAGTCATTATGATTGTTTCTCTGGCTTTCACTCAAACTTGCTACTGCAGACTTCCGGGCCCCTGATAAGCTCACCCACCAATTCTGAGCATCCCCACAGGACATCCCCAATGTGCCTGGGAACATGGCATCTGGGCTTTCACCAAACAGGGAACATAGGAAGGGGAAATAGGGGCTTTTGGTGAAGAAAGGTTGTAGCCACCATAGATCTATGCAAGAAGCTGTGTGACTCCTCTTTATGAATCCCACTGGTGCCAGAAATGCATTCATGCCCTCTTCCATCACTCTACCACTGTTCTACCCTCTGAGCATGGCCACAATGCACAAAGCCACCCCTAGGCACTGCCACCCCCCTATCTTCCCGCCACTTGAGTCCTGAGTATTTCCAATGTGTAATTGTTCTTGATGTGCCAAAGTAATGTTGAATTCTGTGCCAAAATGAAAAGAATGTTTTGCCACCATCTGTTGCATTAAATTTATGACATAGGCACAAAAATGGTTTTGTCATGTGGCCCAACATTTTATACAGTCTTTACTGTCTGGAAAATAGAGCTTAAGGTTGGAGCTTGGGGTAATATCAAATGACTGAAAGGTTCTTCTATTAGAACCACACTCTTTTTTTTTTTTTTTTAAGCACCACTCATCCTTTTCCCAGTAACAGAGTCAGATAACTAGACATAATTTGTTTGCTTTGCTCTTCCCTTAGATAGTCATTCTAGTTGGCATCCTCAAACTTTTCCATCCAAGTTCAATGCACAGTGAACCCCAACCCTGTGTGTCTAGGAACAGGGCCAAAATGGCCTGACAAGAGAGCTAAATCTCTTTGATGTTTCATCTTTTATCTTGGGGAAAAAAACTTATGAATTTGGCATCTTTTCCATAGTATTATGCTACTATAAAATAATGGCATTCTTCCTCCCAATTTTTAAGTCCACTTCATGGCTTTGGGTACCCTCTGGAATGCTTCACCAACCTCAACAGGCCTTATAACCTATATCGTGATCCCAGATCAGCCTTGGAATAAATGAGTTTATTCCCAGGAGACTCCTCCTTTGTTAGCACTTGGTAGAAATAGATTTTTGGCATATTCTTTCCACTCATTTGTCAAACATGCCCTGACATGGCTGAATCCCAGCCATAAACACAACTTACGGTTAAACTTGACTCCCCTATCCCCCAACAGATTCAAGCCATGCCTCAGAGACATCAAGAACCTCGGTTTTTATCCTACCATCTGCCTATGCATTTGCCGGTAAAATGTGAGGTTCTATTGGCTGAGGAGTCAAAAGCAGAAGGTTTGCTGTGCATGATTACTGATGGAAACCACACTTCTTCAAAACATGGACAGGCACAGGGAAACATTTGACAAATGTGTCTTAAAGGTAATGACTTGCATGACAGTATAGCTTTATATGAAGAAATTTGAGGTTATCCGAAGACATTCAGGGCCTTCCAGAAAATAAAACCCATTTGATTAGTTCTCTCCATGTACTTAAGCATATAAAAATAATGAATCCATATAAATTATTGCATTCCATATTCACACCAATTAAAAATTCCTCAGATGGTTCAGTCAATGGCCCATATGTATTATAGTTCTAGCAACTCTCAACCATATGCAGTGACATAGACTGTGCCAGAAGTACCAAAATAGTCTTTAGAAATAAATGGCTGTGCATTGGGCTCATAAAAATACCTGTTAATTATAAATGTAAGTCAACTCAGCCCAGTATTAGTTGAATGACATGACTCTTGGTTTTGAAAAGCAGAGATCGAGAACTAAACACAGTGCATAAAGACTTAACGGAAAATTAATAGGTTTAGGTCATATTACTATTATTTCAAATCCATGTGGCTTTCCATGAAATAAGTGGAGCTCACTGCAGTCTTCTGAGACACAGAGTTTATAGCCCTCATGCTGGTTTTCTTTAAAAGGCCAACCCACCATAAAAAGGAACAAGTACAGACACCTGCTGCAACATAGATGAAACTTGAAACATGTCACATGAAGAAGCCAGTCCCCAAAGGCTACATACTGTACGATTCCATTAGTATGAAATCTCCCACAGAAACAAAGACATGGAGACAGAAAAAGGAGTGGTTGCCAGGGCCTGGGGGGGGGGGGGGGGGGGAATGGGGAGTAGCTGCTGATGAGAGGGAATGACGAAAAGTGTTCCAAAATTAGGTAGTGACAATTGTTGTAAAAATCCATGAATACACTAAAACCCACTGAATTATGTGCTTTAAAAGGATGAATTTTATGGTAGGTGAATTACCCGTCTGTGAATCTATTATAAAAGAAGACAAAAAAGGCCAACAAGGGTGCGCTATTAAGTGAAGTCTACGAATGGGGAAGGATAAGCCACAACAAAAAAGCCCAGAGGGCTTGATCACAACCAAAACCCTTAGAAGAGCTATCCTGGACCCTTCCACTCCTGGAAAGGCTTCCACAATAATGTCCCAGAATCACTCTCGGACTTCACAGTTTTCATTGCCAAGATTCAAAGGGCCACAGTCTTCAAGTTACTAAGATGTTTGCGTTCCCTTTCTTTTTTTGTTTCTTTTCACCTCCTCATTGGATTTTCTAGTAATTTTGAGTCAGGTGGAGAGGAGTCCGCTCTGCTTGTGCTGTTCATTATGGAAATTGATTTGACCCTCATTTGCATCTATTTGCACTGCCATCAAGCTGATTTAGAATCCGAGGGTGGTTGCAACCTCCTCCGAAGCTGGCAGATTTGCTCTAAAAACAGAACCCTGGAACTTTCCAACCAGCTCCGAAGAACTTGTTCTCTTGCCCTTTTGATTTCTGCACAACATGGGCAGAGTTTCAGAGAAATACAACTCTTGGTAAAAGAAAGAAAGGAAACCTTTGTTGCCTTCTGCTATAAATAGCCTTCATTCCCTTGCCTTCCCTCCATGCTGCTAGTCAACCTTGCAATCCTGGGTTGCGTATCAGAAATAAATACATTGCTCTGTGGAGTGAGCAAGAGGCCCCAGGCAAGCTTGCAGGCTGGCAACTGGCAGCAGAGGAGTTAAATCTTAAACAATCCAACATGGCAATTATCCCTGCTGCAACAACCCACGGGTTCCTCACTAGCCCCAGGAAGGAACAAAGTGCAGCACTGCAACCCTGGCCAAGGTGCCAAGGGGAGTGATAAGAACCTAGGAGAAGGCAAAATTCAACTGGCTCAGCCATTCTGGCCTCTTCTTTTTGGTTGCCCTTTCCCCCTACAGCCCTGGGCTGGTTCCTTGCTTTCTATCCTACTCCTCCTCTCACCTGCTCTGTGTGCTCCTCACATGTGTCCAACACAACCGTCATCCTCACCACCCCTAAGCAACCTGTGCTATCTTTTACTGTCAGAATGGAAATCGCTTCATTGCTGTTTATGATGTAAAATACTAAATTCTTGGTAAAAAAAAAAAAATCAGCTAATATAAAAAGGGAATAAGGCATAAAAATTAGCTGTACTCTGGCCACTCAGAGAAATTCACCCATACCTCAAGTGTGTAGTCTTCAAATTCAAAGAATTTTTTTAAATGAAACCTATGAGACATATCTATTTTTCACTTAGAAATCCATCTTGTGCATTTTTCATTTCAATAAATATAGATCTACACTACCATTTTTAGCAGTCTCTATAAATGAATCCATAATTTGCACACTTAGTCTGTTTCTTCTTGATTCATATATATGAATACATATATATATTCATAGATAATATACACATTCACAGTTTTTTTTTCTTATTCCCAAATTTATCCATGAGGCCCTCCTTCTACCCTCAAGCCATCCAAGTTGCCTCAGCACACCTGACATCTGGGCCTTCTGCTGCCCCAAACTGTCTGCTCATCAGAAGTTCCCCATCCTAGCCTTATCCTTATCCTATGCCACTTGATGATAACTGGCAAATGTGAGGAATAAAGTGAGCTAATACGTTAATTGGTACAGCTGTTTTTATTTGGGGTCAACAGATAATTGAGGCAGAAATGGGCTTTAGAGATAACCTGGTTTGGTGTTTCCCCAACTTGTAAGTGGAGTGCAGGTATGAGAATACTATAAAAAATTCACTGGTCCCTCCTCCAGAGAGTTCAATGTGATTAGTCTGGAGTGAGGTCCGGAAAACTGTCATTTAAGAAGATCTTCATGGAATTATTTTGATCAGCCTAATTTCAGAAACTGATTTGTCCAATATCTTTATCATTCACGTGAGATCAGAGAGGACCAAATAGATATAGTTTGTCACATCTACATGGACAATTAAGGAAAGGGCTAGAAGTGGGGCACCTGGGTGGCTCAGTGGGTTAAGCCGCTGCCTTCGGCTCAGGTCATGATCTCGGGGTCCTGGGATCGAGTCCCGCATCGGGCTCTCTGCTCATCAGGGAGCCTGCTTCCTCCTCTCTCTCTCTCTGCCTGCCTCTCTGCCTACTTGTGATCTCTCTGTCAAATAAATAAAATCTTAAAAAAAAAAAAAGAATAGGGCTAGAAGTGTTGTTTATATTTTCCTATCCCTGAGCTTGTCATCTTTTCGCTGCACAAAGAAAATTAAAAAAAAATAAAAAAAAATTTTTTTTTAATTTCCAAAGAAAAATTTTATCAGAACAAATGTCTGCTAAATAGAATTCAGTAACAAGAACGATTTGTGACTCTTAGTGACAGTTCTGGAACTCAAAGTGAACTAAGGGGAGATTGACTTAGAGGCAAGAAGGGGGTCTTTTATTTCCACTCAAATATGTATCATGCAAATGATTATTTACATCTGTGTGTGTGTGTGTGTGTGCGCATACACGCACATGTATTTGCATGTGTGTGCATATGGCTATATATTGGTCTTAGAAAAAATATTGAAAGTCAAACATGATTATAGAACCCATAGTATAAGAATAAAGTTTTTAGAGACCTATTTCTAGAAGTATCTTCAGTGAGAAAAAGAATGCCGGGACTAATGCATAAAGACTGGATTCAATCAATAGCAAAATTTTCCCTTTATTTGAGTCTATCTTCATAAATGAAGACCTGTTTCAGCAAGAATTTCAACTTTCTTTGGAAACATGTGTAGCACAGAACACACAGACATAGAAAGAAGACTTCTCGAGGCAATACTCAATAGGGAGCTACGTACGTGCTCTGGTGGCCAACTCATACTCATGTATGAGTATCTGTCAGGGCTTTTTAATTCAAGACCTAATAAAGATAATGAAGATGATCATTTAAATTCTCACTCACTTCATGGAGTGAAGAATTGTGATGGATACCTTCCATTTTCCTGAAAAACAATAGTTCTTCCAATAGGCACAACTTCAGGTGGTACACTCAGCTGTCTGCTCTATTTGGAAGAAGCAATAACCATACCAATTTCCATTCCTTTACGGTTCCTTTACGGGTTGCATTGTGTCCCCTCAAAATTTACATGTTGAAGTCCAAACCCTCCTGCTACCTAAAATGTGACCTTACTTGGAAATAGGGTCATTGCATATCTAACTAGTTAAGTTAAATGAGGTCATAGTGAAGTAAGGTGGGCCTTTAATGCAATATGACTGGTGTCTTTATAAAAAGGGAAAATTTGGATAGAGATAGATATACAAACACAGAAAGAATGTCATATGACAATTGGAGCTATACTGTCATAAGCCAATGAGCTACCAGATGTTAAAAGAGGCCTAGAACTGATCTTATCATAGCATCTTCAGAAGGAATATGGCCTTTTTACCACCTTACTCTTGAACTTTTGCCTTCCAGAAGTGTAAAACAATAAACTTCTGTTGTTTAAACTCCTCTTTTTGTGGGGGTTTGTTACAATAGTCCTAGGAAACTAGGATAGTACCCTTCTGAACACAACCTTCACCAGATGATAATTTTATGACAAGAGCAATTCAGCAACAGGCTAATTCTTATAATATTCATTGGTTTGGCTATACAAAAGCTTAACGGATTTGGAGATTTTAAGGCTGAAAGAGGAACACCTTACAAAGTAATTCTCTCGGTATAGAGGCTGATTCTTCCCCTCAGCCATTTCATGTTCCTTATGCAGCCGCACCAACAGGCAGAGAAAAGTCACTGTATCTGCAGGCACGATTGAATCAGGGTCATCAGACATTTGCTATCAAAGAGTGCAAGGAGCACCATATATGGAACATAGGCAGTCTCCTAGAGACTTCTAATACCCCCTTTCCCAAAAATACTAACAAATAGAAAACTAAATCAACCCTGTGCCCAAACATGTGCACACCCCCCCCCCACACACACACACTCTCTCTCTCTCTCTTTCTCTCTCTCTCTCTCCCTAAAAGACCCCTAGGAAAGAAAAATTATGGGAATGAAGGCTCAGGTCACCACTTCTACAGCCAAGGTGCTTCCACAGGCTATGAGGAATAAGAAGTGTATAGTAGGAAATGATAGTGATGATTGCCCAATTAGGCCTCATGACCAGCAGCTAAAGCATGACTTGATGGTATGATTTTTTTTCACTTTTTCTCTTCTTCTACTACATACTTTATATGACGACCAGTAGCTAATGTTTTAAGTTTCAGGCAGAAGGATGAAAGAATCCACATCACTTCCCACAATAATACAGTAGTGACTTTGTGTCCTGTGTTTGGGCTGTTTAAGTTTTATAATGGGGGGAAGACAATACTGGTTTTCAAGACACCAAAGGGATTGACTGTGCTAATTCTAATCCTCTTAATGTCTTTAGATCCGCTCGCTACTCTTTCCGACCCTGCTCTTTGCTTCAGGATGCTCACTTATAAACACTGCATCAATGGATTCTCATCTCCAGGTTCTCGTTGGGGTCATCTACGGTTCTCTAAGATGAAATAGAAATTGTAAGAACTAACTTGATTACCTCACCCTGGGACAAAAATTTGCTTTTGAGTGTAATGCTATAAGACAATGAAGTCCATTATTAATTCAACTCAAAGTTTTAGTAGAATATAAGCTGGTGAAAAGACTCTGAGTAGGGAATAGCCCAGGTGTTTTCCACTGATTTCCGTTTTTCCAGTAGGATCCTTTCTCCAGTGTTACCACATTCAGATTTGCCTGCCAGAGCTCTTCTTAATAAAAATGTTGGAGAATTCTGTTCTTTATATCTGTAGCTGAGAAAATAGCTGAAGCAGGCAATAAACCCTATGTGGAAGGTGATATTGAGGAGAAAATGGTCCAAATCCATTTACACAACTGTGCCATCACACTTCTAAAAAACACTTTTTTTGGTAGAGTTTTGTGCTCTGTTTTTTCCTACGTGTATTTAGGTATAATTTACATATAATAAATTTATTATTTTTGGCTGCACAGCTGTACATATTTTGACAAATTTATTTAGTCTTGTTACTACACAGAAATCAAATTATAGAATATCTCTGTCATCCCAAAATATTCCTTTATGTCCCTTTGTAGAATATCCCTTTTGTCACTCTTAGCTCTTGACAGCCTCTGATTTAATGTATGTCCTTCTAGCTTTGCTTTTTTCAGAATGTTATGTAAGTGAGGTCATACATAATTGTAGCCATTTGAGTCTGGCTTCTTTCATTTAGCATAATGTTTTTGCAAATTATCCATTGTTTCAAGTCTTTGTACTTCATTCCTTTTTATCACCAACAAAACACTTATTGTAGTACATTATTGTATCGTACACTACAATTTATATCCAAATTACATCCACTATTTCAAGTGGTGGACAAATGTGAATAAAGCTACTGTATACATTTACATATAGGTTTTATATAGACATGCATCTTCATTTCTTTATGGTGAATACCAGAGAATGTATTAATGGGTTGTATAATTAAGTACATGTTGAACTTCATAAGAAACTACCAGACTGTATTATAATATGCCATTTTGAAGCTATGCCATTTTGAAGCTGCACCATCAATATACTAGCGTTCCAGTTTCTCCATATCATTACCAATGTTTTTATTTTGTTTATTATTATTTTTTTAAAGATTTTATTTATTTATTTGACAGAGAGAAATCACAAGTGGGCAGAGAGGCAAAGAGAGAGAGAGGAGGAAGCAGGCTCCCTGCTGAGCAGAGAGAGCCCGATGCGGGACTCGATCCCAGGACCCCGAGATCATGACCTGAGCCGAAGGCAGCGGCTTAACCCACTGAGCCACCCAGGCGCCCCTCATTACTAATGTTTTTAATTGCCATTTTAAAATTTAAACAATTGTGTTTGGGTTCTAATCTACATTACTCTAATAGTTAATGCTGTTAAACATCTTTTCATGTGTTTGTCATTTATATATCTTCTCAAGTGAGCTGTGGTTTCAACTATTTTGACTACTTTTTATTAGGTTATTTCCTTATTATTGAGTTTTGAGAGTTTTTCATATACTCTTTTCAATTATTGCCTTTAAAAAATACATATGTAACCAATCAGCTTACATAACATTGTAACCCCAAAGAAAGAATCACCTCCTAATTCTTTTATCACCTTTTGATGATCATTCATTCCCTACAATTACACTTCTCCCTCAATCTTACAATCTTAAAATTTTGATCTAAAATTTTGATTTGTTTAAAAAGTTGTATGAAAACTAATTACTCACTCTCTCCCCCATAAAAACCTGTATATATACAAATATTTGTGTATTCTTTCAGATTCCACAAGACACTTACTCATTAAGTTGCACATGGACCATGAATCATGGACCCCAGGTTAGAAACTCATGTGTGCACTCTGTTAATGTCAACTTGGATCACTATAATTACCTTCCTTCTTTATCTTAGGTGAGCATAAGCCATTGAATGATTCTGGATAAATACTACAACTGTGCAGATTAATGCACTAAAGATATACTTCCAACTGTTTCTACAGGGTCTGCACAGCTATACAATGTTTTTTTTTTTTTTCATTAATCTCTTTTGTTCTATGTTTAATTCCCACAGAAGCCAGTTGACAAATATTCTTTATCACCTATATCCCCTTCACTCTGTGAAGAGCATCCTGCTACCTACTCTCCAGAAAAATAGAACAAATCAGGTGTAAATAAGTTCCTCCACTCAATTTAAACATAAACATGTGCACATCCTTTCTTCCCTTGAATCTCAGAAAGAGATGTGACTTTCTTCCAGCCAATGTTAATCCTTCCTTCTGTGCTCTTGATCCTTCTCTATCCTAGACTCCATTTTTGCAAACAGCCCCCCCACCTACATTATTCATGTCTCCCTCTTAAAGATATATATATATATATTTTTTTTTTACAGACAGAAATCACAGGTAGGCAGAGAGGCAGGCAGAGAGGAGGGAAGCAGGCTCCCTGCTGAGCAGAGAGCCTGACATGGGGCTCAACCCCAGGACCCCGAGATCAGAACCCGAGATGAAGGCAGAGGCCTCAACCCACTGAGTCACCCAGGCGCCCCTCATGTCTCCTTCTTAAATTGCTGTTTATTCTCAAGATTTCATCATGTTTTGTTTTTTCCATTTGAAAAGAGGAAAAAAAGTCCCTTACTTCTCACCCCTCCCCATTCTCTACCTATTCATTTCCCTAGGTTTACAGCCAAACTGAAAAAAATGTTACATTCAGCATCTTCAATGGTTCCATTTCTCACATCACTACAAACTCTATAGCATCCCCAACACTCCATTGAAATTGCTTGTTACAAATAATAAATAACTTTACACTTGGTCTAATTACAAAAAAAAAAAAAGAATTGGATATTTTCAATTATTATACCTGTCCTCTGGGATATATTTACTATTGTTGACTATTTCCTGAAATAGTCATTTCTCTCTTGTCTTCTGTAGCAATACTCTCTCCAAACTTCTCTGTTAGTGTCTATTTTCTGTGGGTCTCAGACCTCTTGTCCTAACAAGTAACAATGTGATAGTGATCCTCAGGTCTCTCTGTTAAGTCTTTATTATTATTATTATTATTATTATTATTACTTTACACAGTTCCTGATGACCAAACGGCATGATATTTTCAACTACTACCTACTGACCCATAAATCCATGAACCACAACTCTTGACTCATTCCAGATCACTTTTAGGAATTCTCCTAATAAATAAATAAATAAATAAATAAAAATTAAAAATATATATACATATCTTTTCATATGCTGCTTGAACCCAACCAGTCCCAAGTGAATGTCACCATTGTAACCCTCCCCAAACTATTCTGAGATTTACTCCCTCCCTCTTATTTCTATATCAGTGATTATCCCTACCATTCCAATTGTTTCCCAAGCAGAAACCTGTGAGTCCCACTGAATTACTCTTTCTATTTCTGAGTAGTGATGAGTCGACCATAGTTTATCTATGCAATAAATACTTATGAAGTGTATACCACGTGCCAGACACTCTACTAGCCCTTTGCCAGGTGGAATTAGATATTATCTTTGTTCTCAAACTGGTTACACTTTAATGTTACAGAGGTTAAAGCTGTATTCAATGAGAGCTTAAACGAATGGCTCTCTAATCAGACTAGGTGGGGACATCAAGAGAACTTGCCAGAGGCAACCCTTGCATTGAATGATAAAGAATCAATGGTAATTAGCTAAAGAAAGAAGAGAACAACTATCCAAGAAGAAATAGCCTAATGCAAGGCTTGATAATATGGTTCTTGCTTCCTAAGTCATTCATAACCCTTTTACTTCCTCCCCAGCTACACTGATAGAAACTTAAATACAGCCAGCCATCTTATTTTTCACCAATAAAATTAAAAAGCTCTCTTTGGCCTCTAGTATTACCTTCATTCAGTCCATGTTCCACATGGCTGCTGGAGGGATCTTTCTAAAGTGCCACTCTGAGTATATTTCTCTTGTACTTAAAATCAATCAATAACCTCAATTTTCAAATTGCATACAAAGACATATGATTTAGCTTCTCACTACCCTACAGGTTTAATGAGTTACTCTCATTGGACACTCCACTAGCCAGTTTACTGACTATGTCAATGTTCTTGCTAACTTTTAATCCTTGTATATGCATACGTTAGTTCCTACTCCTAAGATTTGCTTCTTTCTTCTTGGGTGACAGATACTCACTTATAAGCAAGTGTACTTCACCAAGTCTCATTTAAGTGGCACATCTTCAGATGCTCAGGTAGACTTAAGCACCAGTTTTTCTATGGTTCACAGCAACATATGCATATATTCATTATAGCATATGTCACGATACATTATACCTGTTTACTTTTCTATTTCCCCAATCAGACTTGGAATTGAAAGACCCCCCCCTCCGTCGTTAACTAATTAACTGCTCTTTTGTTGTGTAAGAGTACCCCTCCTCCCACACGAGGACGCCTCTTCACTGTTAGCGCTGGATTCAGCTGCCTCCACCTTTCCTAACTCCCTTATACATTCCTACCCTGATCAATATTGACCCCAGTAGGTAGGGACAGCTCTGCACCCCTATTCAGCATGAAGAAGTTACAGAAGATGAGACCTTCCACCTTCAACCCCCTTAAAGATTTCAGGGTCAAGATTGTTCAGGGGGAAATGAAGGAGCAAGAGGCTGGCGGAGGACAAAGCAAAAGCTGGCGCCTTGTACCCCACTTAGTGCAAGAAAAGGACAAATGGATATAAGATTCTATCCATGATCAAGAAAAAGTGGGGAATGAAAGACCCCCCCCCCCCCGTCGTTAACTAATTAACTGCTCTTTTGTTGTGTAAGAGTACCCCTCCTCCCCTTGCAGTGAAAAGACCCTTCCCCCAGGGTTGAATTCAATGTAACTGCTCTTTTGCCTTTCTGTAACCACTTGGCTTTTAGGGCATGACACTTGTCTCCTGTTTGAACAAGGTACCTTCTCCTAATAGCTGAGGCATGGTCACATAGGCAAGGGGGCTGCATAGTCACGTAGACAGGATGTCTTTCTGCTGAGTAATAAGGTCAAACTTCCCCTCTTTGTTTCCCCTTCCCGCCTTTCTCTTCGCGCGAGGGGGTCTTCCAAAGCCAATCCGCTAACACCAAGTATGCCTTTTTTCAAATGTTCAAATTGTCAGCCAATCGGCCCCGTCCCATCCGGGACTTGTTTGTACCTGTCTATAAAAATCCTGCACCACCCCAGCCAGGTGTGCTCAGCTAGCAGGAGCTGCTGACCACCCGCAGGTGCCTGCGTAACAATAAAGAACCTCTTGCTGATTGCATCCAGTGGCAGTGTTGGATTCTTGGGTAAGGGGATCCGCCGGGTCTTTCAGAATGTCTTGAGGAAAACAAAAATGTATTATTCATCTCCATATCCTCAGTGCTCAACATAGTCCTTGGCATATTCATAGGTGCTGAAAATATTTATTGTGTGAGCATTAATTAATTAATTATTAGTAGTAGTCACTTCCATTGATTTTTGAGGGAGATTTTTTTTTTTTTTTTTTTTTTTTTTTTTTTTTTTTTTGTGAAATGGTGGATATTTCTCTTCTACAACCCTAAAGAATCAACAAATACTTACCAAGCTCTGGCTCTATGGTAGCCACTGTGCCAGGCACTGGTAGTTTAAAGGTAAAAAATACAGTCCCTATTTTCAGTGGGGCTTATAGTCTATGAGGGAAGACAGACATGAAAACAGACTGCTACAAAAGAGAATTATTAAGCAATCTGATAAGGGAAATAAAGAAAACTATGAGAAATGGAGATCAGAGGACATCAAACCTACTTCTGGATCATGAGTAAATTTCTAGAGCAAATGGCAGTTAAGGCGGGACCTGGAGAACAGGTAGGAAGACAGGACAGCTATTCCAGTCAGTGGGAATTTCATATGAATGTTCTGGGTGGAAGGAAAAGTAGAGCCAAGCCACAGAATTTAAAGATCTGTCTGGGTGAACCATAGTAATTCAGGGAGAGTTGGTTGGGAGGTAAGATCATGAAGGGTTCTAATATCCCCAGGATTTAAAGAAAGGAACAGGAAAGCTCAGGGTATGTTAGGAAGATCACACTGGCTGCCAAATGGAGGCTAACTTGGAGGGAGGCAGGAATGAAGGCAGAGAGATCAGAGGAGAGGCTGCTTCAATCATGTGGGCAGGAGACGGTGGTGTCATTGTGGGGATTCTGTCACCTCCACTGTTTTTTACAGCTGTGCCCTATGATCATGGATTGAGAAAGCTGCTGTGCACTGAAGGGTCTCTAACATCCTGTCTCCCTCACTGAGAAATGAGAAGAAAGCTATGGATCAAAGGCAAGGGGACACCCATATCTGACTTCATCTGGATGCTTATTTATTATTTATTTATTTATTTTTAGTTTTTATTTGAATCCCAGTTAGTTAACATACAGTGCATTATTGGTTTCAGGTACACGATACAGTGATTCAACATTTCCATAGAATACCCAGGGCTCATCACAGCAAGTACCCTCATTAACCCCTATTTCATCCATCCCCTATCCACCTCCCCTCTGGTAATAAGCAGTTTGTTCTTTGTATTTAAGAATCTGTTTCTTGGTTTGTCTTTCTATCTTTTGTCCCCACTTCGCTTGTTTCTTTTGTTTCTTAAGTTCCATATATGAGTGAAATCATTTGGTATTTGTCTTTCTCTGACTTACTTATACTTAACACAATTCTAGCTCTGTCGACATCATTGCAAATGGCAAAATTTCCTTCTTTTTTATGGCTGATATATATATAGATATATATATATAAAATATATAAAATGTATATGTATACATTCCTATATATATAGGAATATACACATATGGAAAATAGGAATATATATAAGAATATAGTAATATATATACCACTATATCACACACACACACACACACACACACACACAAAACACTCTTCTTTATCCCTTTGTCAGTCAATGGACACTTGGGCTGTTTCCATAATGTGGCTATTGTTGATAATGCTGCCAATTTAAATGTGTGACACAAACCTGGACAAGACAAGGTGTGAAGGGCTGAAGCTCAAATATGGTGATAGATTGGTGATTAGGCATGGCCAAGCCACACCACGGAAATAAGAGTAGGTCACAGAATATTGCATGAAACAGCAACCATGAGAGTATGTTCCACAGGCGAGAGAAAATAGCTTTCGACAGGCAGCTGAATAACTATTGAGATGACTGGCAATAAAATATGAGTCTTTTCAATTGGACAAAAGTTATATTCAGTAGGGAGGCAATATAAAATCAAAAAGGGGCTTCTGGTCACATACTTGGTTAGGAAATGGATGAAAAATGAGGCTTCTCTGGCTTTACGTCACAGCCTCAAATGGGCATTTGGGCGGGGTTCAGAATCTTTTAAGTTGCTATGGTCTTTTCATTTTCTTAGAATCTGGCTTCAAGTCCTTCTTCATTTAAGTAAAAAGCACCTTGAAAGGGGGGAGTAGAATCTCGGCGTGTGAGACTGGATGTTTTCTACCATATTCTTCTTTCAAAATAAACAGCTACTGTCTGGAGGAACTCCCCTAGATTACCCTAGAGAGCCCCATATTTTCACCCCTCATAGTGGAGGGCTTCATAACTGCAGAAAAAAATCGGGGTACACTAAGCACTTTAGTACTCTAATACAACCCATCCTTCACCATAAATATTGGGTCTGTATCATGAAAATGAGAGGTTCTTCTCTCCTGTGTTACCAACTGTAAAAATACATTTTGCTGGGCATTAGCATGAAATCTTAAGTCATATTTACTCCAAATGAATAGCAAGATATCTATCATATTGCATATTCTATGTGGAGGGCCTATGGCAAGTTGTGCCCTGCTCACCTATTCAGAGATCTCTCCATCTCATTCACCTGCATCCATCCCAATGGTCACGGCCATAGTCTCTCATTCAGAGGCTGTAATTGAATCCATCCCAAATGACTCTTCCTGCAGTCTTGCCCCATCCAATCCATCCTTCACACTGTAGCTGGAGTGATACTTTGAGAATGCAAAATGAATGAATCATGTCATTCCCCTATTTAACACTCATCAAATGTTTCCCAGTGCCATTAAGATAAAGTCCAAGCCCTTCAGAATGCCCTTTGTGGCCTGGCATCTTGCCTTTCTTTCTTGCCTAAGCTCACCTTCTTTTCCTTCCCACTTTATGTTCAAATTAAGAAATGTGTACATTTCCAGTTCTTGAACATAATTTTACTCCTACTTACTGAATGCTCTGTGGTCATTTGTTTTTCATTTTAAAGATCATTCACCAAAGCCTTTCTATCTTTAGATAAACAACACTGAGTGTCCCGTCTTTGAGTTCATATTGAATCTGGCATCACATTTTCTCACACTTAATGACTTAACTGCCTATTCTCCCACCACACTATAAACTGTCAGAGAAGTGATCTTTCTGATCTTGTTCACCATTGTATTCCCAAGGCCTGGTGCAACTTACATATCAATTTGTTGAATGGACGGACGGATGGGTGAGGATGAGCCTGTAGAGAGCATGATAAAGCAAGTGGATGTTGGCTTATATTTCCTCTATAAATAGGTGATGATTTAAAAAAAAAAAACTCATATCATTGCTGTAAAAATTAAATGAGATATTTATAATATGTAAAGCATTTAGGGGTGCCTGGGTGGTTCAGTGATTAAGCACCTGCCTTCAGCTCAGGTTGTGATTCCAGGGTCTTGGGATCGAGCCCCACATCAGGCTCTCTGTTTAGGGGGAAGCCTGCCTCTTCCTCTCCCACTCCCCCTGCTTGTGTTCTCTCTCTCTCTCTCTCACTCTCCCTGTCAAATAAATAAATAAAATCTTTAAAAAAATATGTAAAGCATTTAGAACTCTGCCTGGCATATTTAAGCACTGTTCCAAAAAAAGGTCAGCTGTTTTTAATAATAATACTATGTTCTCAAGAAGCATGACAAATAAAGGAATGGATTAACAAAGATTACTCAGTAGTAAAATCTAGGTAAGTTCTCTCTGATATCTCTGTCTATTCCTTAATTACAAAAAGCATTTGAGGCTTCTTGACAATGCCCAGCATCTGTGGTCCCAAATCATCCACATTCAGCAGGCAGTAATAGAGTACAATGAAGCACTTTCTGCCCTAGCATCCAAGTTCAACCCTTATTACAAGAGTTGTTTTTGTCAAATTCCCAACCTCTTGGACTCTGGATCCTGCCTGTGTTCTGAGATCTATGACATCTTCTTGCTCCCTGCTCTCTTACCTGATCTTCTGGTCTTTGGTCCCTTACCTTCCCATAGTGGTGGTACCTGATTAATTGAGCTCTGCTCCTGACCCTTCCTTGTTCGGCTTATATCCAGGGTGGGTCAATGGCTTTAAGGACATGCCCCTGGGGAATGCACTGAGCCAAGACATACAAGAGAGGAATGCTGCAGTGGTTGGTCTGCATTAGCATAATTATCTCCTGAATCTACTTTCAACCAATTCATACTTTGTCTCAAACCAACCTATTTTTGACCTTCTCTTTATTTTTATTTTTATTACTTCTTTACAAGTTGCCCTTTCAACCTGATGTTGTTCCTTTTTAAGGCTTTGATTAGCATTCTTCTAATGTGACATTTCCTTGGAAAATGTTTGGCTTGATCCCAGATGCCCCCTTACCAATGAACATACTTCTGCACTGCCCTAACTGGGTATAAGCCAGAGGTGATATACAGAATATTTAATACCTGGTAAAACAGAGGCAATGAGGATTCAAAATGAATGTTGGCAAGAGGACTGGAGGAGGATCCTGGAAGGTCTCCATACTATGTCAAGCATTAATTCTTCAAGAGTTGTGTCTAAGGGTACAGACTGAGGAAGTGGAGAAGCAGCTAAGTTACCAAGCACTATGAAATCATTCCAAAATTCAGCAGCCACTAGAGTATACCTCAAGATTTTATCTAGGATTGTGTTTTTTTTTTTCTTAAGATTTTTATTTATTTATTTGAGAGAGGGACAGTAACAGAGAGCATGAGAGGGGGGAAGGTCAGAGGGAGAAGCAGACTCCCTGTGGAGCTGGGAGCCTGAAGTGGGACTCGATCCGAAATCCTGGGATCATGAGCCGAAGGCAGTTGCTTAACCAACTGAGCCACCCAGGTGCCCCTAGGATTGTGTTTTCTAATTCAAGCCTTTTTTTTTTTTCATGCTCCATAAGGCATTGACCATTAGACTCATCCCTAAACTTAGGCACTGGGAGACAGAATTTCTCACGAAGACTACATATACAGATATATTGGCTTTAGTTGTCACACATGAAAATTGCTAGAAGCAAAATCATCCCCAAGTTACTATGTTTTGGGGGGGATGGCATTACTCAAGAAACCTCAGATTTGTGACTTCTTAACCCTATAAGCCTTTGAAACTTCATGAATAAGAAATAAACTAGGAGACTTGTACATTCCTCAGGAAAAGTATCTTTTCCAAAGTCAACTTCAAATACAGTCATGATGAATACTAGGGATCCTCTTATGAAAAGATAGGGAGATTGTCTACTAAAAAAGTAGACTCCACTGGCAGGACAAAGTCCTTGCTATTTAACATATGGTATAGGCCAATAATTTGTATATAATTCTCATTCTTCCCTTTTCTAAGATAAAGATTTTTTTGTAGTCACCCTGTTCCTTCGCCATTACTGTATACTGGATGAAGGGAATAAATAACTTATCTTTCATCTAATATTCCCTAGACTAGAAAGTTAACATCTGGATCTGATAGTGAGGAGTGGACTTTACTAAGAGATGGTATACTTTAATCTGGATTCTAAAATAAATGGCATTTGGGGTTACTGCCTATAGAAGAAGAATGAGTAGACTCTGTTAAAATGTGTATAAGAAGAGTGATATGCATGGTGCTCACCAGTCTAAGCAGTATCGGAAATTGTTGGTTGGGGAATTCCGTACTGACCTCTAACCTCCTTCTCCTATGTCCCATCCACTGCGGAGGCCAGAGAAGCTACATATATGCTTTTCCAGCTTTCCTTGCAACCAGAGTGGGCCATAGGACAAACTCCTGAACAAAAAAAAATGTGAAAGTCAGAGGCAATGTGTATAAGTTTTTACTTTAATGATGAAATGAGCAGTTATCACTGATAATTTACATGACCCCATTTTTCCTAACTTTAAGGTAGACATGAGATTTGGTGATGTGGTATCCATCTGATAACTGTGAAAAACAGACAAAAAACCCTGAGAGAAGTAAAGAGGTATAAGCCCTGACACTGTTATGCTGTTGAGCACATGTCGGCAATAATCAACCTCCTGATTCTTGAGTGAAAAATAGTACCGTATTAGTTTATACCACTGTTGATTGAGTTTGCCAGTGTTTGCAGCTGAAAACATCCTTACTAATAGAGTCCTTTGTAATGCAATTAAAGTCTCTAACATGATTACCCAAGTGAAAACAATGGTGAATTTTGCACTGCACATTTTTATCTTTTCTTAGGTCAACATCTCTGTTTCTTCATGTCTATGTGGGATACCATTTCTCTACTATGAAATCTGTCAGGGTACAATTTTGTAACAACCCCAACTGCATAAACAGTATAAGGGCCAGATGGCTATTATGATACATCAAACTTTCCAGAAGCAAATCTTATAATAACAAATTTAGAACCCCCAAAAAATTATCAGAAGAAAACTAAACTTAATGGAAGTAGTAACTAGACATGAGTCAAGAATAAAACTTTAACAATAAATTTTTTTATTTAACAATGTTATTGTTAAATTTATTTAACAATAAAAAATTCATAAAATTCAAAAATTTTTTAAAGATTTTATTTATTTATTTGACAGAGAGAGATCACAAGTAGGCAGAGAGACAGGCAGAGAGAGAGGAAGGGAAGCAGGCTCCCTGCTGAGCAGAGAGCCCGATGCAGGACTCGATCCCAGGACCCTGAGATCATGACCTGAGCCAAAGGCAGCGGCTTAACCCACTGAGCTAACCAGGCGCCCCCAAAATTCATAGAATTCAATCTAGCACTTCCAAGCACTATGCCCATGATAGATGTAGAATATTTTCTTACAGATACCACCTAATACCTGAGCATCCTTCATAATGGTAAGTTCTAGGCAACCATTACCAAGTTATTAGAGCTGGCACATAATGTGAAACTTATTTGTATCTCCAAACAACTGCATAGTCACATTATATAGTATGGTTCATAATCCAACCACAAATCCATGCTTATCAGAAATTGATAATATCTTTGGGGAAGGGAGATTGGAGGGTACCAACTGAGTGTTTCGATTTTGTTTTGTACCCCCTCTTATTTCCCTTAAGTCCTAATTGAGTACCTAGTCAAGAAGACACATAGAATCTCAATGAATTATTAAAAGCTCCGTTATTATGATCTTGTACCCATTACTATAACTAGTAAACAATCTATACTCTTTGTATTGATCATCAATTGCTTTGATCCCTGTCCTTTATTGTTGAATCTGAACATTTGCAACTTGGTCAAAATAGTCTTACTACCAAAACATGCCTGTACTACCTCTTTACAAAAGATTATTTTTCTGCCTTTTTGGACAAATAAAAGCTGTCAATGAAAGGAATTTGTTTCTAGATATAACTTTTTTTTTTAAGATTTTGTTTATTTATTTGACAGAGAGTGAGAGATTACAAGTAGGCAGAGAGGCAGGCAGGCTCCCTGCTGAGTAGAAAGCCTGATGCAGGGCTTGATCTCAGGACCCTGAGATCATGACCTGAGCCAAAGGCAGTGGCTTTAACCCACTGAGCCACCCAAGCACCCCTAGATAGAACTTTTGAAAGACAACCTCTCCGCTATGCAGAAAAAGAGATCCTGGCTTGAGTGACTTTCCATTTTGTACTTCAAATCTATCTAGCAACTTAAAGGATAGATACAAAGGAGTAGGGATATTAGGAGTTAATGCTTAACACTTTCTTGCCAGGTACATGGAATGTCCTTCATTGATCTGGACTGTATTGAAAGGGTGCTAAAAGGATACTACAGAAGATACCAAAATAGAGAGAGATGCTATCTGGAAACTCAGACAATTGCTGTTTGGTGACCTGAAAGGAAAGAATTACATATAAGAAGAGCAAATGAGAAAGTACAAAGAAAAGAAAATACAGGTCATGGGGAATAAAGTAAAATATAAAATTAAGTTGAATAACATTTAACATTTTAGAAATAAGCATATAAGAACATATAACATTTTAGAAATAAGCATATATATATATATAAAATTTAAGAAAAATGGGCTTCTGTTAAAAGCAAGCCGGGAAGTGCAAGAAATTTAAGAAATGTGAAACATAAAGAAACGTTGCTATAAAATCAGCTGATGTCAGTGAGAAAGAATGGGCATGGAAATTCCAGCTCCTCATGACAAAATGGCATGATCTTCAAAAATAACTGTAATTTCCTTCACTGTAGGTGATGCTATGAGCCCTTCCCCAAAGGAGAGAAGGAAAATCGTGTGAAGCAAAGACAGTAAACAAATAAAGGAGGGCATTTTGACTTTGTATTCAGTCATTCCATTTTTCATGTATTTTATGAGTTTCTACTAATGCTACACACTGTTCTGGGTGATGAGTGTACATCAGTTAACAAAAGCCTCAAAACCGCAGCCCTCATGAAGCTTCCATTTCTAATGTGGGATAGCAGTGATATATAGTAAGGAAATGTAGAGATGATACCCTTCTATATTGTATAATTGTGTAAAATTAAGCCTAAGTATCAGCAACTGTTCAGTTCCCAAGGACCTACAGTCTAATGAAATCAGTATGAGATAAGTTATATATTTGCATATACATATTGCCTTACCTATTTTGTGAGTCAGCTTCCCTTCCTCTAAGAAACGATGGCTTTATGGAAGCTCAATTTCTCAGTAGGGAAATGTAAATTGGACTAATCAGTCTTTCATTTCTCCCTGACTTGGTCTTTAGGTCAAAGAGAGTTATACCTTTAAAAGAAGGGAGTAATAAAGGAAGGCATGGCACTAGAAAAAAAATCTCAAAGAAATTAGTAAAAATATTCAAGGCCAAAGCATTCAGAGATAACATCTTCTTTAGAGGTGAAAAGAACTAGTATAATGATGGGTTAAGAAGTCAAATTTTCAGGCAGGGCCTTCTGTTTCAAGCCATCTGTCCATCTATCCATCCATCCACTCATCCACTAATCCATTCATGTGTTGCAGGAAGAGTGAGGAGCTATAGAGAGGCACCGGCAAGTTTATTCTCACTAGGAAAGAGGTGCCTCAACGTAGGTTGGCTTGCAAAATATATTCAAATCTCATAGAGTTTATTCTGTAGACTTTGTCAATAGAGTGATTCTTGGGGGAGGGGGTGGAACTGTGATACCAGCCATATTTGTCTTCAGCCCAGCCTTTTTTACTTCTCCTGTGCATTGCCACATTGTTACATCCCCATGTAACACATAGGCTTAGGTGTCCAATTTCCCATATTTGCTAGATATCCCTGTCCGTGATAGACAAAGTCAAGCCAAAATCCTACAAAAAGAAATTTGCCTGCTGTCAGAGATCTGACATACTTTTGCATGAATGATGTAGAAAGGATTCCATAAAGCATTAAAGCAATCCCTAAGAGATTTATGTTGAATACAGTCTTACATAGACATGTATCTTGGAAGTCCACTCCTTGACATTTCCTCCTTAAGACAAAATTAAATAATGGCTCTTTGTAAAAATATTAAAGATCTTCATTTACTAGGGGGAAAAAATGAGGAAAATTAAAGGACACTTTTTAAGCTTAACTTATGTTTAGCCCACCTTTAATTCCTTTGACACATTTCCAGGTCCACCCAAGAGCAGTAGGAGAGATTCCCTAAACTAGAGATTTATAACATATGACAACTCAACCCAGATCCTTATGAAACTAGAAGTGAGTCAGCAACATTATAGCTGCTTGAAATTCAGGGCATTTCAGAGTGAGGGGGAGAAATCTTTAAGAATTCCACAGAGAATGTTTTACTCTGAAAAATTGCTGAGAATTCTATAGAGGCAAAGTGGTGCCTGTGTTTTTATTTTCCGTGGCTAGGTGGTAAATGAACCGAGGCTTCAGGACCTGGTATCACACAGCTGACTACAAGAAGGGCCACATCAGCAGGATGTCTGGTTGCTTCCGCGTAACCTTTCCTAAAAAGTAGTTAATTTTCAATGACTACCATCCCTTTCAAGAAAACAATCTCTAATCCTTAATACAGGCTATAGGCCCTTAATAAATTGGCTTTTTCCTGACTAGACACACATGTCACCTGCTCAGGATTTCTACTCTCCTCCATAACTATTGCCAAACTGACGTTCTCTCATTTCCTCAATAGGTCATGTGCTAGTTCTAATTGTTATTGGGTTGATCTTTAATAGATTCATTATATAAAACAAACAACCATTATACATCATAATAACAAAAATAGGTTCTCCACGTATTGAATATTTATTCAGTATCAGACATGAATCTTATGCTTATCTTTTGCTAGTTTTCACCAAAATTCTGCAAAGCACGCTATCTATTTATTTAGAGTTCAGGAACCTGCATTTTGAGAGGATAGATCATTGGTCTAAGTAACACTGATAATATGTGGGAGATACACAGGTTTAGTATAGGTCTGTTTGTTGTCCAAGCACACTATCTTCCCATGCTTCTTCCCCTAATTAACTCATCTTTGGCTCTCAAGACTCAATACATAGCAACCTTGTCTTAGAAAGGTTTTCTCTAATGCCCTCTGCCCCTGTGAGTCAAACAGGTGTTTCTCTTGACATCTGAAAGCAATTATAGTCACTGGTTTGCTTATCTGTCTCCTCCTCTCAGAGTATGAACAATAGCCAGCACCTTTGCTTCTCAGTAGTGTCTTTACCTTGGATATGGTAAGGGTTGTTCGTAAGATGTTTCCCACCCATGACCAATCATAAATGAGTGAATAGTTGAAGAGGTGTCAGATGATGATTCAGGAACTAGGCGAAGCCGGGAAGGAGCTATCTTAAGCCTTTGCCAGTCAGCATTTTCTGAAGGTCCCCTTTCTTATTTTAATAGTCTACTGCAAACACTAACTAGAATAACTAGATGTAGCTAAAACCTTTGTTTTTTGAGTCCTCACCTTTACCCTCACCAAAACCTCCCCTCAGCCCAGTTCATCTCCCCCAAATGATCCAGAAAAACTAAAAGACAAAATTATCACTCTATAAGGAGGTTTAAAAGTGATCAAGCAAGGTAGCTGCTAAGGGACCTGTGTGAAGGAAAGTCATGATAAAGGTGGTTTGGAGGCTTTACTGAATTATAACCTGGGAGAAATATGGCTGGATTCATCAGGCTGTGGTTAGGGGACCTATGAGAAAATTTTACTGGCTGACCTTAACTGAAGAATTGATTTTTCTTTCCTCACAGATCCCATAACAAGAGTAGAACAGAGAAAAGACCAGAAGCCAGAGGGATAGAGAGAAGAGATTACAGATGTGAAGGGAGTCTCCCCTTCCTTCTTTAAGAAGAAGAATGTGTTCTCTGCTGGACTTACCCCTGGGCGGGGGAGACCACACCAGGACCCTGCTGAAGATGAAACCCATGCATTCCTTGTGTTCTTCAAGACTGGGAATTTCCAGACCAAATCATAGAGCAGATTATGGAATCAGGGTCACAGGGAAGGACCCTGATTTCCTGCTTCACTGTCAAGGGCTCTGATTGTTGAATATGTGAACACACACATTCACACTCGCACTCCCACACACACCCATACATTCACACCCATACACTCTTTCTCTCTCCTGCTGTCTCAGTCTCTATCTGCATCGACAAGCAATCTCTCTTGCACATAGCCCTTCCCACACTTGTTTACTAGCGAGTAAATATTTTCGGTCACTCAGATGTCTTACCATACTACTGAATTAAGATGATTGAGTGAGTGTTTCAGGAAGCACTAAGTACCTGAGTCTCAGAAGCTCTTCCAAGTACACCATTTATTAAATAATGAAAACTCTTCTCTGGCAGACATGGTTATCACTAAAGTTGCACAGTCATTTGCAATTTTAAAAAAGAGAACCATGAATATATATATTTTTAAATCTCACTTCTAAGGATTTCTGAACTGACCACACTTTTTGATCATAATAACTATTGATTGATGTAATCACACTTAACTCCTGGGGACTGTGAGCCACCAGGGAGGAGATGAATCTCCGGGCCTGTTTGAACAGAAAAATAATCAATGTTTGCTGTCATTATTAGGCAGTCCTAATAGTAGCCCCATTTTATAGATAAAGAAACTGAAGCTTAGAAGAGTTATATGCTTGCCCAAAGTCACACAGCTAGTCATTGATGGGAATCCCAATTTTGTTCTATTGGGACATGTGAAGAATCCGTCAAGGCTTCTGGACTAAACAGAAGCAGAGTCAGAGGAGCAGACAGGCTCGGGTTGCTGCCACTGTCTCTCCCTTCTCCCAGGAGAAGGCCAAAAAATGCTCCTCTGTGGGTTAAAGACAAGGAGGGTCCAACAGTGTTTATGTGATAAGAAATCAGCAGCTATTCCCTGGGACAGTTTCACCAAAGGCCTCCCTTTGTCTCAGATCAGAACAAAGTTGCTCCAGCTGCATTTACTGGGAAGTGCCGTAACTCCTTGGAACTCAATTGCATCCTGACATCTTATTCATCTTCCAGCTTATTTCCCATCACTGACCCTGATCTTATTAGAAAAACCTTGGAGAATATCAGTAATGGCACCTTTTCTTTTTTTTGACAAGTTACTCCAGAATGGATTTAATATCTTAAAATTGTCATTGATTGAAACTAGTAATTCTAAATGAGCAGTTTAAAACTAATATCCCTCTTTTTTTTTTCTTAATCTTTTTTTCCTCCCTAGCTACTTGATTCTTGATCTTTTCAAGAGTGTCTTCCTGAGCGTTCAACAGGCTATAAAAATGTCCATGAGAGACAAAGACAACCAGAAATGTCCAGTGGATGGGACCTTGTGTGGGGCATCACTTATTTCCCCATTGAATCTCCCACCTACCACAGAGTTTAGTGCATAGCAGGTGCTCAAGAAGTATGCAACAAATCAGGAAAAGTCATTCCTAACCAGAGTTGCTTATTCAGAAAATTGGAGACTAGAATCTCTGTACTCAGTTGTTTTTCAGTGGAGCTCTTGTGAATCAGAAACTGCCTATATGTAGGTAGAATGAGTGATTGTGACTCAGTGAGATCCCAGAAGTGGAGAAGTGTTCCCTCTTTCAAAAATTTCTCTCTCTCAGCAATCTTTTACCAACTGAAATTCCCGTCTTTGATTATACATTGAGTACCTAAGGAAGGGCACTGACTTTGGAATTCAGAGCTATTAGCCCAGATAAGTTTATTCAACTAGCTAATAGAGACTTGGGCCCTTGAAGGACAAAGATATGGGCTGGGTGAGCCCCAGTTACAGGAAATAATCAAAACTACTCAAGCAAAAGTATGGCATGACTGGTTGCAGTTTGAGCACAGAGAGTTGAAAGGAGACACTAACCAGAGGGCCATGCACCCTAATCCACCAACATAACTAGTCTGGCCCAGGTGCCAAATGAGTGACATGGGTTTGCTCTAAGAAAGCCATGTTTGCATGGTCCACGAGAGAAATGCAGAAATGCAGCATCATAAACAACAACAACAACAAACAACAACAACAACAGCAATAACAAAACATGGGTTTGGGATCTGGAAAACCTGAATTAGAGTTCTAGCATCATCCCTTTTTAGCTATTGGGCCTGTGTTTGCTCAGTTTCCTCATCTGTAAAATGGGTATAGTGGCCCCTCCTATTCGGTAGGGGCAATGAGGCATAATTGAGATCAGAAAAATGCTAAAATATCAAGCCTAGTATAGAAGAGGCATGCAGTAAATGGTGGTTTTATCACTCTCAGTCACTATCAGTAATTCTTTCCAAAGCAGTTTTTATCCTACTTACTAGAGCAGAAGGGAAGAGGGGCAAGGGAGAGAGGTAACTGAAAAGGGAGAGAAAAATGCGAGGATAGGAATATTTATCAGGCATCTACAATGTGCCTTCACATTAGAACAGTCCCCGAAACAAACAAACAAACAAACAAAACGTGTACTATGAAATTTGCCTTCTCTATCTCACCCTTTACTGACCATATCCCTCAAACTCCAGTTGTTCAGGTGCCCCAAAATAAGGAAACACAGATGGAAAAAGAGAAGCATAAGCAGGAAGAAAAAGAAGAAGAAGAAGGAAATTCTGTGTAAACAGGAAGCCTCATTGCTTGAGTGTCAAACCACGCCCTTTGTCTCCAAACTCTGAGCAGTGTCCTGGGGGAGAAGGAGGGTGCCCCACTGCGAATAGGAAGCAATCCCTTAAGAACGCAGGCCCCTTAGCAAATGGAAACCTGGTGTGCACTGGTTCTAAGACTCCAGAGAAAGTGACTAACAAGGATGGTGGGCCAGCACAGCTAATCGGCTAATACTGAGAGTAAGGCAGCATTAGCTTCCAATCTCGGGATGTTCCCGAAGAGAAGAGGTTGCATCCCTCCTGCTTTTTGTTCATCACTTCTTCACAAGTATTCAAATGAGTTGAGACAACTGCTTCACTTGGCATTTGGATCCATCTATTAGCCACTCCGGGCTGCAAGTGCTTAGTCATTTCTTAGCTCATGTCACTGCCACTTTGTTCTCGCATTTGACACTGACTCCAATAACCTTGTAGCATCTGCCCTCCCAATTCCCTGAAAACCCTGAGCAGCCTGCTTCCATGAACACTCCTTTGAATGTCCTTTTCTCTCTCCTTCTCTCTCTCTCCTTTCTTTTGACAAGGCAAAGAGCTATCAGGTTTCTTGAATATTCTTGAATAGCTAATTCCTGGAGTCCTTGTCCTCACTTCTTCCCCTCCACACCTCACTGGCATTTGCTCCAAGATCTGCTGCTTTTCAAACGATGACCTGGCACCGACTTGAGGTTTCCAAATGTTAGTTCCCTGGCACCGGTCCTGTAGGTGCTGAAAGAATTCTTCCCTGATTTGCACACAAACCCTTTCGTTTTGAGACATATCAGGGTCAGCCCGGCTTTTCGCCTGGCCTGCAAGGTGGTTTGGAGGCCATGGCCCAGAGAACAGATAGAGCAGTGTTCCTCTCCCTTTTCAGACTGTGTCTCAGCCACTCTCACTGGAGCATTTAGAGATGCACAAGCCTCCCAGGTTTTATTTAAACCCCTACAGGCAGCGTCATGCAGTGGACTTTTACCTACACTCCAGCTTGTCAGATTTCCTTCAGGGAAGTCTGCACAGTCTCCAGCAGCTCGTCTGTGCTGTTCTCATGCCCTTGCTCAGGGGAAAGCCTGTCTAAAGCTCCTAGGACGGAAGAAACGTTCCCACCCAGGTGTCACTGACAATATGATTATTTTAGGAGAATGCCAGGGGGCTACCTGCAATGTCTACTCCAGGGTGAGGGAGTGGTCCAAACTGCCTGATATCCATTGGCTTGTTCATTCTCAACCTGATTCTTATAAGCAAAATGTAAATGGAGCATGGCAAGAAGAAATCAAAGAAAGGGACATGAGGAAAAGAATCCATTCGTTCACCTCTTCGTTAATTCCAAAAGCTTTTCCTGAGTGCTACTCTGTGGGTCTGGGAAAGGTATTGGGGATTTGAGGATACATGGGACTTACCCTTTGCCCTCCAGAACCTCAAGAGTCAGGAAGAAAGCAAAACAATTTCAGTAGCATATAGGCAGAGTCCATTACTTAAGAGAAGTACTTAGCCAGTGCTGAGTGAAGATTAGGGGTTTAATAAGAGCTTTCCAGAAGGAACAGTGTTTGCGTTGAATCTTAATGGAAATGACACTTTATGGTTAGCCTGCTGTGGGTCAGCCAAAGTGACAGTGCTAGAAAAATGTTAGCAGCATAGAACCTGTCCTGACATCAACCAGCTGAGGACATAGAAAGGTATAGAAAGGTTGGGGGACAGGAGGAGCTTAGAGTCCAAGGTGGAAAGGATATATATTAGTTAACAATTATTGAATGTTCCCATGTGCCAGAAACCATACTCAATGCATCATATTTAATCTTCAGAATAACATTATATAGCAGGTATTGTTATTTTCATTTTAAAGTTATCTTGAAAACATAAATAACCTGTCCACCATTACAAAGTTTACAAGTTACTAGACCTTGGATTTGATCTCCAGTATATCTTACACCAAAGTATGGCTCTGAACCACCTTGGGGGACAGACTTCTGGCCTCTCTAACAGACCATTTGAGGGAGGGGATTCCAAGCAGAGGGGATAGCTTATGAAAAGCTTTGAAACCATGATAGACTAGGGCATACTGTATTACAGAAGCTGCAGAGGATATAATAAGATTGGATCTGTCATGCAGTGGGGCTGGAAGCATGATGAAAATAATGCTTGTGGGAGGGGAGATACCATTCATAGATGAACTTAAACTCAATGCCAAGGGCTTGGTATTTGGTTCCAGAGGCCCTTATTTAGAGCACATCAGTGGGCTCTAAACAAAAACAGAGTAGGATAAAATTGGAGTTTTGACTGCTAAATGAAAGTGGTGGAATTGGTTATCGCTGAAATAATGATGATGAAAAACAATCATTTCGAGAGTTTTGAAAGTAGAATAAAGAAATTTGGTTGCTCTTTGATTTGATGAAATTTGATGTGGTGAGGAAAGAGAGGGAGGGTTTATGGTGACTCTTAGGATTTTTGACAGGACAGTTTGAGTTGATAACAATCTCTGAAAAGGGGAATATAAGTAGATTTTTAGGGAGTAAGATGATGTGTTTGGTTTGGGATGTATCATGTTTAAATTTTCAGGGGAGACTCAAAGGACATCTCTAGTAGGTCTCTGAGACTGAGCTTGGGACAGGGATTTGGATTGGTGAAGATGATGTAGAAGTCACCTCCCATGGTCTTTGGTAAGTCAGTGTTATTGGACTCAGTGATTCATGCCTAAAAGAACACATATAAAGAAGAAAAAGATGATTCAAGAAAGAAAAAGAAAAAAAACCAACAACAACAGAGGAGTATCAATAGGAAAGAGATAAGTAGGGGTAAAGAAACTAACAAAGAATATAATGGGATGGCCAGAAGAGAAGGATGAGAGAGTATTTTTCTACTTCCATAGCAGGTTAGAATTGGAAGCCATCTGCCCCTTTCAGTCTGAGATGCGGTCAGAGGGACCTGCAGAGATAAAGGGCATTGGCAAAGTATGAACAGCTGGTCTATGTAAAGTCAGAATTAAGACCCTGAACTTCCCATCCAAACTATGTCAGGACTTTTGTTAATAATGTATGTGAACTAGGAGTGCCTGGGGGGCTCCGTGGGTTAAAGCCTCTGCCTTCTGCTCAGGTCATGATCCCAGGGTCCCAGGATTGAGGCTTTCTGCTCAGCAGGGAGCCTGCTTCCCCTCCTCTCTCTCTGCCTGCCTCTCTGCCTACTTGTGACTCTGTCTGTCAAATAAATAAATATATCTTTAAAAAAATAATGTATGTGAACTAAAACAATGTTGATTAATAAAAGTATCATTTTGACCTTAGATTCCATCATTTTCCATGTTTTGAAAGGCATTTCAACTGCCAGTAAGAAGAGATACCAATGCACTTCTTATCTGCCAGGTTCTTTGACACAGATCAGCCTAGGAAATGTCCTAACAATCCCACAAAATAGTCTTAATTTTCCCACTTTTTACTGAAACACTGAGGATAAGAGATGTAAAGAAATAAATTTCTTGGGAGCATATGAATAAGGAAGATAATTATTTTATTGTCAGGTAGTTCTAATTATTTGTCAACTTCTTGGGAGATCAGAGCTGACTCCATATGCAAACTCCCCAGAAGGGACAATTTGGGAGGGGCAATCAATAATAATAAAGGGGGATCTAGGTTGATTTAAGACCATTGTTCTCCGTACTGGGAGACTGAGAGGAATTCTGCAGTGGAGCTATTGCTTTGGGGAAATTAGCAATATCTTTCAAGAAATGCCAATAACTGAGAACTAACTTCAGAGTTATTACTTGGTGCTTTGTACCTTCAGAGCAAGTCTATCATTGTGCCGGGGCCACAGCCTCTTCTGTTGGAAATGAGTTAATGTAGTCAAAATAGGACATGATATTTTTATTCCTTACCCAGATCACCTGTACTCTAACAATGCATTTCAAAGTACGGCTGATGGAGGCTCCACCTGAAACTTGTTCTTGCAGATAAATATCTTCATCCCATTCATCGTTTCAAGAAAGGAAATCTCCCTGCATGGCAGCATTTTCATCTGCTTTGGTTTCAACTAGAGATAAATTGAGCCTGCTGCAAACTAATTAATATCAGTCACCTGGAAAGCAGAAATTGAGAGACAACAGGCTTCTCTTTCTTGATAAACAGATTGCTGGGTAAGGGATGCACATGGATGCGACAATTCGTTTGGCTATAGAAATAGCAGGAATGAGACGGTGGGGACAGAGAGTTGGAAGGCATGAGCAAGTCTCTTCTGGCTTTGTCCATTTGAGCTCAGGCAAAGCTTTTGCACAAAGTTTCAAGCTTCCCTAAGTCCTTATATTCAGCAGAAATTACTAGGCTCCCAGAGAAGTTTCCCTAAAACTATAACCAGACTACTAAATTAATGGCCAACTCCTGGGAAAGCTGGCTCTGTACCCTAGTTATCAGCAGCCTCTTTCCTGACCCAAGTTCCCTCTTGGATAAGGAATCAAAAAGATTGGCCTAGATGATACATAATCCAAGGAGTCCAATATCAGAACCAAGCAGCTAGGAAAGAAGAGAAAAATATGTGTAGAGCAAGAAGCAGCAGAGAGCTTCCCCGCAGCTAGTCTGTGGGGGAAGAGGTCGTAAAGCGCTGAGAAACAGCTGTTTTGCATGGACCAGGTGGAGCAAACTCATCACAACTATCCTCAAATGAAGAAATCACCTCTCTCACACAGCAAAACTGCTGTTTCAGAGGCGTGGTGCTCTGAATGAGCCATGAGAACGAAAATGCTACCACATGAGTATTCCTTATACCCAGATTGTCAGAGAAGGCTTGGGGGATCATTTTCCCATCTCAATAATCAAAAATTGCCATTTTTAGAAGAGCTTCAGAAGAATGATATTCCAGAGATGATTCACAGTCATAGCATTTGGGGATTCATTTAGCTAAACTTGAATATTCTCATCCATCCATCCATCCGTCCATCCATCCATCCATTCATCCATCCATCTAGGTAGCCAATATCCTCACAAACTCAAAGGGCAAAACAAAGGTAAATTCACACATTAAAAGATGATATTGTCACTGCTGTGATAGACACAAAAATGTAGGAGTCAGTTCTATAAATCTGGGGTAGAAAGTAGGGATAGGTCAGGAAAGCTTTTGTAGAGAAGGCACCACTTAAACTGAGTCAAGGAAAGATGGCAAGTGCTCATAGGCAGACAGAGTAGGGGAATCTGGAATGCTCTGAATTCTAGGAGAGATCTGGGGAAAAGATAGTTGGACTACTTCTATTCCTGCCAGTGCCCAGTTCTACATATCCAGGTCAGCTCAGACAGTAAAAATCCCATAGAGCCTTCATGGTCCATCCTCCTTTCTGAATAGTAGGATTTATTTCCATAGATCTTGGGACATTTCTGAGTTATATGCTATAACATTGTTTACATCCACTAGATTTCAGATTGTTTGAAGACAAGAGTCTCTCATTGATTCATTTCTGCCACTTTGTGACTAAAACAGTGTCTGGGACAGAGCAGGTATTTTTCTGAAGTTTGTCAAATACTGTATATGTCTCCACACTTGATTAGGAGTTTCCAGAAGATAGGAAGTATTTGATTCATCCCTTCTAGGTCTAGCACAATGCTCAAAGTAGATGTTCAATAAATGTTTAATGAATGCATAAATAAGTGAAAATGAACGTTCTTAGATATTGAGAATATAAATATTACATCTTCTTCTAGGAGCCCACTCAAACTTCAACTTGACAGTGAAGTCAATGACACACCCACTATATGTCCTTTTCCTAATCACCCAATGTCATTGTTCTTCCTGCCTTCCTCCAGACAGTAAGGGGCTTGGGTATTCAAATTTCTCTCACCTTCTCCCTAAGATAACTTGAAATTATCTGAACAACAGTGGGCTAGTACTGGTAATGGCTATAGTTTATTAGTTTATATTATTTTCATTATTTATTGTCATTTTCTAGTTTAATTTAAAAATAAAGAGACCACTGAACGTTGATTACTTATAATTTGTAAGCCATGGAAGAGATATTTTGTGAGAGGAAAACCTGTACACAGGTCTCACAACTCTTACTATAGGTGATCTGCCTAATCTGTAATAAGATTGATTCTGCCTCCCTTTCTGGCCACACCTGACTGGTCGGTCAATATCCCTGTTGTCCTAACGGACTCTGTTTCTTCTGCATGAGTTTGATATTGTCCCTGTGTTGCTGGTTCATGTTCTTAAATTGTAGGGTGTTCAACAATCTGTGTTTTTACTGGTACAATGGCAGTCTATTCTAACTAGGGCTCTACCCTTGTGTGACCTGAAGCCAGGAACTTAGCGTCTGTGATTCCCAGTATCCTTGTTTGTGTCCTTGAAGACCCTCATTGTGACGTTAGTTCTATAATCCTTTGAATTTCATTTGTCTTTTCAGTGAGAGTCTATGAAGTCAACAGATACAGCATTTCACTTAGTCTCACCGGTAGGTTTCCTTTGGGAGAGGGCAGGGCGACCTTGGCAGGATGTAAGGATTGCCATGGACCTTGTGTAACTTATTACTCAACCATGATTTCTTAAGCTGCCAAGGGCTTCACAGACCATCCGAGCCTCTCAAACAACCCATTCAATCCCAACCCTTGGCCTGATCTATGCAGAGGGTTAGAAATGCAAAGCAACAGAAAGCTCTGGAAGGGAAATGATCCCTATGTATTTGTTGCATAACGGAGGAGGCATTAGAAAAAGGGACATATCAGATGGGGGCGTAGCATCTTCTACCATCCAGATACACTCTAGAACTACTTCCTTCCTGAATTTAAACACTCATTGTGTACAATTGTCCTAAACACCGAAAGGCCACCACCTCAAGGAAAAAGGTGCCCTCCAAGCAGATTCAAGATCCAAATTCTAGACAGATTCTTCCAGAATAAAATACTGCATTTCTTCTAATAAGCTCAACCTCTATTCAACAATTCCTTTCTTACTTGGCGTGTGAAATGAATCACCAAAAGATTATTTTCTGGGCAAAATGGTCGGAAAACCCTGATGCAGACAGTGCCCCTTCTGATTGCAGCCTGACTTACACTTACTGAAGATGTAGTGGATATAGCAGTGGTTCAGGGGTTTCAAAGGAGAGCTCAGCAAAGGAAGGAGAAAAAAAAGTCCACAAAATTTTTCAAGGTACCTACTGCGGAGTTATCAGGTCATAGATCTAAATGTCAGCACTGTATGCCTGATTTGCACATTTAAACCGATTTTTTTTTTTCATTTTTATCTGCACGCATGAAGTACTTTGGAATACTGAAACAATTTAGAATCATATTTAGTTTGCAACAGTTCAATTAACTTAAGTGCTAAAACATGCTCCCCAGCTGGTAACTAGTTTAATCGGTTACTATTACAAGAAATAATTTTTTCGGTGCTGGGGCTCCCCAATGTCCTCTCTGGAGAGGGCAAGGCCATTCACGGGTATATGGGCATGGGAAGGTTAGGAGTCTGGCAAAAATCTCTGACTTAGCTAAGATGGAAAATCAAAGAGTTCATTTGCCTATAAAAACAAAACAAAACAAAGACCTAGGTATGGATTTCCATCTTCTCTCCTGATTTTATGACCTCCCGTTTCCTTGGAATAACTTTATAACCACCCGATAAGCAAGAAGAAGGTGTGGATCAAGGGTCGAAGATTTTTAAAGATATTGCATAAATGCACTTAACCATGAGCCAAAGTGATAAATAGGAAACCAAGATGAATGTCAGGAACACTGTGAAGAATGATTAGCTGGGACAGTTGGAGCAGCTGTTAAGGCAACTCCAAACACCTGGAAAGAAGGATTTCCTTCTGGCTTACACCAGGGCTGAATTGTTCTAATTGCATTTGCATTAAAAGGCACTACTGGCAAATAGCAAAAAGGATACATACAGTAGAAAAACATTGTGTAAATTTTCAAAAGACACAAAATAATACTGCATCTTAATTTTGGATATATGGAAATGTAGTTAAAAGGGAAAAAAATGGTTGGGGAATAATACATACCGACCAGAGGAGATGGGTCACTACTGAGAAGAGAAGGCGATCAGGATGTGATTTGTTTGAAGAGAGACTTGAAGCACACACGGTAAAATTTAAGAACTTATAAATATGGGAAGTGGATACACAGGGCTTTATTGGATTATTTTATTAACTTATGTGTTTGAAATATTTTCTAGTTAAACTTAAAAACATTTTTTAGAATCCAGGACAACACCTGTTTTGGAGCCACTGTTAGTCATTTCTCAGACATCTTCCTCTTACTATAGAGACCATGAATCCTGATTCAGCAGGTTTTTTTTTTTTTTTTAAATTTTATTTATTTGACAGACAGAGATCACAAGCAGGCATAGAGAGAGGAGGAAGCAGGCGCCCTGTGGAACAGAGAGCCTGATGCAAGGCTTGATCCCAGGACGCTGGGATCCTGACCTGAGCCGAAGGCAGAGGCTTCGGTGCCCCCCTGAGACCATGAATCCTGAGCTCTTTAAGGTTCACGGAATTCCAAAGACTAAAGTCCCCGATCAACTACCTCCCTTCTTCTTATATATGATTTTTAACCCACCTCACTGGGCTTGACAACTGAATTGGAAATGGAGCCCAAATGTTGCAGTATTGGAAACCCAGCCCTCTTTTCTCTACTATCAGTGCTAGATGCAACAAGGGCACTACCCCCAAAAAGACCATCCATAAACTGGGACTGTGAGTGTCTAGGGATCAATTTCCATGGTAATCGTAAGACCCAACTGTAGAAAGGTTAACACTGTAGAGACATATCCAGACAAATACACTTGAAAAATTTTAAGGAGGTCCTGTCATTCATGAACAGCTGATATTCAAGATAACAATGACTATAACCAGAGGAAGGAGGAAGCATCCTGTTAAAGGGTGACTAGTCAATATGCCTATTGTTTGTCATATATCCCAGCCTTCAACCAGAAACTTCTAGTGTTTGTAAAATCATTAAGAGCTATAAATTATTTTATTACTTAATGCCTAAGTTGTGATAGTGTGCCGGTTTAAACCTCCAAATCCATTTTAATGGAGGGAGGAGGTCTACTTCTTTTTAAGTTGGCTACCAGTCTTTCTAAATCATATTGTATGCCATGCGGTCATAGCACTTTACCATCTTTGTCCATTAAGTCTGAGGATTTTTTACCTTAACCTTCATAGACTTTGTCTATATGGTAATAGACATTCCAGAACACATGCACACATGCACACGCTAAGGGTCCTGGAAAGAAGGTCCTGCTGTAAATACACATTTTATTTTTCTTTCACTATACTGCCAGCTAGAATGTAGAGTAGGATCTCAATCTAATTCTTCCTTTTGCTTTTAGAGCCAAATGTGGTTTCTGACCCATTGGAAGAGTTCAGTGAGGGGCACCTGGGCGGTTCAGTTGGTTAAGCATCCAACTCTTGATTTCAGTTCAGGTCATGATCTCAGGGTTGTAAGACTGAGCTTTCCTGTCAGGCTCCGCACTCAGAGGGGAGTTTGCTTGAGATTCTTTCTCTCCATCTCCCTCTGCCCCTGACCCATTCTCTCTCAATAACTAAAATCTTAAAAAAAAATTAAAAAAAAAAAAGGAAGAGTTCAATGAATGTAAGCAACATATGCTAAGTTTGGCTTCAATCAGATGGTAACAACAAAACCACCCCAATTTTTCAATTACCTCCAATGGAAACTGTATTTTTTTCAGGGCATTTATATTTTATTTGTTGAGGCATTATATGTAACAAGATAATCAAATCAGTTTTGGGGTGAACTGCACTTTGCTCAGGTCTTGGCAGTTACTTAACTTCTTTACACCTCCATTTTTTCATGCATGCAATAGGAACAGTTGTAGATCTACTCCATTTTTCGTGGGAGGACTCTTTAAGAAAACTCACATAAAGAGCTAAGCGAAGTGGCCAGGACATAATAATCCCACAGTAAATGTCAGCTGTCGCATCATGGTCATCATCATCTTCAATTCCACCCTGCATCTCTTGGACTTTCAGATGGAGGACAGCTTTCTGTATTAGTCTTCTCATTGCAACAGAAAGAGTCATCTCATTTAAAATGAAGATGTTTAGAGAAAACAGATCAAGTGAAGTATTATCATCACACCTGAGGTGAAAATCCTGCAAAATAAGGGGGTCTTCCTCAATGCACTATTGGAACGTGAAAAGCATTGCTTACTGGATGCACAGAGGGGGATCTTTTTATCATTTCACAAAATTAAAGCTGAAAAGTTCTATTCAAAAACCTGGCCATGGAAATCCCTGAAAGCCTTCCACCAATCCAGCAGGCAGAGCCAGAAACAGGATTTTAGTCAACTTCTCTGAGCAACATCAGATCGGTAAAAGCCAACTGCTGTGTGGCTGACACATGACCATGAACACAAACAGAACCAGCATTATAAAGTTCATTATCTTCTTCACAGCTCTACTGTCTCACTTGTACAATCACCTCTTTTGTTTATAGAATCCCACAGAATGAGTCGGCATGAAAGGCAAGTAAGAAACCATGGGGAATCTTTGCCCAAACCTTGTTTTGTACCCAAAGTTCAAATATGTTTGGTTAACCTTCTATTTATTTCTTGTCTTTTCATGAGCTGACCTTTCTGGTCTTAGTCTTTGCCATGATGTGCCATGGCCGAAGGTGGCTCAATGGGACCCCAGTACCATGTGACAAAGAAACTCTTATGAGCTCTCTATGAATTGTTTCATTCATCAGGTGCATGCACTGGCACTCCCTTCGTATGCCACCAAACCTGCCATTAAAAATTGGAAAATGTCAGTCCATACACAGGTGCTTCCCATCTTTATACACTGAGGCCAGACATTGTGGTGAGCTCCAATTTTTGCTTTTCCTCCAATTATTTTCTTGTTAGATGGTCTGAACTGCAATTCAGATTGCTGACCCTGGGAAAGGCAGCTTATTGAATGGGGATCAGGATGTTTATCCTATGCAGCCAGCTAATTGGAGGAAAATTAGTCAAGTTGAATACTTGACCATTAAGTTACCTGACATGAAACTAAGATGGTGACATCACAGACTATGTGACCAGCTTACTAACTTAAGCTTCTCTAGGAAGCAGACTAATTAATCAGTGATTCTAGGGTAGTGTACACATATTCTTGCCAACAAATAGGGAAGTGCTTATAGGGGGCAGTACCTTAAGCACTATGAAACATTAGCCGCTTGATGGAATGGTATAGCAATCAAGCCGAAAACCGGCTAAATGCTGAACCTGGGAACAAGCATGGTCTCATTGCCTTTCAGGTCTTTTAAGTGCACTGAGCGTCTCTGGTAGAAATAAACAAGGAGCCTGCTTTGGAGAGAAGTGAGAAAGCAACCATATGAATGAAGACAGGACTTGATTTTCAACAACACCGAAGTCAATCAAAGGAAAAGTACCTGTGAATTCCCTTAAACGACCTGCCGGAGGGTATCACGCGGTAACTATGTTACTATAGCTACTTTTTTTTTTCCATCAATTAGTATTGTTAAAGAGAAGCTTGACTATAGAGTTCCTAACAGCAGCAAAAATAAATTCCCTCCAATTAAGTAGTCTAATAAGCTATTTAGGATTTTACCACTTAACATTCTTTCCTTCCCATTTAATTTCAGCTTTCACTTGGATGTCATCTTGTTGAAAATCCATCACAGAAAACTATGTGGGGGAAAAAAGATAATGTTGCTAAGTGTCCCTGATGTTCAAAAACGAGCAGAAGCACAATATTTTTTCTAAATCACCCCAGGATTTTTCCTAATAATTCAGCTTCTTCCTACTAGAAATTAATATATGAAAATATATGAAAATGGTCAATATGCAAATTCAAATATCACACCAGCTCCTTGCCTTCAGTAAGTGCTATATGCATAAATTTGAAACAATATCATATTCTAAGGTTCTCGATTATAATAATGCCTTGGTGTGCATTTGTGCATGTATAATTATGCTCATTTAATTTAATCATGAAAATATTATAGGATCATTTGGTTTTCTCCTCTAAAAGTTCTCTCACTTTTTTCAATTAATTAATTCCACTTTGCCCCTTCTATAAGTCAGCTGATGGTAAGTAATGGTTTTTGAGCTAACAGGAATATGGTCACATTCTTAAGGAATTATGGGTGGAAAAGAGGCCTATGGGAAGGTGATGACCTTTTATCTCCAGCATACATTCTAGTCATGGAAGGATAGGCTTTTCGGTAGAACCTGGTCCTAGAAATTCTCTCATTTTATGGTCATTTCTTCCTGCAAGTTTCCATTGTCCCTGAATGGCTGAGAACTTGCCTCGGGGCGGTCACAACAGAAGACCTGGAAACCAGCTCAGGTGACCCACACATTCCACATGCTTGACTGGAGTGGAGATTTTGGGACTTTGCAGAAATTACTGGAATCACGTGGGATACATGCGAGGGAGCAAGGGGTGGAGGACATTTAACCTAACCATGCACCAGAAGAACACATAAAGCCAGGGTAAGTGGAATGAAACCGACCATTCCCAATGAAAGAGAAGAAATGTGGCATGAAGCGCATTTCATATTATACTTCCCCCATCAAGGAAGTCTTGTTTTCTTTCCTGCAGAAAACTGTTTCTTTTTCCCAACGTGTTAACAGAGACCAATGAAAAGAAATAGGCTGCTTTGTGCCCATCAACAGAATCTATATAGCATCTTTTCCCCCAGGGATTAATTCAGCTTTTGATTAAATCTTTCTGAGATTTAAATCATGATGTTACAAACCTCCAAGGAACTCCTCGATGAGTTGTGACCTTCTTTATTACTCTCTGCTGTTTGATAAAGTAGAAAGATTGATTTATAATGGTGTGTAATGTGTTTAAAAACAAAGAATGGCAACAAGAATTGCAAAATATAAGATTAATATAAAGTAAATACTGCAAAAAGTATGCTTTGGTTAAAATATTCTATAATTAATGCTGAGTTACAACTGTATAGCTAGTAACACTAGTGTCAAATGAGTATAATAATATTGTTAGGGCTATAAATTATATCCAATGATTAGCTAAATAATCCTACAATGGAAAGAAAACCAGCAATGCTGAAAAGGGATTTCAAATATCACATTGTACAGTTTAGACAGATTTAGTTTAGAGGACTTTTGAATTGAGACAAGCTCCTTTTAAATGAACTATTCATATTCAGTGTTCATTTATTTTTATCAGCCTAATTTTGGTTTCAATAATTATTTTGCCATTAATATCATCAAGGATGGAAGTGATTTAATGTTTTGAGGATAACACAAAATAAATCCTTTATTTTTAATCAGAATATCCTAGTACCAGGCCAGTGGCTACTACTGTTCCTTCTTCAAATTTCCTCTTTCCTCTCAAAAGGTTTTTAAGGGTAAAAAGTTAACCCTTTAAAAGAAAGAACTGCATTATTCTAATGTCCTTGCTGGGTCCAAGCAGAAGATTAAAAATGTCGTATGCAATTTAAGCATCGACTGAGGTAAGTCAGAGGGTAATCCACCAGGTGTGCTTGGTAGCCACAGTTGTAAGTGAGGGTCCTATTTGGGTAAGATAAGGTTAATTTTTATTTTTGGTTTTGATAAAACGACTGGCAAATCTTAGAGTCGTACAAAATAGAAATAGAACAGTGAGCAGTACTTCTTGCGTTATGTAGCAGAATTCAATGTACTATTGTTAGCTCTATCAAATTTCCAGTAATTACAAACCCTTTTTTCTTTAGGAGATGGGGGGCAAGGTCTGGGATATATTTAGCCCCTTTTCCCAATGCAATGCTTATGGTGGGTCTTGCAATGCAGGTGCCTGGGAGTGGGACGACTATCTAAAGTCGCAGAAGGGCAGAGCCCACACAAGTGCATTCACTTTCTTCTCTGTCATCGGACCACCAGTCACCTGTGGGGCACAGTAGACAGACATCCTGACAGCAAGCTGTGTCCGTAGCTATCAGCTCATCCCATATGATTTAGACACGATGGGAGCCGCATCCTGCTACAAATCTTTGCAACATGTACAGTCCATCTACAGATCGCTTCCTAAGCTGAATACTCAAGCAAGATTCTCACTAGGGGCAATGGTTTGTACTTAAAAATATACACTTTCTGTACAGAAGCAGCGTTAATTCATTTCCTAAAGTCCCATGTTATCTTTCATTATAGAAACCACTTCCACCTTTGTCACTTGAAAGGAGAAAAGGTTAAATACAGAAGGTCTGTGTTACCTTATAGCCGAAATCCATCCATGAATGTGGAGAAGCAGAGAGAAAGGGAGGAAGATCCAGAGAAGAAACAGAATGATAATAAGCAAGTCATGTGTACTGATCTGAGAAACAGGCCAGTACTTTTGTTACAATAAATAACAAAAGCAGAAGTAGATTTGAAACATTCGTTTCCCTTTATTAGCTCAGTGAGGCTGATGTGTACTGCACATTTAAAAAAAAAATCACAGGAATTTTCATACAATGAATAAAACCACAACAATACATGTAGAATTGGCAGGTGGAAAAAAAAGCCCAGCAAGGGCTGAACTAATCGCTCACTTTCCCTCTTCAGCATAGTTCAACCAACAGTGTTACACTTTCACCTACAAATCTTAAAGTAGCTCCATCAAATCAGCAGTTCACATTATTGAAAATGTCTGTCACATAGGTACAAATTTAGAATCATCACATTATATTACATGGCTATTCTAGGTCATCTATAGATCAGGTCTTAGACTACAGTGATTGAAGTTCTCGTTACAGCCATCAAAAAAGGACACATAATCATTACCTACTGTAAGCTCACATCTAAAGGCATGAAAAGGTTTCCTTTTTTCAACTGACCCAACCATCATACCCCAATAGTGCAAAGTTCCCTTTCTGCTGCTTTGAATGTTGACAGCCCAACCGCGTTGTTCTCACAGTCGTTTAGCAAAAATTGATTTTGTTGCACTGGAAGAATTATTCCACTACATCTCTTTAAAAAAAAAAAAAAAAAAAAACAACCAGACCCACATTTCTAAAGCACCAGTTCGGTCACCAAAATTGTAGATGTGGTACTTACCACTGCGTGAAGGCATTGGCCTGCGGTCATCTAAAAATCCTACAGTTCTATGCTGAAATTTGCCTCCAGTGATGATGGGGTGAATGTGTTCATTTGAAATATTCTCTCCAAAAAAAAAATTAAAAATAAAAATAAACGGAACACAGTTTACATTTTGATGGGCTACCCACAGGGTCTGCATAAGATACAAAAAGCTCTATTCAGATGGGTTAGTGATTCTCTCTTTGCACTCATTTTAGATGTAATTTGAAGTCCACGGAGGAAAACTATCTTCATGGTAATGATATTTGTCAGGCCAGAGTGGGGATAAATTAATCCTCAATGTGAAATCTGTAGTGTTGTCTTTTGATAAGTAAGAAAAGAAACGAAGTATTTTACTCATGTCAACAATCCAGGGCAAAAAGGAGAATGTATTTAAAATTGGATCACAAAAATTTAAAGGCAAAGTAGAGAACGCATCTGGTCCTTGAACACATAATATGATTTACTAAATATTGATTTCTTAAAAATAATTTATTGCTCTTAATAGTCTTTTTATTATTATTATTATTATTCTACAACAGAAGATACTCAAAATTCTGAAAGAAAGACTGTAAACTTTAGTTTGGCGTTCACACAGAGTTAAAATATCTGCATTTAACCTACAGAACAACAAGAATTAGGCGGATTAAAGATATGTTACTGCCGTAACGCAGAACAAGTTCTTTTATTTCATATTTTTTTTTATTGCTTTCTATCTACTTAGAAATAAGAAGCCAAAAAATCAAGCAAGCATCCGACAGGACAGACAGTGGATTCACTCAGAACACAATATGCTGGTGATAAATGAATGCAGCTATCAAAATTAGCTGCATTGGCCTGGGGGTGAAATCCGTTTTATAAGATTGTGTTGGGCGAGAGAAAGGAAAAGAAGGATTAAGTAGTAGGTATCTCACATCTTCCAGAAAAGTCATGTCGGCCAAACTGTAATCGAATCTCAATTTAGAAACTTGAATACACACTCCAAACTTTACTGACTTCCATTCCAGGGCTCTGCACTCAGATGAAATCCTGATGCTCAAAATGGAGGTTTTTCTGAAGTTTTTATTGAATTTAGCAGAAGCAATGTCATCAAGAACAACATCATGGTCACGTCAGAGGCCAAGCTAGTGCAAGTAGAAACACCGCTTCTGCAAAAGCTGAATTTCCCAAATGAAACATTTCAACTCCAACCTGACAATTGCCATGCATCCTAGGTAGAAAATTTCCACTGGCTTTATTATTTTCATCATCTCATAATTTATAATAAATAGGCTATCTGCAACTGATAAATATGTCTCTTTAGTAAACAAAGGAATGAATTATCAGTATTTATACAGGATGCATAACTGTAAAAAATACAGATAAATACCATCATCATACTCTGCCAAGGGAAAGAGATACTGGCTTCAAGAATAGTCTTCAGACACACATTAATTATTGTAAAAATCATACTGTAATTATTACCTCAGCATTTTGTATCAAATTAAAATCACAAAAATTAAAACGAAACAGCATTTTAAAAAGATTTCTGACCTCTAGTTTCAAAACTACTGTTGATAGAGAAAATAAAAACATTTCTTAATGGTTACCCATTGAGAGACTTTACATAAAATCATGATATCTCCTAGAAAAATTTTAGATGAGAAAATTTCATTCCCCTAACAAATCCAGTGTATAAAACTTCAAAGAAAAACAAGCAACAAGAAAATGTGGAAAAATATCGCATAAGTGGTTAATACCTTTAGGGGGCTAGGATAGTTCTTGACAAGATGCTTAGATTGAAGCTCACCTAGGGATGGATGTGCATAAAGCATCATTTTGTTGTTGCACTTGACGGACACACACACTGTCTTTTTTGTTTTTACAATCAAATATATATAAGCAGTAAGTTCAGCTTCTAAATATGTTAGTGTACAATAATTGTATCACCTCATAATTACATTTGAATATTCTTGATTAAGAAAAATTTAGCAGTTTTGAAAAGAAGGCTGCATTTACAGTGCATAGCTGTAACAAAAAAGAACATTGTTGTATAGTATGTACACAAAATAAAAATACTCCATTTAACATCTGTAATTACTTCACTACATCAGAGAATGTAGCAATTTCACTATCTGAACACATACCAGAGAGTTCTACCCAACTCTCATGAGTAATGTAACACCGTGCCTGCTCCTCAGAAAAAAAAACCACTGAATAAGCTGCACGCTTGACCATTGACAAGGCTTTTGTAATTTGCAGTGGAAGATCAACATTTTGGACATTTACATGGGTGTCAGGAGAGAGGATGAACTACATAAACTTCAAAATGTTAGGAAAGTTTAGCATTCCAGTGCCCGCAGTATCCTCTCCCACCCAGACTCCATGGCAAGAGGAAAAAAAGAAGAAAAAGAGAGAGACAGAGACAGAGACAGAGACAGAGAGAGAAAGGAAGAGAGAGTGAGGGAGAGGAGGAGAGAGCAGGAGAGAGCGCAGGAGACAGACGAAGAGGGAGGGTGAGAGAGAGAGAGAGAGAGAAAGGATATTAGTTTACAGAACCTGTGGTTTCTTCGGGATTGTCATATCACCATTATGTTATGAGAGAAAGCTTGCTTCAAGTCGATTTTGCACTTTCTTAAAAAACAGAGTACGGAGGTCGATGCCCAGACATCAGTGGCTGTCATTTTAGGGTGGTTTGTGGTTGGTTGGTTAGTTTTCTTTCCTTTTGAATTTATGCTTTTTTTTTTCTTTTTGAATAGAATATGAACATTTTGAAGTTCTAGGTTTTAAGTGTGTCTTCATGGAACTGCTGCCATTTGAAGTGGTTTGCCCTGGCACACTCTGGTCAGGTGCCCCCAGTCCCCTCCTGTGCACACATACTTCCCCCAAATCAAGCGTGTTCATGCACGCACACACACACACACAGACACGCAGACACACACACATACACACGCACACACACACACTCCATCCCCAAGAGACTCCAGGGAAAGCAAAGCTGACACCCATGAATAAACATGTGCTTACTGGATATCCATTCTGTCTCTTGCCTCTTCAGCAGCTGTGTTCATGTAAACCATTGTTGTTGTTCTTGTTGTATTGTTGTTGTTTTGTTTTGTTTTTTATACAGAGAGTGTAAAGTAGGAGAAATTCCTAAGTATGACTTGCAATAGTCAGTTAGGGAAGGACGCGCTGTCCCGTGAGGTATTCACCGTCCCTCTGTCATCTTCAGCCAGGGAACATGTTACCTGCGCAAGCTTCTCTGAGCTTCTTTCAGTAAACTATCGAAATCCAGAGAGTCATACTTGCTCTTGGTGGAAGCAGGGTCAAAGTCATCTGAGTTTGAATCTGCAAGAAACCAAAGCAAGGTTAGACACACTCTCATCGTTAGTGCAATCGTCTAACTGAAGATTACTTGACTCAATAACAACTTATCCAATTGATATATTTCCAAAAATATACCCAACTTTTATTGATGGATAGATAGATTTTATGGGTAAATTTATTTTATATGTGTGTGTGTGTGTGTGTGTATATGTATATATGTATTTGCAGAGTATATATATATCCAATATTTTATTGTTATATTATTTATATGTAAATATATTATTTATCTTTATAAATTTATATATAATGAGTAAAAATAAATATTTAAAATACATATGTTTACAGAGAGAAAAGAAGAGAGAGTATAAGATTAGGCAATATGTTTACAGAGGGTAGGGAGTGTTTACCACTAGAAACCTACCACTCAGAATGCTTCTGAGTGGTAAGCATTCAGAACACTACTTTTTGACTCATTTTAGCCATAAACAATCCTGGGAGGTAATCAGAACAAACTTTAATACTTCTAATCAATAGAAATGTATTCAATCAATATACTTTAAAAATAACCATGTCCTGCCTCCTTCCTGGAATATTAAATGATTTACCCAAGGTTCCTCAACAGCTCAAGTGAAGTGGTAAGAATGGAAGTTGGAACTAATTTTCCTATTCAATGGGATTGGTTTCACTGAGCATAAAAGCCATGTGAGTGGGAGGGAGAGACTCATCAGAACTTCACCTACTCGCCACCTGGCTGCTCCCCTTTCAGTCATGAAGAATATATGATCCACTTATCTTTTCTAGTATCTTGGGATAACCCCAGCAATAAAATTCACCCCAAATTAGAAGGTCTAGGGAAACACTTCATGACCAGGTAAGGCAAAGTCAACCTCACTAGTACTAGAGGATACATATACAGGTATAAATAAAACCATGGTCTTCCTTGAACTAGTCCAAGTCAGCTTCTATGAGAAGTTCCACATACTTCACATAGCCCCTTAACAAAATATTCATGTTTCAGCAATGATGGATATAAAATGAAATTCTGATTCTAAATATTTCTGAAATTTCTCCTGTGACATTTATTAAAAAAAATCAGATATTTCTGCTGGTCTTGCAAAGGAAGAAAGACATCTTAGAAATATAATTTAAAAAAGCCTCTTGCAAATAAATTCATTCTCTTGAGAGCATTTACTTGAAGGGAAAACCAGTCCTTTCTGGGAAGTATTACCAACCCTACTAACACATGAACATTTCTGTGATTTATCCAGAATGTTACAAAACAGAAATGTCCGGAGTGATAGAAAAGTATAGGATTAGATAATACGGCAGTACACTCATTGACCTCACAAGCTGTTTGGCTGAAAAGGTGACTTTCTCCCAAGCTCTCCAGCACCAGGCTGGTTTTTCACCCTAGCTTCAAACTACTTTAGCCATCTTAGATTTAAAGACAAGGAAATTCCTTCACTTTTTTTTTTCTTTCATTCTTACAATCCCTTGTTTTTACTGACTTTTTGCCGACCAAGTTTTTCCAGGTAAGAACAGCAGGTACAGTGGGGCTCAGACATAAAAGGGCAAAAATGGCCAATCTTTCCTCATTAATATCTCACATAATCAATTCTTAAATTACACTAGCTCCCAACCTTCCCTTCACAGATAGCCTAAATGAGCAGTTGGCTTGTATCACTAAAGCCTCATGAGTAGCTATCATTCCAATCGAAGTCTTTTTTTGTAAACACACGCACATGCTAAGTCCTGCTCATTGCTTGAGATTAACCTGAAACCAGAATTCCACTTGCATTGTAAATAAAGTTACAAGAGCCTCCTGATGGCCAGAGTCTGTGTGGCATGAAGGTCAGCACATAATCATCAAGAACACACATACAGGGGTGCCTGGATGGCTCAGTCGGTTAAGTATCTTCTTTCAGCTCAGGTCATGATCCCGGAGTCCTGGATCCCAGATTGGGCCCAGCATCTGGCTCCCCACTCAGCAGGGAGTCTGCTTCTTCCTCTGTCCCTCCCTGCACTCACTCATGCTCTCTCTCTCTCTCAAATAAATCAATAAAACGTTTAAAAAAAAGAACACACATACAGATCCTTCCTTGAAGGCCATTTTGAGAATATTCAAAATGTCTTAACTTTGGGTTACTCTATATCAAATCCAGAATTTCAGTGTTTCCATATTTTCATTAGCAAAATAAATAAATAAATAAATAAATAAAATGGAAACAGTGGATCTCAAGAATTTCTTTAGTATGGAATATGATAGCTGGTATTTACATATCTATAATCACTTGCACAGGGGGATTATGTCACATAGTAGATATACGCAAATCTTTTCTGTTGTATGAATACATGCTTACATTCAGTTCCTGAGACAACAACATCTATACCACCAAAGGATATTGCAATGTAAGTAAGATATAATAGAATTTTGATAGGAAAAAGCCAAAAGCCACTCTAATTATTTTTTTAAAATAAATTATTATAAATAATGATGCCATATAAATAAAAACACATCACGATACAACTGTATTCTTACCACCTATAGAACTCTTGGCACAAATCAGGTACTAAGATTAGAATTTGTTGAATGAATGTAGTAATCTTGAACACCAACATTTTAAAAACTGGTTGAAAAACCTTTGTGTTGGGAACTTTGGATGATTTACCAATGAATGCCAAGGGTATATATAAAGTTATATATATATTTGAGATACTGATAATGTAATACGTATTTTGAGTTAGTAAAGACTTTGTGATGAATGTTACTTATTTCACTTTTCTTATATGTTTAATATAAGTTCTGCACCATAACTAATTCCTGATGAATACATGATCATATTCTTAATACTGATCCTATCTTTCTCTTCTGGTCCTATAGTCCTATTTTAATTTCTATATTTCATCTTTAAGATTTTCCATTGAGGTCTTTGAGAAAGCTCCATCTGTTTATAGGACAGTAAACAGAAAGATTCACAGATTACAGATTCATAAAAACCAGGCTCACATCCTGGCTTTACCTAGGTAACCTTGATTGTCCCTTTAACCCTGAGTCTCACTTATAAAACTGACCATAATATTAACTTGGAATCATTACATTTTGAACTAATAGCATTGTTGTAGTCACTGAGTGGCCCCGATGGTAGAAGGATGTGTAAGCTCACTTAATTTGGGGAGCAAAACATAAAAAAGATCAATTAAATCAATCTAGCTAAAATGATAGTTCACTTTACTCTTGGTAAAATTAATCAATATCACATCATTTTTACTAACTCTCAATACACATACATGTGAGCTCCCAATCCCTCTGAATGTCCAGTAAAATCTCATGTTCACCGAATTCACTGGTCAACCCCTGAAGCATTTAATTTGAACTCTTCAGGGAACAAACACAGGACACACATGAATGTACGTTGTTCAGTTCCAGATCTGGCCCCTGATGTTGATCCTTTCATTTCAAAATAACTTGACATTTCTAATTTATCTTTGCCATCATTTTTGAAAATTATAATCATAGTTACTATTTATCGAGCCCCTACTTTATGCTAGATACTGTGCCAACCACATCACAAACATTTATTGAATCTTTGTGACAACATTATAAGGTAGTTTACAAATGAAGAACCAGAGTCAGAGAGAGCTTAATTGTTTGCTGAAGGTCAGAAGCTAAGTCAGGTTTCAAAACCAGGTCTGTAAGATTCCAAAGCCAGGGCTCTTTCCACTACACCTTGCCTATGCTCAGATCGACTACCCTTCGTGAAATTGTAGGGCTTGAGGGAATTGGAAAAACCCATGCTAGTACAATACACATCAAACATACTTTTCAGAAAATACAGAACCGGCTTAGCAACGGCGAAGTTTCTATTGCTGCTGGCGAGGCAGAAAGATAACAAGAGGGGAAGCATTCTTCTCAGAAATATTTCAGGGAGGCTCCGGTTCAATTTGGAAATACCATCCAATCCTCCCTCTCCCAGTGATGAATCGTGATTTGAAGGCCCCTCTAGGTAGCTTATTTTAAACTCTAGATATTTTGAAAGACTGGAAACACCCTGGCCTTCATCACTGAAGAAAATAAGTCAAATCAACTTAAGACTTCAATCTGTCTTGACTGTTTTTATCAGCTAACATTTGAACAAATGACTTGCCACCTTTTATATTTTCATCCCTAGGCCTCTATCTCTCTGACAGTCAGCTGCCTCCCCCCTGCTTCATACTATCTATTTAGCTTGTGAAGTGAATTATAGCATATTCCCCATGAACAATGCACACCACCTATATCAATTACTTTAGGAAGATATCACTTTGGTGGAGGGGAGAAAAAAAACCCTGTATTTGGTATTCATTTCTTTCCTTATACAAGCCAAAGCAAGTGCAGACAGATATATAGTAATGCTGAGGAATAGATTTATATGTTAATTTTATGTGATTATTATAAATTGATTTAAATTAATTACATCAGGTGCACAAGACATTTGCCATTTCTCTTCCTTCATTTCTTCATCAAAGGATTTAAAGGCTTAGAATATGTGCATTAAATAGGGAATGGAATGCAATGCAAAGGGACCAAATTAAAATTGGGAAGAAAATTAAGATGTCCATTTTGGCATTATTTATAATGCCAAAAAATTGAAAATTGAATAAATGTTTAGCTATAATGGAATGATTAAATGTAATGGTATTCACCTAACATAATACTGTGCAACCATTAAAAAAGTTAATAAACTATATGGTAGAAATATGGTAGAAAATGGACTTACATAATATGAATTGAGAAGACCTAAATTTAAGAATTGACAGATCTAAATTATGTGACCTCAACCAGAAGAAATTAGACATCTTGAGACAAAACACTGGACTGTAAATCACACAGCAGATCTCTAGGTGATGGGCTGATGGGTGATATTACTATTTTTCCTCATACTTTTTATATTTTCAAAATTTTACCCCTTGAATCTGTATAAGTTTTAGAACAGGAAAAAGGAATACTTACAAATGCTTTGGTTTCCTTATCTATAAAAGGAAGATAATAATAATAACAACCACTTCCCAGGATCGTTCTGGTAATTAAATTTAAAAGAATGTTTGCAGAGCCTCTGGCACAGTGCCTACCATATGAAAACACTGGAAAAAAATAGTGGGTTTTTTTTCTCCTTTTTTTTTTTTTTTTTAAAGAAGGTATAATGTGATTTAGCGTATAAAATTATATTTTCTTCTCTCAAGGTATAATTTGTAGGAAACGTCTTAACATTTTTAAGAGTTTGTAGGATAATAAGGAAAAAAGAACCAGAATATCCTTTTGCATATTCTGTTCCATAAGACAATTATGCTAATGCTAAGGTTTATACAGAAGGATTCAGGGCAAGCACAGAAAGCAACAGCACATTGCAAACCTATGCAAAGACATACACACACACACACACACACACACACACACAGTGCAGACTTTCAGCATTTGGGAAGACAGTACAAAGAATTTACTTCTGTGTTTTGCTGCCAAAACCCAAGCCCTTTGCTTCTGAAACTGTCTTATACTTTTAAAAAATTAAAAATAAGATAAAATCTGTATTCAAACATTCCCTCCAGCAAAATAAAGTGATGGGCCAACCCTATATGCCCACGGTTTACATCTGCTTCCATTTTGAGCCCTCCATTATGGATTCCTCATTCCACATACAATAAAATCCATACCTAGGTCTGCATAGTTAGACTTGAAAAATTGCTTGCGTCCACAAAAGTACAGCTCGAAGTCAGTTTCATTTGACCTGCGCAAAGTGTATCCATTTTCAAGAGCAGCAAAAGCATCACAGGTATAACGGTAGGTAATGAAACCATAGCTGTCTCTGCAATGGACAAAGAGGAGAGGTTCAAAGCTTGTGAGAAAGCATTAACATATATGCCTGTAACCCTTCCTACTTTGGAAGACTTTGCCGGTGCCAATGTCTGAACCACTGCATCCATTTATCAGTGTGATTGTCCTGTCAAGCAGCTAAATACTTATTTCTGGGACAGGAAATCTCAACTAGAAAGATTAATAAATAGGGATAAAAGAAAATAAATAAGGTTCTGAACTCAACATGTCATCTGTCAAAGCATTCCCATCCTAGCAATCTTATGGCTATAATTTTTTACATATGTCAGTTTCTAAACAAGAAATAATCTTGAAGATTCTTACCCATCATCCCTCAGATTTACTGTGCACTCCTCAATTTCACCAAAAACTTCAAAACGGTCCCTCAGTTCCGTCCGTGTCGTGTCAGGTCTGATTTTACCCACATAAATCACACGGCGTTCTTCCTGGGGAGGGGGTGGGAGTAAAGAGAGACTTTTGCCAATTCTGGAGATAGGAAGGAAGGTGCACCTCTACCAACATACCTAAATGGACGCCCAATCATGCATACCGAGAACCCAACAAGTGTGCTGGTAAAAGCAAAACATCCACTAAAACTGAATGAAAAGATGACACATGACCCATGTTTTAGCATCATTTCTCCGTGTTCTGCATTCACTCTTCCTTCCATGTGCCCTACTCTGATGCTCACTCTCTTCTGCTTTTGCTCCCCAGCTCTGCACTTTTCTCTCCTGAGCTTTGATATATTCCAAAAGAAATAGGGGAAATGCGATCTGTTTATCACTGGACAGCTGAAGGATCCCTGCTAAGTACTGTAACCCTTGTGACTTGATTCTTAATCTTCCAAATTGGTAAGAAAACTCACCCTTCTCACAAAACGCTTAACTTCTCATTTTACTCAGGATTCTCATAGTGAGATGTACAAAACTTGACATCCCTCAAAACAACAATTCTAAACTCTAGTATAAATAAAAATTACCTGAAGTCCTTATTAAAAATGCAAATTATTGGGGGCGCCTGGGTGGCTCAGTGGGTTAAAGCTTCTGCCTTCAGCTCAGGTCATGATCCCAGGGTCTTGGGATTGAGCCCCACATCGGGCTCTCTACTCAGCAAGGAACCTGCTTTCCCTTCTCTCTGTCTCTGCCTGCCTCTCTGCCTACTTGTGATCTCTGTCTGTCAAATAAATAAATAAAAATCTTTAAAAAAATGCAAATTATTGGGGTTTATCCTGGCAGTCTTAAAAAAATTAGAAAAGACAATTCAATGATCTTCATTTTTAATAAGCACACCCTAGTGATTCCAATGCAGGTGGTCCAAAGAAAATAATTTGAAAAATACAGTCTTAAAATGTAGGCTATTTTAAGCCACGGGTCTCTGAAGAATCAAAGCTATAAAAGAGGCTATAAATTTCACTTTGCCAGTGAATCTTATTTTAGGAACAGACTAGAAGGGTGTGGCCTAATTTTCACAAATGGAGTCAATATCATCATAAGCTGAAAGTCATCAGCAATTTATAACCTACAAAATATGGAAATAATATCTTATAGCCCAAGGGGGGACTCATTTTCACAAAACAGTAAAAAACCTTTCTTAGTAACAAGAAGCAGTCCTCTATCGGTTGTTCTAAGAAGACAAGGCCAAAGGAGATAATGTCTCTCAAAACCAAGGGAAGGTTTTTCAAGAACACAAGGATTTAATATAAGGTATACGCTTACCAACTCATCTCTACACCTACTAAGAGCAAACAAGAATAAAGTGAGCTTAGGGTTGCAGAGGTTTCAGGAGGTGGGAGCAGAGACTAGGAAACACAGAACTAAGGCATAGATTTACCCAAGAGTTTTCTCTGGATGTACTGAGAGTATCCTGATGTGGGTGATGTAAAGAGTAATTTAGGCTTAAGGCAAAGAGATGCTCTATGTTATTTCCCATAAGTCTTTCCTTTTCATATCTCCAATGTTTAGCAAAGGGCTTGGCAAAGAGAATTCAGTAAGCACTTGTGAAGTATAACTAAGCAATTAATAGAGCTTTTTACTCTATTTTATACTCTCCTAGGTGATCTGATCATCACGCCTCATCTTTCTTACTGTACACAATGCTCCTATTTCTGTTTTCATCAGAGAAGTTCTTCTGAGTTTCAGACTCCAATCGCCAACTGTTTACTTGACATCTCAATCTGGATATCCTCTGAGCACTTCAAACTAGACCAACATTCCCCAAACCCAGCTCTCCAGTCCTCCCTCTCCCCCATGGGTCTTTCTCCAATGTTCTTGTGTCAGTGAAATGAGCACCATCCAGTCAGGTATTCAGGACAAAAACCTGAGTGCCTCCTCCATTCTTCCCTTAGTCCCCTCTAGACATCCAATAACTTATTAAGGCCTGTTGAATTTTACCTCCTACATATCTTTTTCTCTTACATCACCCCTAAACCAAGCTGCCAGCCTCTCTTTCTGGACAACTATAGCAGCCTCTCAACTTGGATCCTCTGTCTATATTTTCCCTTCTCTAATCTATTCCTTCACTTCAATCTTAATAACCTTAACTAAGGAAATAGGAATCTTATCATGTCAATTACTATCTAAAACATATCAGTGGCCTCATATAACTTTAAGGAAATTCCTTAATCATTAACAGGACTCATCAGGCCCTGTATGGTCTGGACCTGTCTTCATCATGTTCTCCTCTTACTTCCCATTCTTTCCTTTATTTTCCAGTCACATTGAGCTCCTACCGGTCCCTCGTATATACTGAGCTCCTTTTCTTTTCCAAGGCCTTCACGCCAGCTTTCCCCTTGCTCCTTGTAAAATCCTCCCCACACTGCCTCTCCTTCTCCTTCACCAACATACATGTACTGCCTAAAATTACATTGAACACAAAAATCATTTCCTTCTGAGACTTGAGATGAGGTCAGGCTTCTATTAGTTGTTCTTACAATACATGATTTCTCCATTATAGTTCTCTGCCCAATTGTAATTAAATAGTTGATAGTTAATTCATTGTTTATGTCCATCTCTCCCTCTACAGTGAAAGATTCCTAAAAGCAAAAAGCACATCTGTCCTCTCGACTACTGTATTTTAACGGTACTTGAAACATACCAGAGTCTCAATGAATATTTGTTGAAAACTCGATCAATCACCAATCAACTGATCATCTTTAATTCTCGCCCTTATGCCTACATGTAATACTTACTCTCCGAGACTCTCTAAGACAATGGAGAATGAAAGCCAGCTCTGCTGCTTAATCACAGGGAAAACCCTGTCCAGGTAGCTCAGCTGACTGAATTTACAAAGATTTCTGTGATTTGTTTTATAAGTTTAAGTGGAAGAAGAATGGAGTAACTACATATTTGCAGAGCTCTCACTCTTGAAACACCTTCTGAAAATCAGAGATGGGGCTCCACGAAGACACTCGGTAAAACACAATTCCTCTGACAACAGGCAGCAGGCCTAAATAATTGACCTGGTGACGTAAAGCCAACAGAGTCGACTGCCTGGTCCACTTCCATGTGGATTGTATGTCTTCTCAACTAAAGGCTGGAATTGCATTGTTCCAGAGCACCCAGCACATCCTGGAGATCATTAAGTATAAAGGGATGGTGAGCTCATCCTGGGGCAGTGTTCTACAGTGTTGTAAGGGAGTCCTCGCACCACATTCCATTCTATTTATGCAGCCAGCTCTAACCAAACCGCGAAATGGGATGGGACATTATCTAAACTTTCTGGTGCCTGCTTGCATGGGTTTTATGGTTTTTTACCTTTTTTTTTTTTTTTAATGGGCCTTTTTAGGAAGGTTACTACTGTATAAAGAAAAAGGAGGGGGGAATGCAGAAAAGAGAGAAAGAAATTGAACCATCACAAAGAAATTGCTCAACTACCATTATGGGAATACACACAGCCTACGTATTCAAGGAAATTTGAAGTTAAAGCTAAAATCGACCATATGCACGTCCATATGCAGACATATTGGGACAGTCTCTGAATTGCTTCTTTATACAAAACTGTATGCAACAATGATCCTACAAAGAAGATAAACCAGAGGACCTTTTCGGATACTGATACATTCTGCAGTAAAAAGAAGACACAATCTCGATGGGAAAAACAGAAACCCCAAGGGCTGGTGCACAATCACATAAACTACCTATTTGTCTATCATCTCCTTTTATGAAACACGGGAATGGAACCACGTCTTGCTTCCTTACAAAGATCAGAGATTGAATACACGCTGAAATTCTCATTTTAGAAAATGATTAGAGTGCTTGGTTTTCCTAGTGCTAAAAATGAAACTAAAAGGCATCTGAAGGTCTAAAAGCAAAGACAAAAATCTCTCAAAGATTGGCCAAAATGTCTAACAAAGAACCGATTATTTTTAACATGTTGCGGTTTTATTAGACAGATGAATAGATTCCATATCTTTTAAAAAACCGTAACATTTGCAGCCAATTTTTCAAGACATTAATTTCTAAACAGGAGATGAAAGGAAAAGAAATCAAAATGCTTAATAACATTTTCAACTTCTTAAAGGCTTGGAGGAACTCTAAACCTTTGGAAAAAGCTCCTTGAAAAATGATTTTCAGACCAGTTTTCACTATTGAGGAGGATAGAACATTCATCAAATATCCTTTAGCTTCAATTTTCACAAAAGCTAGTTTGCTGATGGGGTGGATAACAAAATTGAAGATTTATATTGCATTAACAGGTATAGTAAATCAGCATTACATCAAAATACAGAGAGATAAATAAAGAAAAATATAAACTGAAATTAACTGCCTTTGCATTATCAAAATCTTTATCAAAAAGAGAGCAGAGCCTCCCAGTTAGCTGGGGAAAACATACAATGGCTGTTTCTCATCAACTAATAAGCTAGTCTTGGTAAAAGGGATTTGACTAAGAGAAAGGGAATTTCATAGGGAGATTAACATTTATTGAATTCTAATATATGCCAAGTAGTGTGCTTGATGTTTCTGTAAGGGTGATCTCACTAAAATGCTCTGCAATGCTAGGCAACAACAAGGAACAGCCTCCTAATTTAGATTTTGGTTCTCAGAACTTTTATTCAACATTTCCAACTCAGGATAATGTAAAAATTCTTTCTCGTATACTAAGGAAACTGCATGTCAACTTCAGCCATGAAAGATTTATATTCATTTCCAGATTAGCTACCAACCCGACTTCCTCAGAAATTCCAAAGAAATCCAATACTATATGTGAGATGAATGGAGAAAATCTATGTCATTAAGGCTGAATGGTATGGTGAGGTCCTCCATCTAAAAGATAAAGTGAGAGGGGGAGATTGTTGTGAAAAGGCACATATGGACAGAAAGGAAAACCAAAACCTTGACAAAATATATATATAAAAAAAGGGGGGGTTCTCTCTTTCTCTTAGTACTGATTACACTATCTAATTCTGTAGGCATTCATTAAGTATCTAATACTAGAGGGCACTATTAGGGGAGAAACAAAATGACAGCATCAGTTTTCCAAAGGTACTTGCCTTTAAGTACAACCCAAGAATACTCTTCCTTAGAGTCCAAGGTTGGATCAGTGTGAATAAATCCAGGCTAGTCTACTAGGGCTAAGTGCAAGGAAACACTGAAAAGACAGAAACTTTGGGACAACTCCCAATAAAATTGATAATTTCAAAATAGTGAGCTTCAATTAATTATAGAACATATATTCTAATCCACAGGAAGTATCTCTTGAAAGAGGTTTGGATAGAGAACTATTTTCTCCAAAAATAACAACTATGAAAAATTACTTTTCTTTTTTTTTCATTTGGAAGGAGCTGATAATTATTCGTGATGAAGCGCTGTTCCTGGCTCCTGGGCTGCAGACTGACAAAGGGAAGAGAGAAATGAAGTGGTACTGTCATTGCCCAGGCACACTTGGTTTGGGTTTCGAGCACTGAGCCATATCCTCATGTGTAGATTTGCCCTTTAAATTAACATCCCATTATCATGTTTTCTGGCAGGAAATTGTACTGACTGCAAATGGAGCTGGACTTAGAACTTCACAAGAAATGAGAGCAGTGACAGTTTAGACATTAAGTACCAAACTCTGGCTTGCAGAGTTCTGATTAACCTGAATGACTGTAAGCCTAGGAGGCTAAGGAAGGTAGAGGGTGAAGTGGTTCTTGACAAAAGATTTTGGTGGAAAATGGAGGAAAGGAGCAACTAAAACAATGGTGATGGTCAACCACAATGTAGGATTCTATGTCAGTAACTACGAATTATCAGCCTTTTCTTAACTCTCAGATTTGCTGCAGTCAGGGTGGTCTGGATAAAGACTTTTAGATGCATAAGCAATGAAAAAGTATAAAGACTTCCTAAATCATCTTCATGCTCCATGGAACACAAAATGACAGAAATATATACTACAAGACAAAGGTAGCAAAGACGAATTTTATTAAATATCAATTATTAGATGATTTTAACACTGTTTTTTATTTCCTGTTTGAGCTTCTCCTTTGCTTGTCCTCTCATTATCTGACTGATCTGAATTAATAGACAACCATCACCATACCATAGATATACCAAACATAATTTGCTACTTGTTCAGTAATTCAAGGGTGTCTCAAAAATATGAAGGGAAATCACCTACCCAACCAGCTTGGGCAGACTGTCCTATTTCCTTTAGCTGTTTTGTGAATGACATCTCAAGCTAAACCAATCAAATGAGTCAAAACCCATTGAATGTATCTCTGCACCCAAGTCCATAAACATGCATTTTACAAATGCACTGTGGCATAAGGAAGCAGATCATCTTGAGGAAGGAAACTGATCAGAAAATCTTTCCAGGGGTAAACTCAGTAATTCCACTATGCCTTTAAGATAGACTTTACAATCTTTATCATGACTTGTAAGTCACTTTAAGGATCTGGCTTCCATACGGTCATGAAATCCAGATCCCTAAGACTCATTTCCTATTGCTCCTGTGCCCCAGTATTCTGGTTAAATGACTAGAAGTTTCCCAATATACCTTGCTCTTGGCCAGGGACTTAGTGTGAGCTCTAGCTTCTGCCGAGAATAGCAACGTTCAATAAAAATATAATGCAGTATATACAATTTTAAATTCTCTAAGGGGCACATTTTAAAAAGTAAAAAGAAACAGAAAATTTAATTTTAATATTGTATTTTATTTAGCTCCATATATCCAAAATACTATTGTTTCAACAGCATTGATATAAAAAGTATTAACGAGGAATTTTATACTTTTCTTTTGAACTAAGTCTTCGAAATCCAATCACGTTTATTAGTGCATCTTAATTCACAACTAGCTGCATTTGTTGTGTGCCCAGCAGCCACCATATTGCACAGCACAGGTGTAGAGAAACTTTCCCCTCCTTCTCTTTCGATTTCAGAATAATCTCACCCTCTCTACAGATGCTCTCTGTCACTCTCAGGTCTAGGTGTTCCCCCATTTACCACGAGAGGACCTTGAACCTCTCTGGATATGTGGACCAGGTCCTACCTAATTTTATGTCCCAAGTACCTAGCAAATGTTTGTCACATAAAGGATCATGAGTTTTCACTCATGTTAAGCAGAAATAGCATATCATTGTCCAAGAGGGGATTAGTTTAAGAGTAAATCCCAAATCTTTACATTAAGCTCTTATTAACTATAGTCCACTGTGTTGGTAAAGTAAATAATCTCTATGTCCTACTTCTGGGGGTGGTGTTGTTATTTTAATCTTCTTTTCCAAAACAAAAATTTAAAAAAAAAAAAAACTCAAAGTGAAAATTCTGACAAATGCTTAATTTTTAGTAACTTAATTTAAGCCAACTTGACATTTGTACTATAATAGTGACATCAAGGTTGCATTTGATGAAGCTATCAATTATGGAATGTAGACCAATCACATTATCTGATGTTTTGGAAAGATCCAACTAATGAAAAGACCCCTCCCTCCTTTTATGCACTTTTGTTGATTATCTGGTACTGACTTCTCTTTGGAAGAAAGAAAAGAAGCACATGCCGTATAGCTATATTTATCCACAACTTTGGATATAGTGGTGTATTTTGCCCAAATGAGCTAATACATGATAAAACTATTAATCTCTCTCTTCAATGTGATACTTTGGGGAAGAAACATGAAGGATTTTATAAAATATGAATGTGCAAACACTGAAATAACTATTTTCCTACATGCTTGCTCAACATGATTCTTTTTTGTAAAGATTAACTCAAATGTGCCATATTAAAAGGCTTTGTAAACTATATGGCATTATATAAATGTGAGTTATTATAATTATTGAACAGGCTATTAATTAACTATAGCAAAATTAGAAAAATTGAATTTTTAATTTTCATTAGTCTTAAGTGTTAACTAATGACACTGTGGCAGCTCTTAATATCACAGCTCATTTGAAAGTTGAGAAAAATGAGCAAAAGTATTGTAATTTGCACAGGACTTTTGATTCAGCCTTAGGTAGATTCAACATTAAAGGACAACAAACACCCTAGACCTTTAGCCTAAGTATTCAATCACTTCTCCCTTCTTCTCCTTGAGAACCTGCAACCAACAATCCTCTCAGTTCACCTTTTCCCTCTGGTTGATAATGGTCAGCTACTGCTTGATTTTGACTCCATTAGTCAGTTCTTTTATGTAGGTTTTTCAAGATTTTGTGGATGGTAGGAGGTTTTCTTAGAGGCCCTATATAAATCTTACAGTGAGCAGTCATTTCCCTAAATGTTGGTTACTTTCTATGCAAGATAGGTGAAAAGCTGATCTAACTGAAATGACTCTCAGGAGCTATCAGAGATAGGCAGCTGAAGTGAACAAAATGGTGCCACTTCTGATTGATTACTCAGGGCTCCCTGAAGCACTAAGGTGGGAGAGACCGAAAGCTTCCCTGAGGGCTCAGTGGGAAGAGTTCCACAATCGATTAGGAATGTCTGCCATGGACAAGACTGACAAGTGGAGTGATGGGTTTCTGCCTTGGGAGTTCTAGGCTGATAAGCAATAGGAGGGAGGTGGGGTAAAGACTACCCGTTTGCGAGCGGGTGCTGAAAAACTACTGACCTGCGGAGAACAAACAAGTTCGGTCTAACCTGGAGCTTTAGACCAAAGGATCAGTAATGTCTGTAAGTCAAGGAAACACGGTACCCTGCCGTTAAGTAGTCCCAAAATGTGGAAGGGTTTATTGCAAAGCAGTTCATGAGAAATGCAGCTGTATCAACTACTCAGTGAGATCCTGACCCAGCACAGGTCCAAAACGATGACTTTTTAGCCGCTCCTCCTCCCCTGCCTCCTTCAAATCCAGCTTGAACCCAGTCCCTTCATGGACAATCCAATTCCAACATCTGCCCAAGAGACAAAAACTGAAACCAAACACGGATATGGCCTCATTTCCCGCTCTGACAAAAATGCAGTCCCTGCTCCCTCCATTTTGGAAAACAGTCATGGGTTTGCAGATGAATGAGAAATATGAAGTATGTATAAGAACATACACTCATTTAACATTTTGCTTCCCCATCATCTATGTCAGGAGAGCTTGGGAACCCTCTGATGTTTTAAAATCAAAAGGCTGCGGAATATTGCATATTCTAACAAAGCCTTAGCTTTAGTTGATTTTCTAATCTATAACAAAGGAAGAAAGAAAAGAAGAGAAAAGGAAAGAAAAGAAGAAAGGGGGAGGGAGGGAGGGAGCGAGGAAAAAAGAGAGAGAGCGAAAGAGAAAAAAAGAGAGAAAGAAGAAAGGAAGGAAAAGAAACCCTCCTTTAAAGCAAAAGTGAGCTCCAAGCTGCTTACAATTGCCTTCTGCCTCTGCCTCTCCCTTTGTTTGGCCCTCTCAGATTCCCGCTTCTCATACTCTTTGCGGTATTCTTCCCTCTTCAGCCTTTCGTGCTGATATTCCTCGTAGCTGTCATACCTGAGAAACACAACTTCATCATTAAGTCAACCGCCTCCGTTTACACAGGCACAATGAATCAGGAACTGGGGAGGGGGCAGGGAGTGAGCTAGCTCGTGTCATCTAGAGGAGGGGGAACAGGAGGAATGGAAGGTAAATGACCCGGTCCTTACCTGGGCCTACGGCTGTAGGGCGACCTGGAACGTGATCTTGCGCACAGAGGAGAATTTCGGTGTGCGCGGTGCCTGCAGTGGCTCGACTCATAGTAGTAGCAAGATCTGCGAGCGAGAGGAGAAACAGAAAGGGCATTTGCAACTGCCCCTTAACCCTGCTTTATCAGCCCAGCTGAGCATGCCCTGGAAATACCGTAGGACATAAAGTGGCTCTTTTTCTTCCTAGCTACTGGTGAGATTTCCCGGTGACAGTTTGTGATCATTTGGTCAGCTTAGAGGTCTGGAAGTGATGTATTCTCTCCCAGGCTCTCTTACTGATGTTAATGCTGGGCACCAGTCTGCTACACTGTCAGCTTTATCTCGCGTGGATCTCAACTATCCTGGCACAGGGCAGCTCTCCGGGTAATGGAAAAAGTTAGATGAGCAAGTTTCTTACAAATTGCTCTCTGTGATGCGACTAGCTCCAGGCCCTGTGCTCAAGGCTGACAGATTTCAGAGAAGATGAGGAGGCATATCTGTGTAACAACAACCTGGTTAGCTCCGGAGGTGTTGGGAATCGCCTGGCGAGAGGGGCCTGGGCTGTCTGTGGGTTTTGAAAGCTTTTTGTGGACCTCACGCTTTGGGTGGGCGTTGGCAAGGTTTACCTTGAAGAGGATCTACTGCCTGGGGACCTTGATCTTGACCTGGAATATGGTGATCGGGAGCACGACCTGTGTCGAGAAAAGGACCTTGAACGAGAGCGCATCCTTTGGGGTCTTTGAGCAAATAAGGATTTGGGTGGTGACACGGAATCTCTACAAGGAGAGTTAAAAGAAGAGCAGGAAGGCGACACATCGAACAATGAATAGGGCTGCGCGCCGTCCCAAGGGTAGTTCAGTTTCTCACTTTCATCTTCGCTGTCATCAAACAGGCCATCCATGGCTAGTCCTGAATTTATAAACATAGGTAGTTTGGAGAATTGTTCATTACTGAAATCACTGTCCCTCAGTTCACTGGTCTTGTCTGCTTCGTCGTCAAAAACAGCTTGACTGGGATGACCGAAGTGCTTGTTCAGCTCAGCTCGGATTTCCTGGTCTTGGAGCTGTTTTCTGGTGCTGCAAGGAGAGACCTGCTTGCCCGCCTCCGAAGTCTCTGTCAGGAAGCCCTGGTCTGAATCCGTGGAAGAACAGACCTGCCCCTGCCAGTCGGAGGAGGCATCTTTATATCCTAGAGGTCTAGAGTCTTGGAGCTCCTTTGATATATTAATGAGTATTTCAGTTTTGGAATTAATTGACTGACAATAGTCATGGTCACCAAACAGCCGTAGACTGGGCCGCTTGGCCTTCCTTTCCTCGTGTCCACTGGTGAGCACGGAGGTCTTGCTGAGCTGCGCGTACAACTCAGACTGCTCCGGCCCTTTCTTGGTGGAGTTATTGCCTTGGGCGCCAGAAGGCTCACTGTTCCGAGGCTTCTTCGAGGGCGGAGGTACCACCGTCTTGCAGGAGGACTTCAGCTTTGGAGAAGTCCTGAAAGGATTATCTTGGTTGGCTTTATGAGGAGGAGTTGTGGGTGGAGTTAGGCCTGAAGGTAAAAAGGGGAAAACAGGACAACAACAACAAGGAGGGGTAGGGGGTGGGGAGAGAGACAAGAGACGGAGATAATGCTGTTAAATTGCAGGATACGTTGCCCTCACTTCTGGGGGATTTCAGACAATGGTGACAAAGAAGAAAACGAAATCATGTCAAGACCTGAAAACGGGCCTCTCTCCCCCTCAGCCTCTGCCACCAAGAAAAGACAAATCTCACGACGGCCAGGCATCAGTGAAATCCGTGATGTTCTGTATTTTAAACGCCCATGCTAACAGATCTTGCTTCTGAGAAAACATTAACGCCTCCCTACAGGCCTCCACGCACCCGGCATTACCAAAGCTCACACTTCCAAGGGCATTGTCTGTCTGCCTTGTGGAGAATTAACCGGGTGGCCCTGGGGAATCACAGAGTAGCTTTGGTAGCATCCGTCCTCAAAGAAAGCTGTGGAGCGTACGAGTGGATCAGAAATTGGTCTGCAATCAAGAAGCCCAAGAACTAGACAACTTAAAAAAAAAAAAATACAGGATGACCACAAATGTGGGGCAGGGTCAGAGTGACAGAGACAAGCTTAAAGTAAGTTCAGAAAAACATGACAGACCAAGGCAGGGAACCAGACGACTCTGCAGCTTGACGGCAATGATTCTTTGTCTCCACAGTTCATTAACTTAGTAAACCATGGCTAATGTAGGTATAATACTTTCTTGTAAGCATAACTAATACATTCTGTCTAAAATATGATTCTGCAACAGAAGCCTAAATGAACAGAAACACTAAATACTGCAGTGCCAGCGGACCATTTTATTTAGAGCACAACATCGGAGCGGGCGATGAGGCTGAAGGATTGAAACCGATCCAAACTTCAGCAACCAACTAATTAAAAAAGTAGAAAAAAAAAAATAAAGGGAGACAAGAGAAACCCCATCAGTGGGTGCCTTTCGTCCTTTTCGAGGGAAGAGCAGGACAATTTCATCAGATGCCGTCATGGGAGAGTCTGAATTACAGTTGTCTCCTCTGTTTTAACCCCGAGCAAGTTCTACATGGCCCTTTACACGGAGGGAGGATAATCGGGAAATGGCTCCAGAGTCCAAGGAACTTTGAAGAAGGGCAGGCTGGAGTTCAAATGACATTATGCTTACAGGGGAATATTTGAATTTACAACACATTTTCTATTTAGGAGAATGGGTGAAGGCTATTCAGCAGAAAAGAACTTCACGTCTGCTAACAAGCCTGGGGTTAGACTTAAGGCAACCGCACATTTCAAGGAAATGACAGAGACATCTAACCTTGTTGGAGAAAGGAAAAAAAAAAATATATATATAGATATATATATATATAGATGTATGTAGGTACACACAGACACACACACACATAATCAAGTAGGTCACAGAAAACCACTTGAAATTTTGGTATGAACAGATAGATCCTGCCTCTTTCTCCCACTTTACAGTAAAGAGATGGAAGAAACTAATTTTAATATTTCCTCTATAATAAAATATTTTACACTAATATTTGGCAATTTTTATTATGCATCACTAATGCTCCTTAAATGAGGAGGGCAAAGCTACAAGAATGCAAAGTAATTTAACTTTGGAACTGCATCCCAGAAAAGCTCAGTAAGACAGGGAATACTAACACAAAGAGAAGGGACACAATGAGGGTCCCAGCAAAGCTTCCTCGAGTTAGCAGCCAGACACTCTTCGCTGGAAGATAACCGAGAGGTGACATATTACTGAATGAAACATCTGTGTCCCTGAGGCCCACTCTCCTTTTGTTCCCTCTTTCATGGACAAGTAGGTCTTTTCCTCCATCTAAGAAATTCCTACATAATCAGTCTTTCTCCTTTCTCTCTCCCTTTTTCCCTCATTTTCTTTACCTTTTGCACTGCCCTGTCATAACACTGATTTCGACTGCATTCTACCTTCAATTGCCATTAAGACAAATTTAAAGCTATTAATGCCCCCCCAAAACAAATGACAATTTCTCAGATATTTCTCATAGCAGGCTAAGATGCTCAAAGAAATAATGATGAATAATCTCTCTTTGCTGAAAATGTAACAGTCAAATATTCCAAATGGCATAGCCCTTGAATGGAGAAACGACACCCAACATTCTAAAATTCAATTTCATAAATCTTTTTATGGTTCCCAAACTAGGGTAGTTTTTACTTTCCTAATAATTTACTGTCAGGATCACTCATTAGACACTTATCGGATAGTGCTATATATTCTTGTTCATCTCTTTTTGGATATATCTTTTATCCTGTCAGTCCAAATAGATGATATGCTCTTAGTGGAAATGTTGCCTGGGCTTATTTTTGCAAAAATTCTTACTCGCCTATTTATTTATTTTTTCCCTAAAGGCACCTAAGTGGCTCAGTCAGTTAAGCGGCTGCCTCTGGCTCAGGTCATAGTGGTGGGGTTCTGGGATCCAGCCCTGCACTGGGCTTCTTACTCAGGGGGGAGCCTTCTTCTTCCTCTCCCTCTACTGCTCCCCCTGCTTGTGCATGCTCTCTCTCTCTGTCAAATAAATAAATAAAATCTTTAAAAAATATTTTATAGATTCTCCTTTATTGATGGGTCTTACATTTCAGTGACCCAAGAATAACTTGGGAAGCTGGTCAAATATTTTTAATGATGTGGTTCATGGACCACATACGGAGAGCCTCTGTCCTGTCGTGTCCATACCTCACTCTGCCTTGTTCTCAGGTACGTGTATTTTGACTGACATTCTAGACGTATAAAAAGAAACCCTAAACTTCAGAAACACCAAATTAGGCCACTATTAAAGAGAGACTAGTTCTAAAAATAGCTCAGCTATCTAGGGATTTTAAATATAGAAATTCTTTTTAGTCTTGAACATTTGAAACCCTTGTCCTAGTACCTAAGCTCATTATTGCTTAAATAACTGATTCTCAAGTTGCTCTTGGGAGTGGTGACACCCTGATTGTAGCTGTGGGGTTTTTTTGTTTGTTTGTTTGTTTGTTTGTTTTGAGTTAAAAGCCAAGCCTTTTACCTTCCTAACATCTTAGGCAGCCTGTAGCAATGGGAACAGACATTTATTGAACATTTACTCTGTGCTAGGTAATACACCAGATGCTGGTAGGTACATCAGGGACTTCATGGTCCCTTTTAGCAAATGGGCAAATCTTCAAAACTTGAAGTAAGTTCATGTTTTTACCCATGTGCTTTAAATTTACAGAAACACGGAGATAACCAAATACACCCTACACATGAAAATAGCAGGGTTGTAAATTTCTGTTGGCACTCCTTGTTAAAATAATAATAATAATGATAATAATAATAGTTGCCTAATAGATTGACGCCATTTTAGGATTAGTGAATAGGTGGGTAAGGGGAAAACAATTCAGATAATTCCCTAAATTTTTTACTGTTTACTGAAATTTATTCAGAGAAGATCTCCAAGCAAGACTGAGAAATCTGAAGGAGGGAACCACCAGTGCTTATTTGAAAATCTATTTCCAGATAGAGTGGAGACCCAAAGCAAAACAAAGCAAAAGCAAAACAAAAGTGTGAGAAGCACTGGTTCTCCTTCTTCTTCTTCTTCTTCTTCTTCTTCTTCTTCTTCTTCTTCTTCTTCTTCTTCTTCTTCTTCTTCTTCTTCTTCTGATTCTTTTTTTTCTTTCTTTTAAACATAGTGTCAAACTTTTAACAGCCACTGATGGGACAGAGACCCCTTGCTGAACCTGAGTCTCTCCCTGTCGCCCAGCAGGGCTCAGTCCCCCATGTTCCGAGGCCAGTCAATATTCAATTCCTTCACGCCACTACCTTTGCTCCTCGTCCCTCTAATGGCCAGACTCTCAATTTCACCCCACAAGCTTAAATCAACAGTGCTAATGCTTCCCATAACCTCTGGATTATTTCCTGTGTGTTGATTTTCTGGGGAATGTGTACATTTCGGTGTTGACAGTACAAGGTATATTCCATGCTCTCTCTTGAACTTAGCAGGTTTTGACAGATTTATGTGAGGACAGATGGCCATTACAGGCTGAAGGCTGACAAGAGGCAGTTCAGAGCATTGTTAACACACTTGCACAAACTCTCAGCAGTGCAGCGCTGTGCAGAATGTAATTCAGACTATAGCTTTTTTATTACTGCCTATTTTCTTTTGTCAAAAGAGCCTGCTGTGCAGAGCAACAAATGGCTGCTATTACCCAGAATGTAATGGGTGTCAGACAAATCACGTAACACAAACAATCAAGAGTATGTAGGTCATATTTCAACAGAGCACAACCTTAGCAATATTTATGATTACTGCATTGAAATGTGTTCTATAATAAACAAGTACCTCCGCATCACTCACACTTACGCACTTCCGCACAGCAAATCGGGGAGAAGTGCTACACACTCCACAGTCATCTTTGTCAACAGCCCTTTTATTTAAAAAAAAAAAAAAAAAAAAAAAAAGTCAGAGACCAGTTTTGGTTTGTTTTTCATTAGGTACCACAAAATGATTTTCTTTGAGGAATTCTCTTTTGGGTTTGTTTGTTTAATTGAATGACTGTGATAAATGATGACTCCTCTGGGATGTATGTGTGTATATGTGTGTGTGTGTGTGTGTGTGTGTGTGTCCCCCACAATCCAACCAATGAATTCAGCAGGTTTTGTTTTTTTTTTAGTAGTTTATAACATTTCATAGAATCTATTGCTCTGTGATTTGCTTTAGTTTCTTTGACAACGGGATTTATCTTAGGTCTCATGTCAATTGAAATATTTCTTAAGGAAAACCAATGAGAAGATGAGTTTTGTGGGTTGTTTTTTTGTTTGTTGTTTGTTTGTTTTTTCATTTTATTTTATTTTATTTCTTTTCAGTGTTCCAAAATTCATGAGCTTCTAATTCACTTAAAAACTTACCAAAAAAGAAGGACTGGGCAGAGATGTATGTGGTTTATCCTACTCTTATATTTTATGTTTCAAGAACTTGGAGTGGGTGTCAAGAGTTCACAGTAAGGGCTGATACTAAGTATGAATCCTTACTGCTCCGCTAGTGAGAATATTTTGTTATAGAGGCTCCTCCCATGCTCTCCCTGGCCCCCAACTTCCCCAGGACTTCCTGGAGGTGCAGAGAAGCCGGCCACTGAAGTGTTAACCCTCCCAGGGAGGAAACTCTCACACCTTGCTCAGGACTCTGGTGGCCATCACTCCAGGCTACTCTGACCACAGGTGCCCCTGCCTTTACTCCTTTTTTAGCATGTCCTGTAACACCCCTGATTCCTAGGGAACAAACTCACCTTACAGAAAAGCGTCAGAGCATTCTTAATATCTTGCTCATGGAAGATATTAATTGGTGCCCATGCGCTTTCCCACAGTGCTGGAGCAGAAGTGGGGATCAGGGTTGGGGGGAGGGGAAACCTGTCCTGCCAGGCAGCCATCACCAACCCTCCCCGCAAGTTGATGTGGGAGAGGAAAGTACTTTGTTATCCTTAGCTTATGAGAAATTTGGATGCTATTATTTCCTGAAAAGGTAACTCAGGAAAAAAGGAATATTTCCAGATGTTGGGTCAAGAAGAGAGATCAAAAAGAGAAAATGAAAGATATAGTTGAAACATGGAAGAAATCCCTGACAGTAACAGTTGCCAAACATTGAAATGGGCTGTAAAGAAAATTTGTGGGGTCTCCCTTTCTCAGATTCTTCGGGCTCAGGAATGGATTATATGACCTGTCAAAATCACTTTCCAGTTCTTTCTAGGGTATTCCTTTTAAAACTGCCAACTAGTGCTCATATTTTGTTTTGCTTTATTTCCCCAAAGATAGGCCACATACAAAAGACACATATACCAAAAGGGTACAGCAAATGTATGCTGTCAGTCAATATTCTGTCCAGCAAAATCAATCTTTAAATAGGAAGTCCAAAAAGGATAATAATATAAAAGTCTACATAAAAGAAATCACAAATTGATTGGCTAATGAGTGGGTTCTTAGGCACAAATCCACCAAAGTGCAGTTTGAATGATTGCCAATTTAAACCTAGGCAAAACATAAAATGAAAAACAAATGGCAAACCAATCATTCATCTTCATCAAAACCATGAGGAAAATACCAATGGAAGACAACATCACTCAGACCTAGTGTGTTAGAGTGATGAAACTGCTGATTATTTAGTTCTTCTCATTTCTCTAATTAGTTATAAAATAGCTATGCTGCTTTCTATCACTTTTACAGTAAGAACTTTAAAAATAATTTACATGTACATTTACACATACATATACACATATGTGAAATTTTGGGTCAACCACTTTGGTCTGTAACCAATTTTCTTGTCTGTCTGCTGGCTAAAACCATCATCTAGTTGAGCTGACATTGCTTTGCCATTTCCATTTCAGAAACAAAAAAAGTCTAGCACTCTGAAAATCTCCATATGCAATAGATTTAAATACCTTCTGCCAAAAGAGCATTCTTTCCTCTCATCTTGTTTTACTAACAGCTATTTTGAAATCAAATTGGTTTTTACACCTGTAAAAAAGAAGTGTTTTTTTTATCAGCCAAAATGAGCTAGTTTAGGACAATCACAAAGTCAGACCAGCTGGCAATACCTAATAAAGCAAACTTCCTGTCTCATCCCTCCTGTTTCCCAAAGACTCTGCAGATGGGGCAGAGGGATTATTCTGGAGATCTTGGAATATTGTTGACTCTTTACACTTGTACTTAAGTGTTTGGAAAATTTCACTAAAATTTGTGAGAATAAAGAAAAAGAAGATACCAGAAGGTCCTGGGCAACAGCTTGATCCATTTCCTTGGCCAGAACCACATGGATTAAGACTGTAGACCAAGGATCAACGAATCAACAACATGACTGTTTCCCCCCTGTCCACCCCCTGGCTGCACCCATGGCAGACATCATTAATTGATCATAACATTTTCACTGAGTACAGATTTGGCCTTGGAATCTTCCTCAACACAATGCTCCTCACAGCCAATACCAATCAATGACACTTGGCAAGTGAAATGAAACCTATTTAATATAACAGATGTTGACTACTATCTTCAAAATTCAGGCTTCAGGAAAGAGATATCATCTCTAGTTGGACAGACATGCTTTGAACCCAGGGTCCACCACAGAGCTGATGTCAACATATAGCTTTTTCAACAATGAAATGGCCCAAGGAATGGAAAAGATAACATGTAGGTCATGCTTACTGGGGAATGCCTAACCTCAGAATGTGTAATAATGTAAAGGAGCTGTTGTTGAGAGAGTATCAAAGAGGAGATATTTTTACCTCGATTTGGTAAATTCCATACCCACATACCCAAACAGTGTATGTTCAGCTTTATGGGGGAATTAGAGGAATTTTTGCCACAAAGAAAATATATAACTTCATATATGAGCTTGCCAAATTAAAAACAATATTAGTGTCAATGAAAGGGAACAGGTGAAGATAATCAAAAGTTGAAAAGAGAAGCAACAAGGTACAATCACTTCAGCAAATAAAGTTAATGCAGAATTCGTAATTAAATATATCATATTTATTGAATACTTATATATGCTGGCACTGGAAGAAGCCTTTTTCATGTTTCATAGTTATCCTCAGAGTAACTCAATGAGACAGAGGTACTGTTATTATCTTCATTTGGCTCATTAGGATCCTGAGTCTTGCAAAAGTTAATTAAAATGACCAAAGGCCACCTTGCTAGAAGGTAGATCCAGAATCTGAACCTGAACTTGGGTTTGTCCAATGATAGAGCCAAGATTTTGAACAGCCTCACTAAGCCATACTGTCTGCTTTTAGAAAATCATAGTAGACTACTCTCATTTGGAGCTACACTGCTTACAAAGTTTTTAAATTCTGGTTGAATGCACATGTAATTGCCATTTTTGGATGTCAAAAATGGTTGAATACTGGCAATTTTATTTTTCAACCTATGTTTTAGTCCTACGAGTTAGACAGTAATTTGATTTGGGGATTATAAATATGACTTTAACATTAAGGAAACTAAGACCCAGAAAAGATTAAGGAGAGAGAAAAGCATTTTAGCAATTAAAAGATAAAGGTGGAAAAGTAAATGCTTCATCTTATAGTTCCTTACTGATTTTACTGCCCATTGCCAAGTACTGTGTGACTCAAACATCGCTTTGATTTCCTGCCTTCTTGCTTCTGCTCCATCAATAACTTCCCTTTCCATCTGTGCAGTTCAAATCTGATACAAATAGTTTTCTCCCTAAGGCTCCCCATGTCAGTTTAGCCAATGGAGAGCATAGTTCGCTCCACACCCTTTTCCATGGATCACCTGGGTCCTTCACTAATGATATCACCTCAATGCTTCTTTCAGTCCTTGAACCATCTTTATAGTTCTTTTCAATCTTCTGTGCAATCATTGTATTTCACTTGAAGCAAAGTTACAGAGTTCCCCTGGATAACTTCTTTTCTCCCTTTGGTAATTCTCCTCACGTGCAATCAGTGTTTGTCACATCCTGAAATCTCTCTACCATGCAAGAAATGATACTAAAGATTGTTTGAGGAGATGGAGATCACAACCATTACATACTGCATTGCATTTCAAAAACACAGTAACTCTATCCAAAAAACCTCTTCTTTATACCACCCTCCAGTCAAGTTCCAAACTTCTCTTTCCAGCCGCCTTCAGCATGCTCCAGGTTCCTCCTCAGGCCCTTGTTTTCCTAGAGCTCTAAATTCTTTCTACTTTGTAAAGGCAATTTGTCCCTACCTCAGTTTCTCTAATTTGCATCTTCACACTTAAAACCACCACACTCAATAAACTAGAAAACACCCCCTGGGCCCATCTTTCTTAGAAGGTAACAAAACATTGTAGGTAATAAATAATATTTTGCCTTCATGTTATGTGTGCAATGTGTGTTATTTCCCCAACACCCTATAATCCCACATCTTAAACACAAGACCATTTACTTAGTAGGCCAAGGACAATGCTTCATATTTTACACGGATCAGTCTCTAGGTCTTCCATTTGCTGTATATCCACTAAGACCTATCCTATTGCAAGTAAAGAGCAGGTATTAAAAACATGTTGGTAAATTGATTTCTATTGTATCCAATAATCTTTAAAAGCCCCAAGAGGAAAGGATTTAAACCAGTCAGAGGAATTCTGGCTCACTGACAGAAATAAATCCACTGTATGTATTTTCAAGGATTCTAAATATGTAAAAAATGTATGTACTTTATATCTCTACTTGTCTTTCAAAAGTGTAGGCTCCTAAACATTAAGAATCATTACTAAATTATCTAAAATTAGGTATCTATCAATAAGAAAAATGTTAAAACCTTTGCAGAAAGAAAATAGGAGTGCTTTTTTTGTAACACCATAACCTCACTAATGGAAGGAATTCAATTAAAATGATATTTCATATATATAACATTTCAAAAACAAAGATATCCAATGTTAGGAAGGATGTAATAAAGCAAGTATAGGCATGTAAGGCTAATAGGGCTATAAATGAAAGCACTACTTTGGAAAGCAACATATACCAGAAGACCCCAAGATATTTTATCTTTATATTCACTATTAAAAACTACTAAGAATTTATCTTGAGAAAATAAGATAAATTTATGAACAGAACAATAATAACAATAACAACAACAAAACAAACAATCAAAAAACCCACAAATATCTGATTAAAATGGTCAGAGGACCTGAATAGATATTTTTCCAAATAGATACAGAGAGCCAACAGACACATGAAAAGATGCTCAGCATCACTAAATCATCAGGAAAAGGAATATTAAAACCACAATGAGATGTCACCTCATACCTGTCAGAAGGACTATTATCAAAAATACAAGAAGCAACAGTATTGATGAGAATGTGGGGAAAAAAGGAAACCATGTGGCTGCTAGTGGAAATGTAAATCAGTGTAGCCACTCTGGAAAACAATATGGAGATTCCTGAAAAAAATTAAAAATAGAAATACCATATAATCCAGTAATTCCTCTGTTGGGTTTTTTCTCAACAAAAATGAAAACACTAGTGAAAAGAGATACAGGCACCCCTAGTTTATTGCAGCATTATTTATAAAAACCAAGATAGAAAAGCAATAGATGAGTAAAGAAGATATAATATATATAATGGAATATTACTCAGTCATAAAAACGAATAAAATTTTGTTGTTTGTGAAAGCATAAATGGATCTAGAGAGTCTTATGATAAATGATATCTCAGACAGAGAAAGACAAATCCCATATGATTTCACTTCTATGTGAAATCTAAGAAAATAAAACAAAACAAATAAACAACTAAGAAACAGACTCATAAATTTAGAGAACAAACTGGTGATTGCCAGAGGGGAGGGGGATGGGGAATGGGCAAAACTGGTAAAGGGGGTTAAAAGGTACAAACTTCCAGTTATAAATATGTCATGGGGATGAAAAGTACAGCATTGGGAATTAATCAATAATATTTTAATAAACTTGTATGGTGACAGATGGTAAGTATATTTATCATGGTGAACACTACATAATATATAGAAAGGCTGAATTACTATGTTGTATACCAGAAACTAATTTAACATTGTCCACTACACTTCAGTAAAAAAATTATGAGCAAACATTTCTAATGCAGTGCTATTTCAAAACGGTAACACTTTAAAACAGCCTAAATTTATAAGAGGAGTATGATTAAATAAATTTTGATGTACTTACTGAAACTAATGTTATTATGACACACTAAAAGCATGATAATAAAGGGCCTGTGATACTATAAAAATTTCTCATTAAAATGTTAACTGAAAAATCAGGATGCAGAATTATATACACAAAATGATTATAGTAGAAATACAATATATCTAATTATCCATAGGAAAAAAATGCATTGGTAACTTTGTATCTTAGAATTGTGAATATGCATGCTTCGGTTAGCTCAATCAGTTGAGCACAAGCCTGTGCTCAAGCACAGGTCTTGATTTTTGCTCAGGTCCTGATCTCAGAGTTGTGAGATCTAGGCCTCCCATTAGGCACTGTGTTAAGCGGGGAGTCCGCTTGAGATTGTTTTCCTCTCCCTCTCCCTCTGTCCTTCCCCCTGCTATGCTTCCTCTCTCTCTCTCACTCTCTCTCTCTCTTTCTCTCAAATAAATAAATAAATCTTTAAAAACTTACAAATATTTTCCCACTACTTTATATTTTTGACATTTTTATAGTAAGCTTAAATTATTTATAGTAAGAGAATAATAAAAACCTTTTAATAGAAGCTTTGGTGTGGGTGTATAAAGTGGAAGCTTTCTCCATCCCTTCTGAAACAAAGTAACTGACTAATACAACTTTCCGAACACTCATAGTAAATAGATTCCTTTCAACTGAGTTGTTGTCCTGAGCCACAGTAGTATTTCCCAAACCAGTTGACGTCTATTATAGTGGTAACTAGAATTACGTAAAGTAATAAAATAGGATGCCATTGAATGAAGCATACAAAAAATTGTTTCTATAAGAAGAATCAATAAAGGTGTGTCACCAAAAGAAGCGCTGTCAAATTAGTTGTAGACAGATGGTATCAGAGACACTGGGAAAACATGGGAAATCATGATTATTATTTATTTATATGAAAATCTAGAAAGATTTTGCACTCAGACTACGACACATGTATCTCTAATTCTTTTCCTTTAAAAAGCAAGAAAAGAACAGTGGATACCATCTAAGAGACATTCTTACTACAGTCTGTGCCACAAAGATGAATGAATTGCCAGTTAAGACATTTAAGTTCAAGGCAAAGGTCTCTGTTTCTTATATAAAAAATATTTGATATTTGAATGTTTCTTTATATGACTTAAGCAAAAGAAAATGACAGAACTGTATACTTCAATCAATTTTTTAGATAAGCCCACCAAAATATTCATTCTTATTGGTCAGATAAGAAGGCCTCTACTGCATATGATATATATACATAAAAGTTACTTATAACCATATAACTAATTATAATTTAAGAAATGTTATGTATATGCTTATAAGTGAGTATATATGTATATATGTATGTATACATATAAAGATACGTATACATTTGCATAGGTATATGTATATGCATATGTATATACACACACAGACACACACAGGCACACACAATATATATATATAAATACCATGAAATTAACTACACTACTGCTTGACCAAATCATGCAATCATGCAGTAGACCTTTCACAAGGTGGTAATTTAGCAAATTCAAAGTGTGAAATTAAACTTAGTGACAATGACCATGGTGTACATAGCCACTATAGCTCTGGTTGAAAGCATCTTGTTTAAGTTACTATTCCATTACCCCTATCAACAATGGCCAGAGCCAAGGAACTTCTTGTTCAGACTAAGATTCACTTTCTGGTGTAGTTCTCTCCCTAAACCTAAAGCATTCAGTGCAAAGGTACCATTTACACCCAATTTAGCAGTCTGCCTATGAAGTCTGTGGATTATTAAGTTACTTGGGGGTTATTCCAAGCTTTTAAAGGTCCTTCCTCTTCAGTGTATAAAGTAAGACTGACTAAATGAATCCGGAAGTCCAAATGGCGAAGAAAGTCACTCTTGTTTAAAAATATCTAAGTACATTTTGTTTTGGTGAATGGGCACATTTTCATTTTCCTCCTTTGCTGAAAAGATATAAAAATGGTAACATATATATGAGAACATTATACTAGTAGTTAAGTGTAATGGTCAGTGAGAAAATATCCCAATTAAAACACTGATATAGTGAATAAACTTGGGTTCAAAACTTTGTTCCTTGCTTTCTAGCTCTGTGATCCTGAGCAAGTTGCTTAACATTTCTGAATTGTATACGCTCATCTTAAAAATGAGAAAATTACCACTATCTTCATGAGGTTTCATGAGGTCATTCTGAAACCAGTCAAAACCACTTACATGCCTGGCACATTTATTGAGTAGGAGACGAATAAACGTTAATTTATCCTCCTGCTCAAGTTTTGGTGTCTTAATCTGACACAGAGTTATTTAGGGATCTAAAGCAATAGTATGCATCTGGTATACTAGTATATACCTGGGCCCAGGTCTGACACACAATAAATGTCTTCTCTTTAAAGAAAAAAAGAAGTGAAAATATTTATAGGTAACTTCTTATCCAATGCTGCTTGTTGCTCGTACTATTTGTTAATTTCATTAACCACATGGAGAGTATGCACTAATATTTAATACATATCACACACACACACACACACACACACACACACACACATACAGAGTTCCAAGTGAAACTTAAGCCTTACCTGCAGTTCCAGAGAGTTCCACACTTAAGGTTCGTTCAATAGTCTTGTTCTCAAATGGGGAACCCTTGGGGTCACTGGAAGATATGGCACATTTATAAAAACAAACTGAAATGGAGTTGCTGTAGCCAAATGTATTAGAACCCCCTTCCCTTTCTGAAAATGGTTACATTTCTTAATACTTACTTTGGTGACTCTGGGGTCAAAGGAAGAGATAAAGTTGTTGGTTTGGCTAAAGGAAAAAAAAAGGAAACTGATTATGAAATATTGAGTTTTTCAGGTTTTTCTTTTTTTTTTAGAATTTTTTTTTTTCTTACTATAATCAGGTTGGAAACTGGAAACTGGAAAACTAAAGTAAGGAAATCCCTGAATATTGGATCAAAGTCAGAAAACAGTCCATTATGCTAAAACAAATTCCAAACAACATTTGCATCAGTAAACTATCATTTGAAAACACATACAAAAACAGAGTTTTCCCCCAAATGTAGCATCTCTGTTAAGGATACAAAATTTGCATCATACCATCAGAAAGAAATAATGTGTTCTATTTTAATTTGGAATACAGTACACGGTTTGTTTAGACAAGAAAACAGCAGAATAACTATAAGACAACAGAACGTTATGAATATTCAGTTGATTTTTCTCCTGAAATGTATAATTTTATATCTAGCCCTGAGAATAGGTTATTTCTATGAGGCCAAAGCTCAAGCAATAACCATTCCATTTACTGAAAATTAATTGAGAAATTATGACAAACTGTGGGCATTGACCCAGATGGTTTAAAAGGGGTTTAGATCCCCAAATCTTATAGAAAACTAAAGTAAGATACTGCATTTATCAGTTGAGAGACCTATAGACTTGCAAAGAGAGCTCATTTACTCCTTTTATGCTTCCTAAATCTTACCTCCTACAGGAGGCATTTCCCAATTAGGAAGGGTGGAGTAAGAATCTTCTTCTCACTCCAAAATTTCAATTGCTTCTCCTTGGCAGTCTTGTATTTTGAACAGAAGGAGGGGAAAACATGATGAGAAACGTACTTGGGATATACATCCACATATTATGTATATATATATATATGCTTATCTATAAAGATATATTTATATGTATGTAGGTTTATGTCAATTTTTTCTCATTAACATAACTACTTTCAAAAGGTCAAGAGGTAGTCATTTACATAATGAAAATCATAGACTTGAAACTAAAAAGGTCTTTAGAATAAACTCTTACTTTATGGATGAAAAACCTTAGGCCTAAAGATGTGAAATGATATTTCCAGGGCCATAAAACTAGTTACTGGCAGAGTCAGCCCAGAATATGTTTCCTTTTTCCTATTACCAAAAGGAATTGCATTCAATAGATATTAAAGTAAATTAATCAACCCCAGTAATTAAGGTCCTTTGAAATGTGAAAATATTATTTATGTCCAAATTAGACTGAAATTACATACTTTACTTGGATAAATAGTATTTACATATTTAATTTGTCGATTTAGATTTAGTTTTTAAACAATCGAATGGTTTATCATCTATCCAATGTGCATCCAGAAATATGAAGTTCACGCTGTCTTCTACAAATTAGGTACATTGACTGATTGGCTTTTATATATGCAGATAAATGAACTGGTTTATATTAATTTTTTTAGTATGTCTGATATAATGAGCCTTTCCAAAAGAACACACTCATGAAGGAAATTTACCAACATTTTCGGCATTCAACTAATAATTAAGATCATGCATATGGGCTTCATATGCAAGTATCACTAGATACAAACTGTGTACTATGTCACACAGTAAATGTACATTGAAAATCGGTCTCTGGGATTCCAGTTTTCAAGGTGTGGGGTAGGCTATCTGCAATGCTCAAACAAATTTCCCTAACATTCTGACAGCTGGGTATGGGTGATGGCAATGGCACTGTAAGGGGAGCATAAGGCAGCGGCCATGTTCAATGGGACCAATAGGAAACAGGAAGAGAAGGCTATAGGAAGGTCCAGCCCACAACCACACACAGTAAAGAACGCCATCCCTGAATATGCCCACGCTCACAAAAGCTACCACTAGAGGAATATTGATTTGGTGTACTGGGAGTGTAATCCACACTATTTCAATGACTAACAGACCAGGGCCTCTAAAATCCTTGAGGGCAGGAATGCATCTTTTTCAAGCAGATCATGGTCTTTTTGATGAATGAATACATTAGCAAATGAATGAACCAATGAATATAGGGGACACCAACATGAGTCAAAGGTCAGGCCATTATCCTAAGGAAGTGGAAAAAACTTGACCCCACAGTATCATAGACAGCACACATGCAGTTCAGTGAGAGAACATTACAGTATGTCAAGAAAGATAAACCTCAGTAGATTTTGGGTTACTGTCTCTGTTAATATATTTTCTACTTTTAAAGTTTAAATCCTAATTCAAATAAATCCTGAAGCTGAGCACTTATTTCCTGTTGGTTATTCACAGCCAGCCATGTTTATTTTGTTCTTGGCCTTTTATACCTATGGGAATTTTGTGGGGGTTTTGATTGTTTGGTTTTGGTTTTTTGTGTATGTTTTTGTCAACAGGCTTTGTTCTGGGATAAACTTTTTATGCTTTGCCACAGGCATATAACTTTCTGAAATATCCATATACAGCAGGTCTCAGCTAAAGAATATATCCTCCACAGGCCAATTTAACTCTTCACTACCATGGTTTGTAAGCGTTTACAGTAATATTAGTGGTGAGTGGATTTCAAAACCAAACCCCAAACCTCCCAAACTCTCAAAATCCAAAAGGTGCCAAATACAATTTTAAGAATATGAAAATTAAAAAGATGTTTAAAACCTGTGCCGCTAGTCTGCGTTCACTGACCACAGGGTTACAGCTGGCTTAGGACTTTAAATTCAGCTCCAGGAAATGAATGCCTGACTGGGACACACTAGGACAAGGTAGAGAGTAGCCCCATGAATTTTTCAGTCTACTCACTAGAGTGAGCTCAGCTGCCTTCCTTCACTTGAGGCTCTCCACACCATTACATCTCATAATACTGCTGGTTCTGCTCTGAGAAAAACTGGTCCACGGCCTGTGTGTGAGGGGCCAATCAAGGCAAGGCAAGCTACAAAAAAATGTGGCCCATTTCCGTAAGTATCTTCCCCTGATCTGACAGAAAAGGATGGCCAAGTGATTTTGAGATATCCACAAGGGAAAACCTAATTGAGAGCTAATTTAAAACTTTTAAAGAAGGTTCCTGAAGGTTTATGGTGAGGTAGGGATGAGAGAGGAAAACTGAAAACACTGGAAAGAAAATACTTATTAAAAGCAGCAGCAACAGCATACCTGTATGAAATAATCATGGTTCAAAACAGGGATCAGGGACTACCACTCTGCAGCTGGAAGGGGAAGTCAGGGAAACAAAAGGGAAAAGAGAAGTAGGTGTTTGTAATTGCTATTTCAGAATATGCCTGCTTCCGGGGCGCCTGGGTGGCACAGTTGGTTAAGTATCTGAGTCCTGGTTTCAGTTGGGGTCCTGATCTCCAGGTTGCCAGATCAAGCCCCGCATTGCGCTCCAAACTCAGCAGAGTCTGCTTAAGACTCTCCCTCTCCCTCCTCCTTCCTGCACTCTCTCTCATTCACACTGTCTCTAAAATAAATACATAAATCTTAAAAATATATATATGTATATATACATATATATATACATATATATACATATATATGTATATATATATGTATGCCTGCTTCCACTACAAAGTTAAAGGTGGGGTTAATGTGGAAGCTGGGATATTTTAAAGCAACAACAACTTTCAGCAAGCTTCCTTTGGGCCTCTAAGACAGGATGGTTTTGAGGGAAGAGCCAAGAAGGAAGAAAATTATATCTCTGCCAAGACAGGTTTTCCCAAAATCACCCTGACTTGCCTCAGAAGCATCAGCCTTCCAGAATATATGGGGATGATAAAAACCAACCCAGATGCTTAGTTTGATCTGGGCAATACTTTGTATTAGAAAGCAAATACAAATAAATTCCAGGGATTTCCAAATCCTTATTTACAAAATAAAATCTATGAGTATAACATGTGGTCTTTAAAAAAAAAAAAAAAAAGAAAGAAAGAAAAAAAAAAAAGAATGCACTTAATAATCAGGAAAGCCTGCACAAATACCATGTACTCTTTCTTAAGTTATATACAGCAAATCAACAATACCTCATTTTTTCCATTACTAGAAAGGAGAAAAGAAAAGCTTTTTAATATTGGCTAGCCCAGCCTGCTCCGAATTTCAATTATCTTGGCAATTTAGATTTCACATAAATCTTTCATCACCCCCTCCCCACCCAGCTCACATTTCAGGTGCTTTTTGGTGATTGTGAATTAGGCTGCATATCAGCCGAATAGGTCATGTTCAACCTGTGTCCAAGGAAGGATTTTTAATTTTTTTTATTTTTAAATAAGTCTATAAGAAAGTGCTGAATTCAGTTTGGGCATCCCCAGCCTGGTGCATGCTTGCTTCGCCTTCAGCGCCCTCGCCGACAGCCTGTGCTTTGGTCCCCAGCCTACCTTGTAAATGTTGAGACTGCGATTGTGTGTGGGACTTCTTTTTGGAGGTGCATTTGTCTCTGCTACTGTTCCTGTTCTCCGTGGATTTGCTGTGAGGAGGGTCATCATTTGTGGTCAGATACTTGAGAAGTTCCGAGCAGGGACGTCTTTGTGGCTTTTGCTGTTGACAAATGCTTTTCGCTTTATTGCTCCATGAATTCTCGGTCTTAAAAACAAGGCATAAAGAAAGCTAAAATTAGTGAACTGAACCTTATCAGAATGGATATAGGTTTTCTGAAGAGATGAGATTTTCAATGAAGTGTTCAGTCTAAGTGTACTAGATCTATGAGCTGTGAATAATTGTTTGCAGAACAAGGAAAGAAAATTACATTTAAAATTCCTAAATGACATTTATGCAGCTTTTTATTTCATTTCTCCTACATTTCAATGTTCCTACTCAGCAACATGTAACTAACAAGACCCTATAGCGCCTTTACTGTGAATAAAAAAAAATAAGCTGGTTTAAACCTTAATTTGCCACTGATTGCTGGAGCCCCGTATCCACAATTCTCTTAAGTACCCCTTAACGCTCCGTTTTCACTCACAGTGAATGGCAAGACAAACATTGTTTAATACAGCCCGCTAACCGAATTATGTCATTGCCAGCATTCCATCCAATTAATGGCAGAGATAGATCTTTTGTGGTGATTCCAGAGCAATCTTTCTCAGGTTAGACAGCTGGCAAAATGGCAATCCTGCATCTTAAAGTCACTCCTAGATAATACCAGCCGATCAGCAAATTTTATTGCAACCCACATTGCTGCGTGTATTAATAAAACGGGCAAGGAGTAACAGACGGTGGAACTTCCATTCCAATCATCCAAAGACAAAGCATAAATGAACTCTTTCTAGTTTAAAGTAGCTGGAGCCCTGCTTTTGGAAACCCATTTCATATTGTTTCACATTATAAAGCAACTGCAGGATCCCAGCTGAATACATAGAAATAAACCTATCCTTTGTTTTACTGCTTCAAGCAAAATCCTTTGTTACTTTCCCTCCTATATTAAAAAGTTTGCATTGTACCTTAACAACTGCAGGGTTTGTTCTGATCCTGTGATTATGGTTTGCATGGTTCTGGGTACTGAGACCACTGCATTCATTATAGCTTAGCTGAGTGTTGGCTGGTGCCAGTAAGAGCTTCTTAAGCTAGAAACGTATCAGAGAAGGAAAAACAAGAGAAGTTACGCATCTTGTAAACATTAGAATATGTTACTGAAATTTTAAACTGAAAATTAATTAATTATAAAAATTAATTCTCTCACTCTCTAATTATAGTCACACCAAGGCACAATAGCGCTAAAGGAAATGCATTCTTAAAAAGTAAGAAAAAAATTTGGCATATACTACCAACTGTGAAAGTATTTCCTTTCCCTACACTGACACTTAATATTGTCTACCTTGATTTTTTTTTTTTTTTGGCTTTTCTTTTTTGGGGATAAAATAAGGTAAAAGGATCCTCCTGAAAGGATTTCCAAATACCTACTAGGTGAGAAAAGTTGCCCCGCTAAATGAGGAATTGGGGGTTGGGGACAGAATATAGGAAATTTTCCCCTCAGTAATCCAAATGAATTAAGTGAAAATAAATAAAACCTTTGTAATGCTTTGAATGATACTTTCACAGTCCAGTTTAACTTTACTTATTCAAAGTATATTTATGGTGAAAGAGTGGCTATCACTGACACAGACATGTAAGTGGGCAGAGTCAGGAGATGTGATTCTGGCTCATGCGAAGCATTTATTCTTTCTTGACTCTTTCTTTGCTCTTTCTTCATTTACTCGCCGGCCTTCTAGGCCGTCCCTACTCAGACAGGCAGTATGAGGCGGAGTCAACAACCCTTCCCAGTTGAACCAATTATCTGGATGAAAATCCTCTTGTATCAATGTAAAGACATCAAAGTACCAACCAGCAAGGGCAAGGCAAATGGAGAAATGGTGGAGGGTTGGGAGGAGGGTAGCAATTACTTATGAGGGAGTTTCTTCTAAACCAGAAATCTCGGAATGAACAGTAGTACAAGTAGACTCTCCGTGTGTTTACATGGAATGTTTTTTAACATTTAAAAAACTTAGATATCGGAGAGAAACAACCCCTAAATGGCATGCCAAGGAGCATTATTAAAGTTTGGAAGATAGCATTCCATAATTTACATAGTATGTTCTCACATCAGATTTATGGCAAATGACAAATGGCTACCATAGATGAGAAGGTAAACTGTGTCTTAGAACTAATAAAATTCTGGTCAAGCACTGCATCGAAAGAAAATTTACTCTTCATTGCCAACAAATTCACTCTTCAATGCCTCCCATAAATTTAGGGAACTTGGGTTGCAAATGTGCTATTATTTTTCAATCTTCACAAGAATTATGGATCTAAAACCTTAAAATATTACATATCCCTGGATCTACCTTTTATTCCTAGAATCATAGGCATAAGAATAAAACTATAAATGTGTCGATTGCTATATAATTTATGATGGTGAAAAAATAGGAAGAAGACTAAATATCCAGCCATAAGAAATCTCTTAATGAACTAGGACATCTCCAAACAATAAAATAATAACATGATACAAACAATTATGCGTATATTTCAAATTCATAAACATAACAATGTATCTTAAAACAAGAGGAGATTTCAGTCTTTTTTTATATCAGAGATGATTTGATTTTACAGGTGAATTTTTAATCTGTCCTTTTTGGGTTGTCTATGTTTTCTAAGTTTCTACCTCGAACATAAATAATGCTAAGAAATAAAAATACACACACAACAAACATAGCAAAAGACAGTTAAAACAAACTGTAGTAAGACCACATGAAAACTGTTATTACCAACATTTTTAAACACAGAATCACAGAATTCACAACTCCGAATCCGTTCGGGAATTGTTTTTGGCATCAATCTAAATTAAAAATCCAGACCTTATTGTTACTACATCATACCCATGCAGCGGGTAGCCAGAGGCAACTCCAATTCCTGTTAAACAGTAGGAAGGGTTCTTACTAGAGACGGCTCTTCTGCCTCCTGAGGCGGAGGGGTGCCGTCAGGCATGGAGGAAGGACTAGCCTCATTCTCGGTGGTCACATCACCATCTGTCAGCGCATCAAATGAGGGCAATCCGTCTTCATCCACAGGGAGACTGTCCAGTGTCTCTGTGAGGACTGCTAGCAAGTTTGCCTCGTTCTCTTCATCTATCTTCTGCAAAAACAGAAAAATAGATGACATGAGTGAGCTGACATGGGGGGACAGGTTACACCATCAATCAGTGTAGACAGATCATGTTTATCCAAATGAGCAGTAAAGTGTACATGAAATGTTGAATGATCATGCCAGAACACAAAGGATCATGTCTTCTTCAAACTCCAAATCCACTTTTGGTTTGAATCACACCATAAACTGACACCTCGTGGTACCAATTTCTGCTGGGTGAGCTGTCCCGGCTAGCAATTTATGATGCTGGTGCCTATTATGGCCATATAGGACACAATCTTGTTCACATTCGCTTTCCCCATGTGTGTGTCTTGTTTCCCTAACTAAAGGAGAAGGTCTAGAAAATCTCAGAACTTGAGAGAATTTTCGCCATCATCTATTTCATCTTCAGATAGAGCGTTTCAATCTCCTGTGCAGCTGAAATGTTTAGATAACCCTCTGTTCGAACAGCACCAGAAACTGAAACTATACTGAGAAAAACTATACACTTTCATGGTTTCAATTATAATCTCAACACCGAATACTCCACAACCATTCATTTCCCTCCCTGACATCTCTCCCAACTTTAGTCATAAATCTAGAACTGCCCACTGGATACTTCAACCTGATAATAGCTCCCTCATCCTCCAAAACCCAAACTTAGAACTTTTCACAACAAAACTGCTGTTTCCCTTGACTTCCTGGGTTTGGGTAACAATTCTTCAGACCCAGAATATAGAACTACCTTGAATCCTCTTTATCTGGTCAGTCATTAAATAGAGTCCCACTTTGTCACGTCGTTTCTTGTGGCCAGGGTATGATTCTAGTGCGACATTACTTGGAATGGGGGCTCCTGCGAACATATTCTAACTTGTTTCTGCAACTCCCACAGTCACTTGCATGCACACACCCTTGGAAAGCTAATCTTCAGGTATTCATTACATAAACATATCTGCATACCTACTATACCGGGACCATGTTTGGTGTTAGAGATAGAAAGAGAGAGATAAACCTCTGCCCTCCAAAAATCCTCCAGTGGAAGGGAAAGAAACTGAATAATTTATTATAAAAGATAACATTTATTTCAGTACTCTGTACAAACTTATACACCCTGTTTATGGGGAAATGTGCTATATTCTAATCCTGGGCAACCGATGCCAATGCTAGGCATACAGCGTGGCCATTGATTACTTGCTGAATAATTCATCGATCTGCATTTACTGCCTAGAATATATGTTGTGTAGATCACTTTCTCTTCCTTCTGTTAGCACTTCACTTTGTTTGTCCAATTTGACCTGCTTCATAAATCTTTTTTTTTAAAGTTCTGGATGCTATGACATTAACAGTATCGGCTAAATTATCCCACACAGATTCTATTACAAAATGCACCTAAGCTGCTGACATCTAATGAAGCCAGCAGTGCCCACACGTCCTTTCTCTCTAGCACTGAACTCCAGTTAATTGACCTGACAAAATTACAAGAATCACAGAATAAGACAGCTAATCAGAAAATCAAATTGTATTACTAGAGAAATTAGGCAGGCCTTTATCACGTATACATTCTATTTTCACATAAAAATTGTTTTCCCTCATTACTGATGAGTCCCCATCCAGGAGTAAAACTGCAGACTTCTTTCTCTTTTGTATTCAAGAGGCCAAAAAGAGCCATTTGTACTCATAGTAGACTTTACTAGCATTTCTTACGCTAGCATCATGTGTCTCTGTAATGGCGCTGGACTTGACATCGTGAGTCAAGTGGATTTGGGCACATGCGATGGAATGACAACTTTCTGAGATTGAGGACTCCACTGAAGGAAGTAAATCCTAATCGGATTGGGGTAGGGGGGGCGTGGATGTCAACTTCAAAATGGTACCACTTCTTCCAGAAACTGACCGATTCTTTAAAAATCAAATTGCTTAATAGCCAATCATTATTGAGCATACCGTGGAGCTTCCGTTCTCCTAGATCTGTCCATGTAATCTGAATAATAAAGATATTGAGATGATTTTCATTTATTTTCTGCCTGGTATGATAATCTGGTGTCCAAAGATTCCAATCTCTCCCTTTTCAATTCAGATTCTGCCCCTCCCACCATACAAAAAAAACAAATTTGGGCTATTCATCTGTCCTAAAATTATATTTAATTTAAGCACATATTACTTTAAGTCATCTAAAATAATGAGATTTACATTAATATAAATATATCCATATTATCTAATAAAAATAATCTTTGAAGTTATCTCAAGCACACACACACACACACACACACACACACACTCACGCACACACGGTTTCAGTAAATTGGATTTTTTTTCCAGGTATCCCAATTTTCAGAAAGGCTTATTTCACTGAAGTTCAAAAATAGCTCAAGAAAAACAGTTAAGAATGTTTACCAATAAATGAGTAATTTTGTTTACTCTGATTTAAATTTTGTATTTGGCTTTCCAGCAACACTACAAGCCTCTATTTGCTTTCAATCACATAATACAATAGCGCCTTAGTTCTATCCCTAGTGTAAACAAACTACAATAATTCCAATCAAGTCAGAATGACAAAGAACACTTAAATTAACTAGTTTTCTCCAATTTCTTTAATAAGCCTGGGTGAATGTACATCAAAAACAATGGCAGAAATATTGGAGCCTGATAATGTCATAATTAATTTACAAGATCTGATTAAACCACAGCTATTTAAATTCTCTCTACTGGAACCACAATGGGAGGGAGGGTTGTGGAATGGAAAATTGGCAGAGAGTGTGTGTGTGTGTGTGTGTGTGTGTGTGTGAGAGAGAGAGAGAGAGAAAGAGAGATAGGGGGTGTGTGGGTAGGTTATGCTGGTATTCAACCGGGATGGACCAGTAGGACTCTAATCCTTATTTAGAATCCGCGTTCATCAGGCACAAGGCTGACTCAATGAGAGGCTCAGAGACAGTTTATTTTAGTAAAGTAGTTCTTGAAGGAAAGAACGTTATTTCCAATTCTCTGTGTTCTGTCTAATCATAGAAGACTGGGGAAAAAGATATTTCCCAATGACATTTTTGTTCTGAAACTCAAAAGATATTCCTGTATGTAAAGCTGAGTGGACACTGCTCCTCACTGTGGCGATTCCAATTAGTTTAGCATGAGTTTCAACAATCAAACACTCCAGAGAAGGCAATGGATGTGACAAAAAAGACTCTGGTAAACAATTAATGTCACTTCCCATTATTGCTTCGGTCCCAATTTACAGAGCAAATAAATCAAAGTCACTGCAGATGAAGCACTCTGGCCTATGAACACATGTCTGTTCACAGGTGACAGGGCATTGAAATACATCAGGCAGTAAAACGACTTTGCAAAATAACCTTTCAAAGACTCTGCTCTGACACCGCTTTCTAACTGTTCAAAATTACTATTTTTACAAAAATATATTTATTAGCTCCATATAAGTTAAGAAAAGAAAAGTGGAGAGGTGAAAAAGAGAGAGCAGGTCACCAATTAGGTAGTGATCTAAAGCTACACAGCTGAGCCCAGTGTTGAGGGCGGCAGTGGAGAAGGAAAGAAAGGTAGGGAACAGGCCGACAGGCTTTTCCACCAGGGAGCTCGGTGACTCTCAAGCAGCTTTAGCCATGCTTGGCGTCAACCTGGGCTCTCCTTAAGCAAGGCAAGTCTGTTGCTCGTCTTGCCATAGAAATAAACATGATGTGACCATAATGCTCATTTTCAAAAGGTGCTCCTGGAGTAAGGAAGCCCATTCTACAGATGCTCAAGCCATAAAGAATTTCCACTGATAGGTGATACACGTACATGTATACTAACAACCCAAAATTCAGAATGGGCCATAATTCTGACGTAATGCTATGTCAGTAACAAACGATAGTTCAGAACACTTGGTTCATCACTGCTCCTGGGGACTCCTCAGTCCCCATCTGACCTACCGTAAGTGTAATATAATTCAAAGGGCACAGTTAAAGGAAGGCAGATTCTGTATCTTCGGGTGCAGAGAGTTACCTCAAGACTGAAATTTGGGGTCCCAGACATAATACCTGGGCCTTCCTCCCCTGTGAGCAGTTGGCAAAAAGGATATTCCAAATGATTACACATGGTGGGGCAGACAGTCATCGAGCTCACCCAAGTGCATAGAGAGGGAATAAATCTACTAAATTAAGGAGGAAATGAGTGACTCCGAGATGTTACTAGACACCTAAAGGGAGAACTGCAAAGTGAAACCGGCATGTGGTATCCCAAAGATTTTTAAATGCAGGCTATTATGGAAGGACCATGCCCTGCTTATGATAGTAATTTTTTCCACATCTTGTAGAATTGCAATTACACTCTGCGTCCCCAGATTCTCACACTCGCTTGATCTCTGTTTGATAAAAATAGTTTAATAGCCATTTAATCACAGCTTCATTATCTTAGCTCTCTTAATGCGAATTAGGCCAGGAGAATTCCTGCTTCCTCATTATTCAAATCATCAATAAGAAGGAAACAGTGGGGTCTTCTTATCATTCATTAATCAGTTTCAATATCTTAGGTACTATTTACTCAGAGATCAATCTATGTGAGAGGTCACTTAACCTCTGTGAGCCTCTATTTTTTTTTTCTATATATAAAAATCCAGGTTATTATCTGCCTAATTCTAAGGACAAGAATTTTTCTGCACTCATGGTTAATAGGGAGGAAAAAAAAGAATGGATGAAAGCCCGAGAATCCTTCAAGAAGTGGCTCAACAAACATTTACAGTGTATATGCCCATCGTCTTGACTGCCCATATTTGAATTTCCTTCGAGCATGATCTACCGCCGATTTTTAGCACCAGGCCAGCTTCCTCCCAAATACCCAGCATGCCTTGGGCTTCCTCCTTGCCCCATCCTGCTGATTTGGAAACAGCTAATGAAGACAAAATTAACTCCTACTTTTAGTGAGGCCTAATTAGGAAGGGAAATCTGCTAGAGTAACATCTGGTAATGCATTCTGAAGCCAAATATAAATGACATTTTTGGATTATCCACTATTTTGGATTATTTCTCCCACTAGACCCCAACTAGGAGTTGAAATAAATAAATGAGAAAGTGACTTTTATGATAGATTCAAGGGTTCAAAGAAGAATTACATTGACCATAGGAGTCCCTTCCCAGGATCTTTCTACAAAGAGTTCTGTACCTTTTGCTCATGCACAAAAAGGCAAAAAACTTTTATATGTATAAATTTTGGTTTTACTGTATGAAGTTTGATTCAAGACTGGCGGAAGTGGAACTAAAATTAAAAAAAAATAGTTTCTGAAATTAAAGAAAAAAATAACAATTCAGACTACACCCCTGAAATAGAATTTGAGATTACCAGCTTTTCTCTTTAAGCGTTTTAGTCAGGAAAGAAACCACCTCACCAATTGTGTATTATACATGTCCACTCTGAAGGGACTAATCCTTTGTTGGAGATGTTTGAATACTCAATTTGAATATTTCGAATACTCACTCTCAAACAACTCTTTCTCTCTTCTTTTCTCTTTTTCTTCTCTTTCTTTCCTCAAATGTTTTACAGTCCAATGTCCTTTTCCTTGCTTCTCTTATACCTAGGTATGGACCAACAGCATGTCTGTGCACCTTCTCACAATCCAAAAGAAAATAAGCAGATTCCCCATGTGGCATTTCTTAAAGTTTGCCAACTCCTGCCCCATGAAAGAAGAGAAGGCTCTAACATAACCTACTAATTCTGTTTATGGGATGGCTTTGAAAATCTGACGGACGCTTGAAGACGGGGTAAAAAATGACCTAAGACATTTCAAGCCTATATGTGCAGCAGAAAAATAACCAAGACAATAAAGCCTTTGCATGATATCACACATTTCTTATGAAAAATACTTCTTGTATTATGAAAGAATACTTGTGAAAATTCACTTCTTACAGATACCCTGAGAATTAGCTTAGTCCTCTCTTTTACTCCCAGGAGAGATAAGATAAGCGCATTATGTGACCCTGTATCTGCTCTGCTGGATGCCAAAGTTGCTGGAATTTTAGGTTGTACTGCTAGAGTAGTTAGTAGAAAGAATACAAATATTAATTTCACTGTTTGGGTAACTCTCCATTGACATCAAGGCTACTTAAAATAACATGTACGTAAATGTGACTATCCATACCACTCCCAACACACACAAGTTTGCATCTCAAGTGCACATATGTAAAACAGAATCTACATCCATGCACATTTCAGCCTCTTAGGTATATTCTGATATATTTCATTGCAGTTGACTATATATGTATACCATCAACACATGATTCTTCCTCCCAGTTATCCACTCTAACTGAGGAAAGCAATGATCAAAAACTGAAGACAATTCTCGGGACTATAAAATAAACCAAGAATCAAGTGGAAATAAACACAAACAAAATTGAAGAACTCCCTCCATAGATATATTTATACCTGTGAGAGTCCATTTAATTTTTGTTAATTTTTGTTAATATTCATGCATAAAATTCATTCAGGCATAAAATATGTATTCACATCTGTATTGGGCTCCATCTGAACTTAATAGCTTATATCACATACTCATGAGTTAATAAACACCCACTAAATATGTGGAATTCATTATTCTGAGGAGGCTACATGAGCCAAAAGTATAAATACAGACGTTCAAGAGAAAGGCTTAAGGAAAATCTTGGTTGCTGCTTCAAAACAAGCTATTTTGGGGGGCGCTGGGTAGGGGGAAGGGAGATGTTTCATGTCCACTTCTCACAACATGAAGAGGAAGCAACCAAGTTGAATCACCAATCAGGAGACTTAATGGGCCCATAAAGATCAGCCTGGCATTCCATTTGTTCTCAAGTTTGAACTAAGAGAGAATCTGGGCCTTGTATAAAAAAGACACCAGACTGAAAATGGGGAAAATTGTCCCAAGTCCCATCTGCACCACTAGCTAGTTATGTAGCCTCAAGTAAAACAATTCAACTAGGGCTGCAGTGCACGTGCCAATTGATAATCTTGTAGGTTCCTAACTGGCTCCCCTGCTTTCATTCTCACCGCGTGCCTCCCCACCCCAACAATCCATTCTCATCACAGATGACTAAGGGATTCTTCTGATAAAACCTAAGTCATACCTTGTCTCTCTTGTGACCTAGCCCTCCATGACTTCTCATGTCTCTCAAAGACAAAATCCTCAGAGTGACCTGCTAGCCTAGGATCACCACAAAATTTATCATCCAAGCTAGAACACTTCTGAGAATGTAAATACTAACCCCTTGGGTGTGAATGTAGACGATCATGGTCTGAGATGTATGGTTGGTTGCCCTATATTAGACCTACATCATCTGACTCTGTCCGTGCCCCCGTTTATCTGTCTGAATCCTCTCCAACCACTCTGACCTCATCGCTACTCCAAAAAATGCCAGGCATTCTCCTGCCCCAAGGCTTTTGCACCTGCTGTTTGCCCTTACTAGAAGGCTCTTCTGCCAGATGGCCACATGACTTACCCCTTCATCCCTTCTTTTATTCAAAAGTCACCTTCTCAGTGAGACCTTCCCAACCACTCTGAACAGTGTGTCCATTACCCTAGTTTATTTTTCCTTTTGATACTTATTTCTATAACTCAATATATATTTTACTAGTACTATATTTTACTAATATATATTTTACTAACGTCATTAATGGCCTATCTAAAATGGAAGCACCATGAGGCCTGTTGGACCACTATTAAGGCACTTGGCATATAGTAGATGCTTATTAAAAATGAGTAAGAATAACACCTGAAATGTTGAATCAATCCTAAAAACATAATGTGACTTTTCATTCTCCTGTTGTTTTCACTGTTGTTTGCTCTGAAATTCCCACATTTTTCCACCCCCACCAATTAATAATGTTTATGTTAGGCTATAATTTGAAATTGGCTTGCATTCATTCTTGTACATCAGCTGATAGGCCAGGCAAACAGCCAATATATTCTTAGTAGGAGGGAAGGAAATTTGAACAGAACCACAGAGGGGCTGATTCTGAAATAAGCCCCCAAAGCACTGAATCTGTATGAGTCAGTGTAACATACATCTTTTGTAAAGGAAGAGGTTGACATGGGTCTTATAAAGGCAGGGATTAATTCATCCCAGCTCTCGTGTTTGGGAGGATACAGGAATGAATCATCAAGCAATTAATTTGCAAAAATTTCCAAAGAGCCGAGATGATTTGTGAGGAGAAAATCATGCCAGACCAACGTACTCTCTGTCCATGCAGAAGCATCAGGCTCGCTAATCAAGAGAAAACAATTGATGTAATATATCTGGACTAGAGGGAGCGTTTGTATTCCATACTGCGTAACACACTTATCTATAAGCTGGGAGTGTATAGTCTTAGCCAGAAGCTTTTTCCAACTGTGTGCCATGGAACTATAGCCATATCTGAAGTGTTGCAAGGACTAATAATAAACACTGTAGTATATAATATATTTTACACATTTATATAATTGAGCTCATGTGCCAATATAACTAGTTTTTAGAAAGCAGCATGCACACTCAACTGTGTTATTTTTCTGATCATAAGCACGGTGGAGACCACCACTGCATTAACTTGCCATGTTGAATCATTTTATGTTGGTCTCAGGATTAAAAAAAAAAAAATCTTGAGAAGTGAGAGTGAGCAGCTTAAAACCTGGAGCCATTTACAAATACTCGTTTCTACGAAGCAGGATTTTCTCAATCCTCTCAGATCAAAACAGACTACAAAATAATCAGTTGCTAAGATTGATATAAGATACCAATCATCATCTTAAGCCTCAACTTCACTTTTTGTCCTATTCAGTTAAATAGTTTGATAAATAATATGACAGATAAATGTTATTTAAATAAAAAATAAGTAGCAGCTGACTTTCTCTGAGTCTTCCTATGTGCCTGGTGCTGAGTTCATTTCCTTACACACACTATTTCATTTAAACCACCCATTGACCCTATCATTAGCCCTAAATCCATGAAGCTTATAAAAGGAAGAGTTGGATACCAAACCAGATATATCTGATAAAACCTTGTTCTCACTTCCTTTCCTTATATGTTGGAACTTTATGGATGAATCAATGGAACAGAAATGAGTGGGCATGTGATAGTCTAATCTGTAATCAGATTACAGGGTGAAAAATGAGTGAATTATCAGCAGATAAAAACCAAGGTGGGTAACTGCCCTTATATCCCATGAAGCAGAGCTGGTCTTCCAGGTGGAAAGAGGCTATTGCTTTGATGTTGTTTCTCGGTATGTACTACCAGCCCAGTGTCATCACAGAACCTCTCTTCAGTCCTACTGGATGTGATCTGCTCTTCTGTTTGAATGTTCTTTCCAGAGGCGCCCAGGTGGCTCAGTAGTTAAGTGTCTTCCTTTGGCTCAGGTCATGATCCCAGGGTCTTGGGATCAAGCCCCACATTGGGCTCCTTGCTTGGAGGAAGCCTACTTCTCCCTCTCCCTCTGCCTGTGTTCCTTCTCTTGCTATGTCTCTCTCTCTCAAATTAATAAATAAAATCTTCAAAGAAAAAAAAAGAATGTTCTTTCCATTTCCCACCATTTCTTCATATCCTATCTCTACCTTAAAGCCTGTCTTCAAGCTCTTAATGCCTTTATAAGAAAATCCTGGATCCCTGGAGAGAAATACCGATTTCTAGGTCTCATCACTGACCACTAAATCAAAACCTCTAGATCAGGGTTTCTCAGCTTTGACACTTCTGACATTTCGGGCCAGATGATTCTTTGTTGTTAGGGTCTGTCCTCTGCATTTCAGGATGTTTTGTAGCATCTCTAGTCTATGCCTGTTTACTGCCAGGAGCACCTCCCCGATTATCAAAACAATCCAAAAGGTCTCCGGATATTGCCAAATATTTGCTGGTAGCCAAAACTGCCCCTAGCTGAGAATGATTGTCTTAGAGGAGCAGTCCAGGATTCTGCAGTTTTGATAAGCACTCCAACTGATTCTGCATCATACAAGTTGGGGTAATTTGCTGTTTTCTGGCTGTTAAGTAGTGTATAGATCAATTTATGATGGGAATTTATGATTCCGAGTAAGCTAGATTTATCTGTTCTAACACATGCAGTTCTAGCAGTTCTTAATAGTTATTAATAACATATTTTTATTTATTCTATGTGAATGCTTATTTCCAATATCTTATATTATGTGCCTAGATGTTTTATGGTCTATGCTTCCTTGTTGATTACAACTTACTGGTTATTTACTCCCTGAATTTCTTTTTGATTAGTCCAATGGCATTTCACTCTTTTATTGCCAATCATTTTCCTCCTTTTTTCAACATTTTCTCACCATCATCATTTTCATAAAGTTCATTTTGGTTTTTTAGCCTATTGGCGTACATAGACTACATGCTAAATGATTCTTGAGGATTTTCTTCTATATACTTTCACAGAGTTCTTAAACATTTCTAGACTTCTTAGGAATTTTTTAAAGCTCAAGAAGTACATAGAAGCCTTACACGAGTTTGATGTTATTGTGAAAGAGGCAGTGAGGCAAAAGAGAGACTCTGAAGTTCGACTGCTTACATTTGGATCCTGAGTTCATCACTTACACAGTGCATAACCTTCCACAAGTTACTTAACCTCTCTGTGTCGCAGATTTTCATGTCTGGGAAGGGCGTTATAATAATAAGACTTACATTGAAGGGCTATTTTGAGCAAATCCATGAAAATCCTGTAAAACAGGGCCTGGTATATAGTGAGCCCTTATCCTTGCTACTATTAATATTATCATTATTATAGTCCTTATGCACAAGATTGAGCTCAAAATAAGTGAGACCCAAAAAATGGGTCCATTGGGAAAAATACTATAGTGAAGGGAATGTTTAAAGAAGGCTTCAAAGGGCACCTGAGTGGCTCAGTTGGTTAGGCAGCTGCCTTTGGTTCAGGTCATGAACCACACACCATGGGTTCATGACCTGAACCATGGGTCTTGGAATCAAGTCCCACATCTGTCTCTCTTCTCAGCAGGGAGTCTGCCTCTTCCCCTCCCCCTCTCCCTGCTCATACTCTCTCTTCAAATAAATAAAATATTTTTAAAAAATAAAAATAAAGTAGACTTCAAGGATGGCATAGGATATGAACAAATCAAGGGAAAGGGGAAGACCATTCTATAAAATAAGCCTACACAATACAGAGGTTTTAATGTGGCATCAAAATTTCTATGTCCGTGAAGGCTCAAAAATCCTTACTGTTTGTATAAAGGTCACTGCCTACTTGTTACCTGTTAAGATGGTAAATTGGAATTAAAAGATATGATATGACATAATCACTGCTGCTTACATGTTTACTACATAGAGTGATCACCTGAGATCCACACCATGTGGAACCATGATATGTATACTTGACACACCCTCCATCCATGTACACACATACAGATCTATAGCATATTTATGTGCATATTTATAAGTACATAAATTTTTACTACTTATACATATTTATTGAGTGCCTACTCTATGCTATAATCTGTTTCCTAGGAACTTACATTTTACTTTGGTGGAGAGAGGATGGCAGATAATAAACAAACGAACCCCCTTCCAAAGATAAATAAATAGGATATTTATACATACACATATATAGAGAAAAACATAGAATACATATATAATATATATATATTCACACACATATTACATACATAGAATGTATGTAAGTACAGAAAGAATGTAGAGTTTATATATAATGTTAATAATATTATTAGTTGTATATATTATATATATCATTATTATATTTTATATAGTATTTTATATATATATAGAGAAAAAGAAAGAGAAAAAAGAGAGGGTTATATTTGGACTGTGTGTGTGTGCAAATATATATATATATAAAACATAGAGAGGAAGAATAGAATATATGTGCATATATATGTGTGTAGGTATGCATATATATACCTACTTGATAGTAAAATATATACATCCAATAATGTGTATTATATATACACATATATAGAAAAAATATATAGAGCACATATATATACACACCCACACAAAATATATATGTAGAGAGAGAATATAGAGTTTATTTAATAATATTACGTATATTATTATATATTATACAATATTATATACATATAGAAAGAGAGAATACATATATATGTAACAGAGAGGAAGAATAGAGTATACATGTGTATATATGTGTGTATATGTATACATATATATACATACTTGATAGTAAAATATAGGCCTCCAATAATGTATATGTATAAATGTTTATATATACAGAGAAAAAGACAGACAGACTGACAGACAGCATTTGAAATAGCAAGCCATAATAGCTGAGAAAGAAATGTTCCAGGCAGGGAAAGGACTAAATGCAAAGGTTCCGAGGTGAGAACTTGCAATGAGTAAGACGTTAGTATTTTTCTAGTTTAGGTATTGGTATATCTGGGAGGGAGGTGATGTTGAGAATATTTAACAAACATTACATGAGTACAGATCACTCAGAGAAGCAGTACCAGGATATCAGAAAGAAGGCCTCTACTATAAATGACACAAAGTCTTATTGTGGCAAATTAGCAGATTGTATTAACCCTGGTATAAGTGTGTTTTTTAGGCTGACTCTGTAAGACATTTTGTAACAATTTCCCATTTCAACCAATAAATTCTCTATAAGACCGTATATTTTCTGCCCCCAAGAAGTGCTTAGAAGGCACTATTGCATGGGCCAGTGCTGTTTGTTCATCCACACTTAGCACCACAAGATGTGTGCAGACCAAGCAGCTGCAGATCCCTGGCACCTGGATGTACATGGTCTATTAAGGTTGGGGACGCCAAGATTTGGGCAACAGCAAATGATCTGATTACTGCAATATTCTGGCAATAGCATTAAAATGAGAGAAAATTGTCTCAAGGTGGTTAGAAGCTATTCAGAGGCTGGGCTGTCTTCTCTGTGGAGGCATCTAGGGTGAAAGGAATCAGTGTGCTTCCCAGTAAGCCTCTGTGCTGTGAGGGGCCCTTCCCCCAGGAGAAGAGAGTCCTTTAGGGCCTGGGACTGAGTCTTAGACTCTTGGAGCAATATTCATTTCCCACTCAAGAGTTCTGAACAGAGTGGTGGGTTGTCAGAAAACACTCACCAGATGAATACAATATGAGCAGTCTCCATGACTTTGTGTCTAAGTATTCCACAAGGGTTTCAGCTTCCAATGCATCTGAGTGAGGCTGCAATCTCGTACGATTTAGGGTCCAAGCTTCCCTTGATACCAGAACGAGTGTACCCCTCATGAAGAATCTCTAAATACTTTCTACTGAGTCAGTTTTAAATGCAGACTCACTCACGATGACCCGTGATTTATACACCTATGTGGTGAGCACACACAGTGGGGTTGCATACGACACCCCGTTACACAGAGTGGCTAGTAACACCCAAGGGGACATTTTTTAAAGTGACTTGATAACTGGGCTAAAGAAGCATGTGTGCCTGTCACGACATGGGAAATAACGAAAGAAGTATAAACCAAACTGGATAAAAATTCAAGAGTTACAGGATGATAAAAGCAGAAAAAAAGTCATTTAACAACAGGCTCACATAATGATAGGATGTAGTAACTGAAATATGGAAGAACAAGAGCCAAAAAGAGTCAACTCATCCAACTGTATGATTTCGGAGATGAGAAGACAGATAACGTCTTCAACAGACTCTTTCAAGGTCAATTCCTAACTGATCTAAATCTACATTTGTTTGGGGCCTCTGGGCTCCCTTGTCTTTCTACAATGCCATGTCGTTTCCCAGGAGAATAAAAGCAAATATTAGCAAAGAATGTTTCATACATTTGCCATATTTCTTCTTTAGGCCTCAATATTGATTAAAATATTGCAGATGGGAAGTTCCCAGTTCAGACTTCTATAGAAATTCTGAGCCCCAAAGAAATTCCTTGTCTGTGATTCTCAATGCAACATAAGTTTTAAATGGGAATCACGGGACCCCTGGGTGGCTCAGTAGTTTGGGTGTCTGCCTTCGGCTCAGATCATGGTCCCAAGGTCTTGGGATTGAGCCCCATGTCTTGCCACCTGCTCAGCTGGGAACCTGTTTCCCCCCTGCCTGCCATTCTCCCTGCTTGTGCATTCTCTCTCTCTCTCTCTCTATGACAAATAAATAAATAAAATCTTTTTTAAATAAGTAAAATCTTTAAAAAAAAAAGGAATCAAGATTTGCATGTCAAACTTTTGTCAAAAAATATTAAATATTTGTTGAGTAGCTACTGTGTCCCAGCCATTCTTGATGCTGGGGATCTGGCAACAAACAAAATAATTCAAAACCCCTGTGCTCACAAAGCTTATTCTACCAGGAAAGACACTGATGAAATAAATTACCATCAACAAAATAAACAACTGGGAGGAAGAAATGAATACCTAAAACAATAAGAATCCCACTTTTATTTAAAGAAATTCAAATATTTTTAAAAATCAGATTTATTTTAAAAAAATTAGAAAACAGAGCATAAGTATTTTGTTCTTAGAAAAAAATGAAATAACTTAGAAACACTTAAATCTCTAAACTGTTGAAAAATAGCTCTTCATATAAAAACTTGATGTAAAGAACTTTCCTGTTGGCCGTCTTTTACACAAAGTGAAAGATGCCTAAAGAGCCACAGGTCTCAGTTTTGACTATGTATTAAAATCATGTGAGCATTAAAAATATATATTTATGCTTCCCCTCCACTCCCATCCCTAGCCCAGAGCAATAAAATCAGTCTGAAGGACAGAATTAGTATTTTTAGAAGCTCCCCTGGTGGGACTCTAATAGGAACCAGGACTGAGAATTACTCCTATAAAAGACTGGAATGGTAGAGTCTTTGAGGGAAGGTGAAAATATTTGCCCTGATCTATCTTATGGGCTGAAGCTAAAACAGCTTTTCCATCAGTGCAGACCAACTGTCCCGTCCTGAGATGCCTGAAACCCTGAAACCCTCACGTCCGCCATAAAATGTTAGAATGTGTACACTCCATCTTCATCCAGCACATATCGAGTCTGCCCCCTTTACTGCGCGGGAGTTCTTTCCTGAGTCCTTGTCTCAATTACGCCCTTGGAGCTGGGAGCTTTGACCTTCGAAAGCCATGGTTAGTGCCTCCAATATCTTTCTCTAGGGCTCTCTCAGTCTCATAAGTCTAGCAAGTAGATCTCTTTGGCATATGGTAGATACTCCTACCAAGAAAAGCCTCACTGCCGTAATCACAGGCTGGCCAGGCTATGAAGGCTTGAGTTTAAAGGAAGAAAACATCCAGGAGAACCCACACCATGACACCGAATCTCCATGAAAATGATGACTTAGATGTATGTCATTTAAGTGAAACATACCCAATTAAATAGTATTAAATCAATCAAGAAAGTTATCAAGGAGCACTTGTACAGCCCATGACCCATGCACGGAAACTGAAAACTTCTGAAAGAATGAACTCCAAAGTATTACAAGGAAGGGAGGCTTCAGATGATTTTAATTCCATTTTTTCTAATCTTTTTATAATGAGCACTTCTGTAGTTATAACATAAAAATATAAAAATGTAAAACGGGTATGGTGTATGTTAAAAGGGACCAGAGAAAGAGCTTAAGTGTGCTGAAATAACTCATCAAGGTCAGGCCAGGTGTACTCAACCTTGGGGCCCTGGCTTCGAACCTGCCTTTTGTGGGCTTTAACAGCCTTATCCATGGACTGGCAACAGTGACATCTGCCCCAGGCTATCCATCCCAAGGTAATTGGAAGTAAACGTAGCATAATACCTCTGTGCTTTGAAGAAGCATTATATAAAAATGTTATGCGAAAGATACATGTATCTCAGATAAAGTCAATCAAACACTATTTACCGAGTTTGTGCTACACTTTCACAGTTGCATCCTTCACTTAAGTGCATTTGTTGCTCATAACACCCCACAATATCAAGCAGACCATGACACCCTGCATAAGAACAATGACTAATTTGCCGGATACTCTAGCAATGCGGCAGGAGGGAAGGAAGAACCCAAGGGCCAGGGCATTCTCTGCGGGGGTTCTTGTTGTCCCAGCTTATGTGAATGGTTGTGAACAAACTTCCTAGGTCTGTACGTCAGGATGAAATCAGCTGCAATCTGCTTCGAGATGAAAGATCTGATGCTATCAGCAGACGGTGACCCTGCAGTCCGTCCTGTCCTTCCACCTCCAGGCATAGGATGAAAACACCAGGCGTTGGCGATTGACAGGGAAATAGTTCTGTGCCACAGAGAATCCTTTGCTTTGCATCTGCCCCTCAGAGAGCATTAGGCAGCTCAGTATTTCCAAAATGTGAATCCGAGGCCTCTCATCTTGCTGCCGTTCCTATTGATGTCCACTGCAAATATTTCCAAAGCAGTAGTCAAAATCCTTTGGGTTTTGGCCTTCGAAGAATGGGGTTCCTGTTTTGATTCTGTCTCAGCCAAGCCTACGTCCTTGGAGAGGCATTTGGGTCTGGGGACCCCAGAGCTATTAACTGGCCAGCAGAGACAGATGCCCCAGTGCAGCGTGGGAAGGAGTGAGCCAGGTGATGGGCATAACGGGCACCATGAAACCATGAATACTATGTAAGTATTTCCTGCTAGTTCTCTAACAATGTCCTTTTTCAAAAAGCACTAAAGAGCAACACTGAAGAGGAAATCTGGAGAAACCCTATGTAATAAGAATTTAATCTACTACCTAAGTTAAGCCATTTACAATCTTTACTCCTGATTAAATAGCCTTTCTTCTTCTATAACAAATTGGGTTTAGTAACTGATAAAATACTACAGATACTGCTTTTAACTTGGAATAGCCGAACTAGGACAAAAACATCATTAAAACAAAAACAAGTGCCACTGAGTCATAGGAAATGTCAACAGGGGATACAGATGAAAAAAGAAAAGTTTATCCATCTGAAGATGATAAGGGGGAGGAATAATTCATTTTATTTAAAAATATGACAAGGTAAAATAGAGTCCTCAGTAAATACAACAGGTATTTTACTTAAATTCTTTCTAATATCCTTAAAGAGAAGGAAAGAAGGCTTCAATACATATTTAATCCATTTGGCTTTATTCATTCATTTCTTCTTTTATTTATTTCTAGATTTAGAAAGCAATTTTGGGATATTGGGTGTTTCGGGCACGCACGATGGTTCTAACAGACACAGATCCTATCCTCGTGATGTTTACAGCATCCTAACTACCCCAAAGTCACTGGTATTTAACACAACATAATTATGTAAACATTGAATGAAGGGAAAATAGACTAAAAAGTAAAAATACAGAGGGAAAAAAAAGAAAAATGAACATCAGAGAAAAGGGAATTAGAAAAACAGTGGAATAATCCATAATTTTATCATCACTTTTAGTTGGAAATGAAATACTCTTTTCATATTAAAGTCTTCGTTTGGGCTGTGGGCTTCAGAAAATAATTACTATCTTTAAAATGTGAATTAAAGTTTTAAGCACCACACACGTCTTCAACTACTCTTTATTCGTAAACATTGCCAAGATATTTGGGAGCTGGAGCTATAATAAAACAGTAGAGGAGAAGCAAGATTTTTCTTTCAGCTTCTGTGACAATGATCAAAGTAGTGTTGCCATAAAGGCCAAATAAAATCAAACCACAATCTACCAGGGAACTAAAAAGTAAACTCTTATTTTGGCAGAAACTGTGAATTTCTCTAAAGTATGAGCATGACAGAAAGATGCAGCTTTCTTCTTTATGGATAATACAAGGGCTATATGCTTTTTTAATGATTACATCTTTAATCTTGAAAACATAAGTTTGCTCTAAAATTTAACTTATTTCAGGAAAAATGGCAGGCGAAGAAAAATATCTAAGTTGGAAACAACAAATGTTGGAGAGGCTGTGGAGAAAGGGGAACCCTCTTACACTGCTGTTGGGATTACAAGTTGGTACAGGTACTTTGGAAAACAGTATGGAGGTTCCTCGAAAAGTTAAAAATCAAGCTACCCTATGACCCAATAATTGCACTACTGGGTATTTATCCCAAAGATACAGATGTAGTGAAAAGAAGGGACACAAGTACCCCAATTCTCATAGCAGCAATGTCCACAACAGCCAAACTGTGAAGGCAGCCAAGATACCCTTCAATAGATGAATGAATATGGTTCATATACACAATGGAATATTACTCAGCCATCAGAAAGGATGAACACCTACCACTTGCATCAACATGGGTGGAACTGGAGGGGATTATGCTAAGTAAAATAAGTCAAGCAGAAAAAGACAATTTTCTATGGTTTTGTTCATATGTGGAACATAAGGAATAGCATGGAGGACATTAGGGGAAGGAAGGGAAAACTGAAGGGAGGGAAAGCAGAGGGGAAGATGAACCATGAGAGACTACAGACTCCAGGAAACAATCTGAGGGTTTCAGAGGCAAAGGGGGTAAGGAGATGAGGTAGCCCAGTGATGGGTATTAAGGAGGGCACATGTTGCCATGAGCACTGGGTGTTGTACGCAAATAATGATTCATAAAACACTACACCAAATAGTAATGATTTATGGTGACTAACACAATGTAATTTAAAAAAAAGAAAGAAAGAAAAATGTCTATGTTGACAAAAGAATAGTAGTCTGAGTTCTTGGTATGTGCCAGGATGTTTTTAAGCACTTGTCATGTGTTACTTCCTTTTATCTGCATAACAATCCTTTGAAATATCTACAAGATCACCATTTTGCAGATAAAGATACTGAGGATGAAGGGGGTTAAGAAACTTATCTAAGGTTCCATACCAAACACAGTAGAAACTTGAAACAAGGCTTCCCTCCCTTTAGTACCCATCACGTTTCCAGAGCATTTTTCCTGTGGCAGAATTCAAAACTCTTATACCTTCACAGGTGGACATTTAAACTTGAGTGTTTATTTTATTTTCAAGATCTCTTTGGGGGGAAAAAAAAAAAACACAGTTCACTGAACATTCTTCTAGAAAAAGAAAATCACGTGTTTCATTGCTTCTAATGAGCTGTTGCAGCTCAGAAGTTTCTATTACATTCTGACAATTAAGTTGCTAATAAACTGAGGAACCACTAATTGACTTATCCATCTCACAAACTCAAGAGCTAGCTAGCACCCTAGAACACAATTTCCATCACTGGAACAGAAATCATTCACATTTTGCAATCCATGTAGGGATTAGATTTGATTTGGGGAAAAATTGCATATTGTTCCTGTGCACAACATGAAGTTCTGATGGGGAATATACACACACACGTGTGCTCACAAACAGATTAGTAACAACACACTATGCTGGTACTGACAGCATTAGCAGAACCAAAGATAAAATGTCGGTGTGCTGGGGCCAATGCAATGGCTGTGGACCGAGGATAAAAAATTTATGGTAATTGAAACCACAGAATCTTAGGAAATGCAGTCAATTTCATGCAGTATCAAAAGGTCACTCTATTCCATTTATACTTGAGGCTGAGCACAATATTGAAAAAACATGCGAAAGCGAACGATCTTATCAGTCGTCCAGGATTCAACATTTACTGACTATATAAGGTAACTTACTGATTACCAAATAAATGTATTACCTGTGTTGAGCCTTGTATTGGCTCGTCAAATACTTGTAAAGAACTTAACACTGTGAAAGCATTACTAAATATGTCAGAATTACCATATTAACTGCTCTGTTCAAGCTTCAGTAAGAGTGAACCTTTTTGGTTCCATGTTCCACTAGTAATACTAAAGGTTCTTGGAAATTTTACTATCTGCTCAAACTCTTGGTGTTTGAAGCATCTTATAGGAGCAACTTAAAAATAAGAACATTGGGGTGCCGGGGTGGCTCAGTTGGTTAAGTGTCTGTCTTAGGCTCAGGTCATGATCCTGGGGTCCTAGGATTGAGCCCCTCTTGAGGCTCTCTGCTTAGCTGGAGGTCTGCTTCTCCCTTTCCCTCTGTCTCTCTCGACCCCCTACTGGTGCTCACTCCCACTCTGTCTCCCAAATAAATAAATAAAATCTTAAAAAAACAAACAAAAAACCAAGAATATTAATATAATTAAATTAATATATAAATAAATTAATATATTCTGGTGCTTCTCAAACAATTGTGTGCATATGAATCACCAGAAGATGTTGGTAACATGCAGATTCTGATTCATGGAGTCTGGGGTACAACCTGAGATTCTCAATCTCTAACAACCTCCCAGATGAAGCTCAGGCAGCTGGCCCAAAGAGTACAGTTAGAGTAGCAAGACTCTCCTTTTCTTTAACTCAGTACATTTGCTCTCCTACTGGCTCTCATCATGTATGGCAGACAAAAAAAAGAAAAATCTGTTTAATGATAAGTCATCGCCACTGAAGAGGCATGCCACAATGTTTTGAATTAAGACTTAGATTCTTCTTTCATTCCACTCCTAGCTCAGGTTGCAAACTGAAGGTCTTCAGGCCCAAACTAGTCCAAATATAGGTTTTGTTTGAACAGCATGGTGCTTGCCTATAAAAGTTTTCAAACATTATTATATTGGTTAATAGTATGTACTGAACTGGAGACACCATCTAAAATTTCCATCCTTTCTGAAAAACCCAGATCAGGAGACTTGAGGAGAAGCTGATCCCTTTACACTGGGATCACCTTCCCTGGTTCTCCACCAACAGCCCCTGTCCTTACAGCACTGATTTTGACTTTTTGTGGCCATCCTCACTGTACTTCCCATCAGCATCAGAGTCATTCTCTCCCCTGATTTTCCCCCTCCATTTTTGCAGTTCCTCATGATGGAATCTCTGATATAAAATGGTTTTCCCATTTTGTTTCCTCATAGAAATCCTAAATAGGACTTAAGATCCCATTTGGGGTGCCGAGGTGGCTCAGTCTGTTGAGCACCCAACCTTTGATTTCTGTTCAGGTCATGATTTCAGGGTCGGGAGATTAAGACCCTCACTGGGCTCTGTGCTGAGTGTGGAGCCTGCTTGGGATGCTCTCTCTCCTTTTCCCTCTGCTCCCCGCCCCTCACACTCTCTGTCTCTCCCTTAAAAAAAAAAAAAAGTATCCCATTTGACTTTTCCTGTCCCATTAAATACAAACTCTTTTAAAGTGTTTTAGCACATAATACCACATTTTATGCTTATCCTATAAAACCCAGTCTTCATCTTTTCATAAGCATGTTTTTATCAGCCTTTATGTGATTTAGTAAAGTAGATCTGTGTGAGATCTAAGACATGCAAGTATGGGAGTATGCCTATGTGCCATTGTACACCAATTACCTCAACTTTTAACTAGCTTGTCCCTGTCCTCAGGGAATTTACAGTGTGTTGTGGTGTTCACAGGTTAACAGATGATCCCTGTGAAGTAATTGCGGGCAAAGTTATTTCTGATTGTATGAGGGAGCTATGATAGATCTCTTATCGGGTTTCCTTTTCGAATAATGGATTCACTAGGAATTTTCTTTTCCTTTAAGCATTTATCACTTAGGGTATGGGTTTTCTACATTAGAAGAAAGGTTTGGTTATAGAAAGCAAAGACCTCACTAAAACTTTCAATGACTGGAAACTTGATAGCTTGATGAAAGGGAAGTATAGAAAAAGAGGAGCACGTTTCGTGGAAGGCACTCTCTGAGACATCTCTTAGAGTGGGCAGAATGGGGGACAGAGAGGAACCAGGGACAGCACAGAAGATTCTGTACAACAGCAATATTCCCCTGAGAGCAGTGACACTTTGTGTGCTCTCTCACACTGGGCCACAGCATCACTACCTGCACTGAACAAGTGAAAAGAAAGATTTCCTTAGTTTATCTACTGTGTTGCCTCAGGAAAAATGAGATACACTCTGAGAAGGGAAACCATAGAAGATGAATCTCAAATCTGGGAGTCAGTCATGTTTCCATATCTGAACCCGATGAAAGCCTGGTCACTATGAATTTTTGGTGGTGACGACAAGGAGGGGTTTCTGCAGAAAATTCTCCTGTGGTATCTGAAATAATCTCTGCTCCTTATTTCAAGTCTCACAAAGAATATTAAGATTATAATCACTGCGTTACATCTTCTATCCAGAAGGACATACCAAAAACTTGATCAAATTATGAAAACAACTGGAAAATTATTTGATAAATCAATCATTTCATATTTTTGGAGTCCCTTCCGTGTCTGAGGCACTTCCATGTGTGTGGCTTTGCTCGCTCTCTCAGTGCTTTACTGAGAGCTTACTGCACTGACAGAGCAAACAAAGTCATGTGGTAAATTTAGTGTTCGTGGGTGCGGGATCTGGAGTCCTACCACATGAGTGTGAATCCTGGTTCCGCCACTTACTAGGACTGAGGACCCACAGCTAGCTTGAATGCTAGGACTCAGTTTCCCATCCACAAGGAAGACAAATTTTACAGGGAAAATATGTAAAATATCTGCCCCAAGGTGGTTTTAAAGATTAAATGAATTAAAACATGGAAAGCCGTAAGAACATTGCCTGCCGCACTGAGACTTTCAGTAGATACTATTGTTAAATGTTATGCTTGTTATCCTCAGTGAGTTTATCAGCTAGTCAAGGAAGTGGGTTAGGACAATGCAATAGTACTAACTCCCCAAGGCATGCATGTATGAGAAGTGTCAGATAAGCCATTCAGATACGGAGGGTTATTTCTGAAAAGGGAGATTCGTTTTTAGTTTTGCTTTTGTTTTTTTTTGTTGTTGTTGTTGTTGTTGTTCATTTTTAGTTTCAAAATGTTTCCAGAAATTTAGGCAAGGGATTGCTTATCAAGGCATAGAAATTTTAGCATAGGTTACCGTAGCATACGTTATTCCGATCATGGAAATCCCCTCGACAACCATTACAAAACAGACCTCTCCTGTGTTCACAAAATACATTTTGGTGTATTAACACCTTACATTTTCCCTCTGATCTGGACAATGAAGGCACATCATGGGCACATCTAGACATCTAGACCTCACATAAAATTGATTATCAACCTATCCAAACACCAGAAGCTTTTCTATCCAAACACCAGAACACTTTTCTGAAGGCCTTCCAACTTGTGTGGCCGACAGAGAGGCCATATAGTCAAATAATTGCTCAGGCTTAGCAAAGAAACATAGCTTGAGAGAAGAAATAAAAACTTAAACCAAGATGCCCTTGTCCCACAAAGATAGGTTTTATTTTTTAAATTTATTTTTAACAATCTATTTACCTTTCATTCAAATATAGGAGTTTTATTTTATTTACTAATTAGGAATGATCTAAAATTAAAATGGAAAGCCACAATTGGGGTGGGGGGAGTATGATTTCACTGATATCAATTATATAATAGAAGCTTATCAACTCCATATAGAAAGCTTCACATATCGGCATTTACCAACATGAAAATAGCAATACACATTTTTGCTATCATTTATACTTTTTAGCTGATTATCTGAATGTCAATAGGAAAGATGTGCTTTAATACTAATTAAATTCATTGTACTAAAATGTTTGGTGCAAAGGCAGGGCTCATCTTAAAATAACGTTTCATTGTGTATATTTCCTAGGGACAGATATGCCATTTATTTTTATATTCTGAGCATCTAATACAACATATACTGAATAAGTCCCAGATGAATGAGTGGATGGATATGAAGAAAAATAGGGAAGGAAAAGAAAGGCCTTATTTCAAAATAAAATAAGTTCAAATACTTTACCAGTTTCTCTAAGTCATCTCCTGTGCCACCCTTCACTTATGTCTTATTCAAACCTACCATTCAACCCTCAAGACAAAGAACACTCAATATGAGTCAGCCTTTAAAATACCCATCTTTATGTTCAAATAGATGCTGACCTGGAACATAGTAGGTATTCGAAAAGCACTTACCCAATATATGAGAATGACTGAATTCACTGGAAGCTCCTTTAGCATAAGCAAGTACCTATTCATGCTTGATGGTTCTCCAGATACCTAGCATTATACCTTGGCAATAGTGTACTCCAAAAATAATTGCAGCTTTATTTAATTCCTTATTCGTTTAGCATATACTTAATAAGAATTTGCTATATATTAAGCACTGAACTAAGTAATAGGACTATGCTAGTGGAAGTCACAGCCCAGACCTTCAAATAGCTTCCCATCCAAAGGGAGAGGCAGAATAGTTTAGAAACAGGTAGATTGGGAAGTCAGGGGCAAAAGTATAGTTGCTGTAGGGCACTCAGTATAGACCCCTAGATTCCTTAGGATACCAGAGAGATAGTCTAAGGGAAATAATATAGCAGAGGACATGCAGATGATAATAAGGAATTAAGCAAGCAAAGAGGTGGATAAAGAGACATGCTTTATCTAAATGAAACAACATAACTTACACATAGATAAACCCAAAGTGTTACCAGACCTGGCATATTATAGCAGACATTCAACAGCAACAAATAAGTAATGATCACCCAAGCGTTATGTTACAGGAACCATCTGATACGTAAACCAGCACCATCTTCTCCCACCCTGAACCAATACAACTGTAAAGAAAATCACACAGCCATTGTTAAAAATACCACACACTGAACTTTCACAACCAGGATTCTGTGCAAAGATTCTCTGTGTCGATATTTTCCAGTGTTGGCACCTGCTTCCTGGCTTCTGCTTACCCAGGACTTATTAGTAATTGCAAACCTCACAGACTCAGTGTAATTCACTTTCACACACAGAATGCCTTGGCATGGTGGCTCTCATCGGCCACATGAGAGAGAGGCCCAGGGCTCTCTGAGAAGTCACAACTGGGGTTGCTTGTCTTCCCTCTGAAGGTTACATTTCATGACAGAGATTAAACATCTTGCCCATTCTAGGATTGCTTTTGAATTATGCACTGATGATAGCCACTCAAGCAAGTAGCTTACTCATTTCCCTTTGGTCTCTGTCTGGAGCTTCCCAATTTGGTCATTTCTTCAACAAATATTTCTTAGGTGCATACCATGTGTTAAGAACCGTGCTAAGTGAAGGGTACTGGAGTGAGTAAGAAGCAGCATGGCCCCTCCCTCATGGAATTTACATTGGAATGGAGCTACCCATTGGTCGTACACTAAGAAGTCAGTGAGCAGAAGCCCCACTTGCCCCACATCACTGAGGGGCTGGCACAGGCTGTTGGACATTCCCTCTCTGGAATTTGAAAATTGCCCAGAATTCTACTACAGTTTTTTGTTTGTTTGTTTTTTTGGTTTTTTTGGTTGTGTTCCACCCCCCCCCCCCCACTGGACACTTTCTGTTTAACAGAGCTATCCAGGAAGTTTGGGGTATTGAATGCTCCTGCAAAATGTCATTTATTGACTACCAATTACATATAAGCATTGGACCATGCACTTCCCTTACATCATTTCTACACATATTATTTAAATTTTTTTTTAAATGAAAAGACTAATGTTTCTTGGCAGAAACACATAAGTGATTTCTCAAGGATAGCAAATACATGCGATTACAGAATGTAATGTAACACATCCTCCCATATTCCTCGAGCCAGCATGCCACCGGGCTGATCACTGATCCTCCATACGTGTTTCTCGAATTGTTCAATCACCATAAAAGGCAATGAGTGCATGGTGCCAAATGCCAATGTGATAAATGGACCATAAGAGGAAGAGCTCTCCTTTGGCAAATAATGTCAGCGGTAAGGCTTCATAACATGTATTTTGTGTGCATATGTACACATTTATATTTTAAAGGCACTAATAATTAAAATATCGCCATTATTTCCAATTCATGGAATTCTAGAGGATGCCACTGGGCGGTAGAATTCCCACTATTTGGAAACAAGAACCCCATTTGTTTCCTTAATGTCAAGCACATTACACTGACAACTCTGAAGACTCTGTAGCTTTACCGTCCCAACATTACCCTCCAACTCTGAAGACCCTATAGCTTTCACATGTTGTTCCTTGACTGCAACAGTGCCAAAATTTCCTTTACGAAATTATCCCTTCCCCATTAGATACAAATTAAGAGCCAGAAAGCAAAGCCCCGTTCCCTGTTCACCATCCAGCGGCTGACAGAGAACCCAGGAGAAACCTACTGAAACTTGAATTGTGATTGAAATCCTCTCGCAGTGCTGTTCTTAGTTCAATACCTCCTTTGCCTTATCCACACTGATATCCCTTTGCTCTCCTGTTTTAGGAAAACAGAGTTGATTCTTTTTTTTTCTTTTTTATTCTGTTGTTTAAAACCAAAGCACTCTAAATTACAAATCCCAACTACTATAGCTAAATTTGGAATGGTTTCCATGTAATAGACTGATTCTTAGAAAAGGAAAGGCTTTGTGAATATTACATTTACTTTCTTTATAGACAGACTTCTGGATAAAGACAAGTATCATCACCTACAGGTGTTTGTAGACTTTGTATTCATTTCACCAAAAAACATGTATTTTGTAGCTACTACGTTCCAGGCACCATGCAAATCACTTTCAATGAGTTATCTCATTTAATTCTCACAACAATCTTCCAGCTTCAGGAAGATAGGGTTTTTTGTTTTTTTTTTTTTCTTTTTTACTTCCTTGTTCACTTCACTACTGAATCTCCAGCATCTAGCAGATTTTTTACATGTAATAAGTGATTGGTGATTATTTGCTAAATTTATGAATAAATATGAGGCAGCCACTATCATATGAAAGAAAAAAATTGACTGACTCTGAAGTTGAATTAATGTATCATGGTTCCAAGCAAGTAAGTGATGAAATTTTAAATCCAGGCCTGTCTGATTACAGTCCTCTACCTCCTAAACAACTTGCTAAGCTTTTAGGTTTTGGGGACAACAGAGGTAAAAAAGAGGGTTGCCAATGCTTAGGAATGTGGGCAAGCCCCTCTGATTCCTGGTCTCTTCATTGTGAAGTGGAGATACAGCCCTTGTTTGGCTTTTGTAAGATTGTGATAGTCTCTTTGAACATAGGGAGATAATGCGGTGCAGTGATAATATGTTAACATTAAGAGAGGCCATTGAGAGTCAACTCTCACCTTTGCCATTGTTTAGCATTGTTTAGTGGAGTGGCAAGCCTCTTAAGCATGAGATGAGTTCCACACCTCAAAACACCTGCCTTCTAGTCCTTTTGGAAAGGCAGGGAGAATTACAGATAGTTCATGGGCTAACTCTGTGAGTTGAATTATAAATGCAAGTTAAGATATATAAATATCTAATTATATAAATATAAATTGTATAAACTTAAAGTATAAATTTGCACCTATATTTTATAAGACAAATTATAAATATAATGTAACACTTAAGTATAGATTTATATGATATAAATAAACTTGGTTATAAATTAAGGTATAATTATAATAACTTTTAATACCAGCCCACTCTAAATATTCAAGAATTATCCACTCTACTGGATTTCCTGGACTTCCCAGGGAATAAAGTTATATTAGGAGACTGCTCAAGTACCTTTTCATGAACCATTCTTCCTTGGGTTAACTCTTAATTAGGGAAGAATAATAATGCTTAAAATGCCAGTCCCAAAGTCAGACCAAGACAAGGCTCAACGCAGAGATGATACCAACACAATCAACACAGAACCACTGATGGGCCATTTCAAATGTGGTCTTTGGCTTGTCTAGTTAGCTGTAGTCCGCCTGCATGTCGAAAGTATAAGGGAGAGTTATCCTGAGGGTCTTCCAGCAAAGGAAAGAGAAAACATGCATTCAAAAAAAGTAGAAAAAAAATTAAAGGACTGCAAAGAGGAACATTAACAAAAACTAGGACATTTAAAATATTTAAAACATTTAAAATAAAATACCAAGAGGAGCAAAGAGTTTCACTACATCTTAGTCAACAGAAAATATTCAAATAGCATAGAAAATTCCAGAAGAATGGGAGCCTGGTAAAAGCCTTTTATATTAGACAATTAAGAATTTCCTGATGATATCAGAGAAAGCACCATTAAACTCAAGATGGAGAGGGAAGAGAAGGAATGATAGTGTCTCCTTATAATCCTTCAAAAACTGGATGAAAATATGACTTCAAGTAAGAAGAAAAAAATGTGGAGAGCAACAGAAGAATTCTAAAAAAATCAAGGGAGTTAAAATAAAGAGCAAAAACACAGACCCAGGATGAGATAAGAGGCAGAACACGAGGAGGGGCTGTTGGAGGGCATTGGGTACCACTGGCTTGCACTCTACCTGGTGATATTTGCCTGCTGACCATTCTTTGCCTCTACAGGATGACCAGGCTCCCAGGAAAAACAATAATACTAGGTAATACCAGTTGCATTCTTGGATATTTATCTTCATCCAACAGCAGTATAGCTGTTACCATAATACCTAGATCAATAATTTGCTACCAAACCAGAACACGATGACCTTTAAATACAACATATTTCAAATGAAGGGCAAGCACACATAACAGTCCTTTCTCAGTGTGCGGCAGTGGGGGAGGGAAAGGTTGAGAGCACTCTGCTGTTTAGACAGCAATAAAACACTGTTTTGTAAACGTAACCAGAAATGCAAAATGGGCACCACTTTATCTTAAACATCAATGCACAAAAACCTGTATTATTCGAAACAAAGAATGAACCAGCTGAAATGGAGTCAGTGGCCTGACCAAAGATTTCGATACGGTCACCAGACCCAGCCTGGCAACTACTCGAAAGATCTTGTAACCCAGGTAATTTTCCCAGTCCCCTAAAAATATTTCCAGGATGGTTTAGAAGATCACAAGTTAAATGCCCTTCATTCATTCCTTAGGCAGTACTAAGTACATTTTTGTGTCCAGAATTTTGAACTAGGAACTGAAGAATGGCTGGGAAGAAACAGGAACCAAAGAAAATAAAAAATCATCATCCCAACTTATAAATTAACTGATGTAATAATATGTAATTTTATGGCATGCATTTATTGGGCTTCTATTATACACAAGACATTGCATATAAGAAAAAGATGAGGAGTGCCTGGCTGGCTCAGTCAGTTACGCGGCTGGCTCAGTCAGTTACGCGTCTGCCTGAAGCTCAGGTCATGACCCCAGGGTCCTGGGATGGAGCCCTGTATCAGGGTCCTTGCCCAACAGGGAATCTGCTTCTCCCTCACTCTCTCCCCTCCCCCCAGTTTATGTGCATTCTCTCTCTCTGTTTCTCAAATAAATAAATAAATAAGTAAAAGATGAATAAGGCCTGGTTTCACTCCTTAAACTAGGAATGACAGAAATTCAAAAGATAAAGAAAAAAAAATAAAATACACAGCCACAATTGCAAAATGATTTGGTGCCCGCTAAGGGAAGGAGAATGATCAGAGCTAAGTGCAATTTGTAAGAAATCGTTTATTTCGGGAAATATGCCTATTTTCAATTGCATTTTAAAAGAGTTATATTTCCCCACTAAACTTGTCTTTCAGGAGACTTATCTTATAGGCATATTCTACCAAATTTACTTTATGAAGATGTGCCCGAGAGTTCAATAAAGGACTTTAAAGCTAAGTTTAGGATATATTATCAATACTTCCAAACTGCCTTCCTTCTCAACCAAATGCCAACAGAAATCATGGTCAATCAGTCAACAAGTATCAAGACTATACACCCTGGGGACAAAGAATACCACAAATAGTTCCTGGTCTTACAATTTTAATATATGCTCTCAAGTGCAATTCTCACACATGAAAATATCTACAGATACATGGGCGGCATGAACTCTGATCTGTTGACCAGTCTGTGGCAGGATGGCTTCATGCTGATCTCTCTGCTAAATAAGATGAAATCTGTTCCAATAAGATCAGGTCTGGGTTCTGCTGGCTGTTTAGGTAGAGGTGGAATTAATCAGGGAACACTTCCTGAATTTGAGAGGTTCCTGTGATTTTAAAATTCAACAGGATTGAAAACAAGAGGACAGAAATAATTCCAGGCATTTGGAAAATTTGAAAAAGGCTGGGAGTAGGAGGGTATGAGAAGCTTAGCGCCTGACGATGGAGGTATTAAGTAAGAGGCAGTGTAAGGGAGTGGTTAAAATTTTAAGAGTTTTGGAGTTAGGCAATCTCAGTCCTTCTGGATCCTTTTTGTAACTTGGCCCTGGGCAAGTTAGTTATCTGAGTCTTACTTTCTGAACTACAAAATGAGGTAACACCTCCAACCCATCATGGTGATTATGAAAATTAGTTGAGATCTCTTCTTTTTAATTTATTAAATTAAACTTCATAAAACTAAGATTTTTCTCATTAAAACACTGTTTTAAAATGTTGAATCCCGGTGTATGGCACAAGAAAATACCCAAAGTTACTATTACTATCGGCAAGAAGAAGTCTGGCAAATTATCAACCTCAAAGCCAAAGTACAAAATCTGTAACATGTCAGACAAAGGGGAACCCTGATATCCCCATGTCCACTGCGACGGCCAAACAAACGTTTCCTTCAACATGGCTCTCCTCAGAAAGACTTCCATGACTGCTCTCCAGCTCAATTAGTCTCTTTGTTCACAGATTCCCAACAGCAGCTATGCCCTATGCTTAATAATCTACACACATTGCATTCTAGATCTTTCCTCTTAGCTTCTTCCCTGAACCAGATCCTCCCCTGATTCTCTTATTTTTCCTTAACTGACCCCGAATCCTCCAAATCACCCAGGCTTGAAACCACAGTCATTTTCACTTCCTCTTCTCTCACTGCGACATTGAACCTATCACTTTATGTGATAAAGATCTGTATCGATTCTTTCTTCACAAAGTCGCTCATGTCCAGCCCTTCCTCTCATCGTCACCATCACCCCCTAATTCAGCCTTATTACCTCAATCTCGAAAACCACAACAGCCTGCTCACTGGGCCCCTGCCTGCAGTCTCTATCCAAGATAACCCTTCTTCTGTGATAACCAACCCTATAATCTGTCTTCTCCCTGCTTGTCCTGATGAAAGGCTGATGTCCCTTATGTAACTTACTAAACATGCCTAGGCCTACCGTTCCCTCTTAGACTACATCTCTCTCATATTAATTTAGTCTAATTCTAACATTCTATTCAACATGTATCATCTTCTCTTCTACCCCACTGGATTGTCCTTATTTCCCCCAATTATCCCTGGGGTTCTCCTCACCACTGACTTTGCTCATAACATTGTCTCTGTCCTACCCAGTTATGTCAAAACCTGACATACATCCTGGCCCGCAGTAGGTGATGAATAAGTATTAAGTAAATAATGAGATGAAAGCTGATGTCTGAATTTACCCTCAACCCTTGCACAATGCAGGGGTAGGGGGAGTGATGCCCCTCATACAGTCAAAAATCTGTGTATAGCTTGTGCCATCCCCCACAACTTAACTAATTACTTACTGTTGACCAGAAGCCTTATGAATAATATAAATGGTTGATTAACACATAGTTTGTATGTATATGTAGTAGATACTGTGTTCTTACAAGAAAGTAAACTAGAGAAAAGGAAATGTTACTAAGAAAATCCTAAGGAAGAGTAATACATTTACAGTACTCTATACATATACACATTGAAAAAAATCCACATGTAAGTGGAACTATGCAGTTTGAACCCATGTTGTTCAAGGGCCAATGATCCTTTCCTTTCTTCCTGGCCAACGCAAATCACTCTCCATCTTAAGGATCTACTTTTCCACCACCCTAGCTTCCATCTTGTCCCACTGGTCTTATATCTCTACCCACCTCTCAAACTCTTAGCATAGTTTGCTAATATAATGCCAATGAGCACATCTCCTTATAAAACAGTTAGTTTTTAATGGAAACTTAAGGCAGTAGTTAAAATCACTGACTCTTCTATTCTACATAGTGCCTAGAATAGGGATATGTTGAGTGACTATCAGCATTTCACCAATGTCTGATTGTGTCACAGGGGTGGGGCTTCTCTCATAAAGTTGTTCATCCCCAAAGGAAGATAATCCTTAAACTCCTTTTATAAGTATCTGAACCTTACTTTCTGAACCCCCCATAATTATGGAGTGTTTTTTGTTTCCTGACTTTTTTAAAGTAGGCTCCACACTGGGCATGGAGCCCAGTGCAGGGCTCGGATTCATGACCCTGAGATCAAGATCTGAGCTGAGACCAAGAGGCAGACACTTAACAGACTGAGCTGCCCAGGCAATAGCTGCCCTATCATTACCATAGTTTTTGGCAAAGCCTAGGCACACAGCAGAACCAGAAAAATAGCCATCAGCTTTATCATCAGGTAAGGTATGGTGCAGAATATGCTGTCTTCAAGATGACCGAGGAAAGAGAGAAGCAGTAAAAAAGGCTGTGATCACTTATGTATGAGTTAGTGGAAAATAAGAAATGAGGGAGGAAGATGAGGAACATTCACCTTAGAATAAGGAGAGAGTCTTTAGCAACAGACTAAAGGTGGACAACAAAGGACAGATAGACAGAGGCAGTGACCCTACATGGTCTGGGGGAAAAAACAGCAAACTGCTTTCTGATCCCTGGGAGCACACAAACAAGAAGTTAGGCAACCCGGTGTGCGCTGCGCTACAGAGTCAGCCTGTGCTAAAGATTAACAGCTGGTCTTAAAGGGGAGTAAAGATCAGGAGCAAGCTTGCAAAGCACAAAACACCTCTCTGGCAGTAGGCTAAGGCTGCAGGGCGGCAGATGCCCATATCCCACCAGTCCTCTGCAGAAACTGGCAGCATTTGACCGCTTAATTGCCAATAGGGCATTTCAATAAAGCACATCTATCCCAGAAGACGGCTGTGCGTCTGGCCAGCGTTTTTGAGATCTCCTGACGGAGAAGACAATTCCATCCTACTGATAGTTCTCCCATAAGAGAAGCAATGGGAATCAGGAAATCTGAGTTCTGGTTAAATACTACCTCCTCAATTCCTAATCTGTGGGAAGAGAGAAACTATGCATACCCAAAGGTAGGGAACGGGGCACTTTACAGGGGCCCAGACACATGCTGACAAGCCGGATGTGGTCACTGATGTAGGATCACTCAGTCAGAAAGGAGCCCTAGATGTGTGTCTGGAACAAGGGAGCATCTTTAGAAATGTCCTAAAGTTTTCTGACTGCCACTCTGGGGGCATGGGTGCCTTATTTCTGTAAGTTGGTGACAAGTCTCCTTACGGACTGAGAGCCTTGTTTTGATCCCCTTTCTACCTCCCCTCCCCTTCCCAAAATACTTCCACAAACACCTTGCATATCCTATGAGCTCAATAACTATCTGGCAGTTGTCTGCCTGACAGGTAGCATCTGTAGCTAAAATCTACCCCATATTGAACCAACAAATTCTTCCGAATTTCAGTAAACGGGTCAACCTTGGAACAATCTTAAACTTGGATGATTAGCCTCATTGTTTCTGGTGAACCAAGTAGAAAATAAGACATTTTTTTAAGTGTCCCCATATGCGGTCATACAGTTTAAACTGAGATGGCTCACACCTCCGCCACCACACACAACACACACACACACACACACACACACACTCATACACACACATACTAAGAAAAAAGTGTGAAGAGCAGAGAGCTGATAAAGCCGTTTGCATATACTGTATAGAGACAGGCAGACAAGAATGGATAAGAGCAATAGTTTCACAAAGGGTTGTTAATATATAAGAAAGAGAGATACCAGGAATAGCCAAGCTAGTGTTTAAAACTGCATTTTCTTTGCTTTCTGCTTTTAAATTACACACTGCAAAGTCACTGAGGGGAAAGCTTTAAGAAAACTTTCATTTGCTATGGTACAGCTCGCCAGTCTTTCTTTGCCTAAAAAAAATAAATAAACCCCCTGGAAACGTTTCTTTCTTCTCATAGACACTAATAATGATAGCTTGAACTGTAAAGATTTGGTTTTACCGAAGGTAATGGAGTAATGTTTATTTCCATTAGACTAGGCCTATAAAATCCTCTTTTTATAACCATGAGCCTACAATTTCAAAACAGCAAAGCTTGACATTTTGGTCTCTGACAGGCAACACTTAATATTGGGATGTTTTAAAAATCTATATGAAAAAAGCTCTTAATACAAGATAGGCCGAACATTTTCCCCGCAAATGGTTTGTTTTAGCTATCTCTCTTCCTCCTGGACGGACGGGGAAAATCAGACAGCTTATTGGCTTAGTTTGTCAGGCCAGGTTAAAGGGTTGCAATGCTGAAAGACTCTTAGAGGAGCTTACCCTTGGGCTAAAAATAGCAGGCACTAGAGAATTATCTTAAATACGACCAAACTTGTTCTGTACTGTGAATGCAGATAACTGTAATATGTTTCCATTTTTGGTCATTTCAGGGCTTTTTTTAAGTTTGGCTTGCTGTAGCTGACTATTTAATTCACTTCGAATTCTATATATCACATTGGCTCGCAGAGATGGTGCCCAGGGTGCCTGACGGAGGAATTCTTATTCAGCTCTGCCGCTTTTGTTAAAATCTAATGAGCTGTTGGACTGCCAAGCCCAAGGTAGACAGGCCTTGCTAGGAATGTTAGTTAAGAGCCTACTATGTGCGTCCTTTCTCCTGATTATTCTGTGTTCCTCCTGTGGGGTGAGAAATTCAGTTCACCACATTTTATAGTTCAATAGGAATGTTTAACTTCTGGCGAGATCACGCTCATGGCTAAATAATCCACCAGAACTTACCAATTTTCCTCTCTGTCTTAGCAGCCATCTTTCCCTCTCTGTTTGTGTCTTCATGGTATGTCATTGCTAGCCTGACCACAGAATTCAGCCCATTATCTTCAAAGTAGTTAAATCTGTCTTTTTCTTGGGGAGGGTATGTGCTTTGGTGAGTGCTGTAAAGTGTGTAAACCTGGCGATTCACACACCTGTACCCCTGGGGATAAAAATATATGTTTATAAAAAATAAAAAATTAAAAAAAAATCTGTCTTTTTCTCTGGACAGCCAACTCCTCTGTCTGAAGTATTATGTACATAGTACATACATCTCAGTATTTTGAGTAGCTGAATGAGAACCTGGCACACAGCTGGTGCTTTTTACATAGTTTGTAAGTAGATCAAGGAATAAAATCAGTTTCTGGTTTAGAGTGTTCTATATAACAGCATCCTGAATTATAACACATGAGTCAGCCTAAAACCCTGGGCTGATCAAACCGTTCCCTTCTAACAAAGACAACTCACCAAGGTCTTTGCTAAAATAGCAAAAATGGCCATGAATTCAATTGCTCTACAAAAACTATGAAGTAATTCAGGTTAACGGGATCCTCTTGGCTATTTTTGCACCCTGGTTTCAATGATCCCAGGCCTATAAAGGAAAGCAAGGCCAAAAACATTCACAACTTCTGAAAAGACCAGACGCCTTGGGAAATGAGTGGTCCTTCGCCAGCCCACCATTTCTTTCCAGCCTTTGTGTGTAATTTTTATAAGAAATCACGTAACTGCCAGAAAACTATGGCACGAGAAACTTGTATAATCATGCCGTCAGTTTTCTGCGAGGGGTGAATTCCTCCCATTATGATTTTTTGACAAGGAAACTACAACAAGAACAAAATATTTGTAAAAATTGGATGCCTACGTCTGTTGAGAGAGTTCAAACAGGCCAGGGAATATGGGCACTGGGATGGGGACAGTGTACTGGGAACCTACTGCTGTGCATGTTCATGAACTCCCAGGTAACAGCTGATTCCTTGTACAGAGGCAGAGATCCCCTGATGCTCTGGAACGCTGAAAAGATATCAATTCTTTAGCTCTTCATTGCATGGGAGAAATACCCACCTCTCCCAAAGGGAACAAGAGGGAATACTTAACACCCATTATAAATGTGTAATAATAGTGTTTACACATGCCAACAGACAGTGGCTTAACACAGCCATGTGGCTCCCAGCTGCTATGAAAACCACCCGGATATCTTCACCTGAGCAGCAAGTGAATTAGAAGGTAAGTTCATAGCCTTTCTGGCAGCCACACAACATAGTGCTGTCACTGTTGGCTCTATTTGCAAACCATCTCTGGGAGAATGCGCTCTCAGATCTTTGATGTGTCTTATTTTTAGCACCATGGGTCTGAATGGCTGGGAAGGTCATTTTATTCCCTCTCTCTCCCTCTCTCCTTCTCCGTCTGAATTTGGGAGAACCACTGTAAACCCAGCCATTAACAGCGATCAGAGCTAGAATTCCTCACATGTACGGCGCCGGCCAGGTGTGAGGCCCCCACTTAGGACCCATCCTTTCCCTCACGCGCTTTGTAATATAGCTTGAGGGACACTGCCTGAAAGCTAACATCTACACAGCCCCAGCCACAATTCAAAGGCCTTCACAAAAGGAGGAGCTGCTCTTTTGCGTGCATAACAATTAAAACTTACTCAGTCCCCAAGAAGGGTCACAAACACTTTCCTACATTTAGGGAATGAATCATTTTTCCCTTGCCTGATAAAGGCTCCAACTGAACGCAGACCAGCACGAACCACCTTTAGCGTACTCCATTGTTATAATGCAGTTTATGAAAATCCTATCTCTGGAAAACTTCCTTTGGACTCACTCCTTCAGACTCCTTCCCACACCGGCACTCAGAAGAGGACAGATTTCCCTTCTGGTAACCCCAGCTACCCACCTACCCAGCTATCCCTGCCTCTGCACTTAATTTGCATTGATGCTCTCCTTTCCACTGCTTGGCTCCATGGAGGGCACCGAGATGGCAGGGAAGCCAGACTTGCACACAGCCTGGAATCAGCTTTTATGCTACTGGATGAAAGGTCGGGTGGAAAGACCCACCACCGGCACAATTAATCTGGTCACTCAGGGACCATCCGCTAGTTCAAGAATAGCTTGCAGGTGAGTGATGGACAGGGTCATCGCCGCCTGACTGTATCAGGGGCTATTATGACAGCCATAAAGAGAAAGGGAAAAATTGAACAAGGGAAGAATTACTCCTGAAAGGGACATGAAAGGAGACACAAATGCCTTCGTACAAAGGATAAGCATGAGAAAGTACCAGGGGAGCTGAGCTGCTTACAGTAGTCAGGGTGGACAGCATTCTTTGAAATTGCCAAAGTTTGAATATTAATAAGGGGTCATGGCCTAACCAAAGCTCCGGGTCCATATGGAGAAATTCAAGCTGTCCATTCTGTCCCTTCAGGTGAAAGGTAGCACAGCTGGGGCACAGAGTTTGGATAGAGAAGTTACAGTTACAGCCTTCCTTGGGTTTCTAGACAGAAATTACATTTAGGGAACTCAGTCCTGCACATTAGCTAAAACCCTACATCTAAAATCAAACAGCACATTTTAATGATTACTTTTTTAGCCCTAAGTTTGGTGGTTTATTTTTAAGGATCTCCAGACAAAATGGGAAAGAAGAGGGAATTGCCTAGGGTGCTGATATTTCAATATAGTGTCCTCTGAATGAATATATGCACGTGAATTATGCACTGTTGGCATGGTGAGTTTATTTGGGACCTGGGTAAGAAAGCAACAAAGGGGGAACGTCTAGGTAATTCCATTCCAAAGGAATGTGGGGAGTTACTGATTTAAGAATAACTCTGCTGAGCTGTATTTGTCTTGACTAATGGCCCTGTAGCCAAAGAGCTTTACTATTGACAAGAGAAAAAAAAAAATCAGCAGTCTCTTTATCAGAGGAAATTCTAACAGTTGTATTTTTTAAGGGAGCCAGTAATCTGACAGATCATACAATGAAGTTCAACATTTCATGGAGCATTGTCTTACTTAGTGCTGTTACACAGGATAGTTTTACAGAATGACATCAAAACTCCACATCTTCCAGATCTAAAAATGTGCATGTCTGTTTGTATATATGTCTCATTTATCTCTTCTCATCGGGCATTAATACACATAGGCATGTGTGCAGATGAATCGAGAAGTTGACTTGCTCAAGGACCCCACTTTTTATTAAAGCATTGAATGGAAAGATTTCAAAATCATTTTCACATTTCTCCCATCTCAAAAATGAAGAGATCTGATTTCTGTAGCATTGTGTGACCCTGCGAAATGACTGGAGGGAGCTATTTAGAAACGCAGCCCTGAGAAGTACAGGTCTATGTGTCCTCCAGATCAATAGTCCTGGACAGTCCCATTTTGAGTGTTTGCCTGCTTTTTATCATTTTATTTGTCTCATCTCTTTTGGTCAGGGCCCACTTCCTGCTATGATCTCCTTGCCTCTACCAGCTCATTAACTTCCTAAATCATTTCTTCTAATCTCCCATGTGCTCGGAAAACAGATAACTAGATTGGTTTAAATTGTAAGTAAAACAAAAGGAAGCCAGTGGTAAGTGAGGGCTGGAGAAGCTTATCTGGGAATAAAATGCATTAAGTATGAGGGTGTGATTTTTCTGCCTCTGGTTTGGCTCTGCCAAGACACTTTTACAAATGGTGTGTTTCTCAGCTATGTTTCAGACAATTAATAATACTAAGTTAATAATGGCCAAAGAAATGAGGTCTCCTCATATGAATTATAAAAATAACCACCGTGATTAAGTAAAAATGCATCCTATCTGTGGAACATACATCTTCTCTTTCAGCTATGAAGCATGTAGCTGGAAATAAAAATGAACCCGCAACTAAAGGGAAAGCACGGGATCAGTGTTTTGTTTTTCTGTATCACAAAAGCAGCAGGGAGGTCACACGGTACCGCTGGAGGGTATCAAGACTTTTGCTGACTCAGAGAAGAAACACATTTGCCATTCAAAGACAAATTAAATGGCGCATGGATCATGCCATGTGGATGACCAGACTCCGTTATCTGCCAAGACCAGGCAACATTCTGTTACCTCCCAATGCATCTAACCACAGACCACACTCTTCAGTTCCGTGCAGACAGAATGTCTTTGTCAAAACTTTCAGTGGAACCAATACAGCAAAGCAGCCAGACTAGATTTGTCCTAGGAGACACTGACACAAATTCCTGTAGGACAGAGGCAGCCACCTCAGCCATGTTGGTGGGACTGCCGGGTGACAGGATTAAAGGAGCTAGAACAGGAGGCACCATGACCTCTGGTAACTCTCAAATCTGCTGCCCGTAGAACCCTGGAATTGGGGAGCAGCAGGAAAGAGCAGTCACTTAGCCCATGCAGCATGGTTGCATTTAAATGCTCAGGCATTTGCCCAGACTCTCCTCCAGAAGGAACCGGAGGCGAGCCTGCCCATCAGGCAGCACCGTCTGAAATTAAAAACCAGGCAGAGAGATGCAGCTCAGACAAGAGCAGGGTGTCCCCGCTAAGCATGTGCTGGCAAGACACAAGAGGATCCTGACATGAGAACATTTCTGGACCGAATCTGATCTGGCCAGGATCCCTGGACACCCTGGAGAACTATGTCTGGAAAAGAGAAGCTCCAACTTCACATCTGAACAAATGAAATGGTACCCAGGGAAGCTAATGTCCTTTAGGCCAAGAGCCCGTGGAAAAACCAAGGGCATTCTTAGAATAGAGGCACCTTTTTTCCCAACCTAAGCACCACTCAGAAGCAGAAATGAAACGACTGGGGAGAAGAGACTTAGGCCAAGGTATTACAGGAAATATTGACTACAGCTCAGTAGGGGTGTAATGCTTGGTACTTCCACAGAGAAGAAAAGGATAGATCTAGAGTCTATCTGTGTGGGCCTCCATCAAGGGAACCAGACGGACCCTGTGTTGGACTATCCCATGAGGCAATGAGCAGAGGGTTCTAAGAGACAGAAAGGCCACATATTCAGGATGTCACATATAGGCAAAAGCATGTCAGCCCTTCTGGCTGGACAGAAATACCATTTTCAGAAAGAAAGGTCAACAGGCCTAAAATGGTACAGAACAGTTTCATCCAAAGGAGCCCCATATACTTGGACAAGGGCATAATATTCTGGTCACATCAGCCCAGCAAAAGAACTTTCTGCTGATAGCTTTGCTCTCTCCCCTTGGGCTGGCTTCTTCTTGCCTTCCCTCAGCCATTCCAGTGAGCAAACTGCTGTTTTCCTTAATGCACTACACGTAGAACACCAGACATCTCAGGTCTCCCGATTTCAAACACTCTGTCCCACTGCCCTGCGCTTGTTGGGCCCCATGACTGGGCTCTCCCTTTGGCATCGACAGCCCCAATGACAAGGAAAAATGCTCTCCAGAAAAATTTCACTTCAAGGGGAAGGCCATTCTGAAGATAATAAGCATACCAATTCCGAGAAAGGGTAGAATTGATCTATTTGTGAAGACCAGGATAACGAGCAGGTGGAGAAAGTCCCTGCTTTGCTTCCTTTCTCAGACCATCTATCTCACTTGATTTTACTGACCTGCCTTTATCACTAACCATGAGCTCCATGATGCCACAGACTGTGTCTACTCTCCACTGTCTCCCCAGAAATTGGCAAGGATGTGAGCACACTAGCAGTTGGCAATAATTATTTTTTGATGGATGGGTAAATAAGTAATAACTTATTTAACTTTTAAACTTATTTAACTTTTAACTTTTAAAATCCAGAAGTAGGAAGCCATGTGAAACTATGCAAAACTTGGAAACCATACGAGAAAGCGGAACCACCTATATCACAAGTGATGTGGAATGAAACGACCAGTGGGGAGTAACAATCCTTGCTAATACCTGCCTTCCAATGCAAGGCCCTGAGGTTTTGAGTCAGTGACTTAACAGGATAAACCTTCAGGCTTGCAGATGCGGCCTGCAACACTTTCTGTCTTCAGACCATCTGAGGAAGATGGGGAGGATTGAACCCATCTAAGGACCTCTCAAAAGTGAAAAAGTACTCAGCATCAGCTTCTACTCTTGCCTCTGGTGCAGAACTATCAGCCACTAAGGGAAGTGGTCTCTGCCAAGACTCCTTAGGTCCTGGTGAGGGCACTTCCTCTGTTCTCTCTTCCCCTTTCGCTAAGGTGCACTATGGGTTCAATAATGTCCGTTCTCCCCTTCTCTATGGCAGGAGAGTTCACTCAAAACGCCTAGCTTTCGCTAGTGATTTGGTAATGAATTAAGAGTTAACTGAGGTGCAGAGACAACAAGGAAGCTTGCCAGAGTGGAACTAGAGAATTTCATGACAATTAGCGCTGATTTGCGCTCCAAGAATAGAAAAAAAAAAAAAAAAAAAAAAGTTTTAAAGGAGAACAGAAAAAGCTACTCACACATACACAACCCAAAAAAGCTTTCTAGCACTGGCTGAAAATGATACCATTGGATGACAAAGAAACACACTAGCTTAGCCAATTAGCATTCACCCGAGAAAAACAAGTGCTTTGGAGGGAAGGAAGGAAAGGGCCCCATCAACACCAATATCAACTCTACAGTGGCCCTCTCTGTTTATCTCCCCAAAGGAAGTGCTACCTCCCCACTTTTTTGTGACCCTCTCGACAACGGTGGGGGAAAAAATGTTAGTTCAACATTATCGCAAGCCTGAATATGACTCTATTTATGTGACAAGTTGACAACATACAATTTCATGCTTGTTGAACTGATCGGTGTTATATATTCGCTGTGAATATTATGAGGCCTCGCCATTATAAATATGAAACAGTATACACTTATTCAAAATAACTCCAGCAGTGGGAATTTATAGCTTGGTTGTTTGTGTTCTTACGAAGTCCAAATACCACCTTAAGAAGCTGCAGCGCGCAGAAACAGATGTGCAGTGTGACTGTGACCAAAATGGATCGGCGATGACCTATGTGAGAACGGGCTATGACATTCTGGTCTGCATGGCAGCTGACACTGGCTTGTATTTAGATATGTGGCTGTTGAGAACACCGTGTCCTTAGAGCTCTGTTTAAACATGGGCCAAGGCATTTGTCTACTGGACTAATTATTTTACCACCCTTCTATGGCAAGTACCGCTTTTTGTTTTCCTAAAAAGAAGAAGAAGAAGAAGAAGAGAGGAGAAGGAGGAGGAGGCAGGAGAAGAAGGAAAAAAGAAAGAAAGAGAATGCATCTGCATGCCTACAGGGACGCATTTCCACCATGCTGCTTAGAGTTCCAGCAAGTACTTTAAACCTTGGTTTTGTCACGTGACTGTTGGCAAGGGTTCCTGAGTACCTGCATAACAGGACTGTACCATTTGCTTGATTAGGGGCCTGGGAAGGGAGCACAGCCACAGACCATCAACTCAGAAGCTGTCCCAGCAAGTGTTTTCGGTCGGGTTGTTGTTGTTGTTGTTGTTTCCTCCTCTTCCCGCTACCCCCTTCCCAACCCTTTCTTTCCCTTAGCGAGCTTCAACCAATTTGCAAGCGTTCCCTTCCACAAGGACAAATTTGGAAGAGTGAAGAACAACACAATTTATCCAAATGTGGAAGGAAATGAAGGAGCCAGGCCCCTTGCTAAAGCTAGATATCAAAAATTTGCATAAGTAGTTTTCCAACAACAGAGGTGCTATTTGGAACAAAATAAATTGCTTGTATTGTATGCAAGGACACAGACCTTGACCAGGTTTGTGGTTGCTTCCCTGCTCTTGTTTCTCAAGTACACCCAGATAGTCCCTCTAAGAAGCTCAGATTAGCTGCCCTCCATAGGGAGACCTGAAAAGGTAATTGTTGACTTATTTTTTTATCTGATTATTTATTTTTAGGTTGACTTAAAAAGGATATTGTTTATATTCGGAGTCTCCAACAGTTTTACTTGGCTAAGAAAAATAAGCCCCCGACATTTAAACTTTCAGTTAAGTTGTTCCAGTAATTGTCTAGTAATTCTTTTGTGTTCTTGTTGTTTGTTTGTTGGCTTAGCATTGGGTGATACTTCTGGCTCTTATTTTGAGATCTAGCAAAGGATTCGGTGACTGGCATCCCGAGTCTCTTTGGAAACATGTTAATTACAGTGTTCTGGAACTTCCCCATTCTAACAGAGTTTGCGATCCCCAAACCGCAACTCTGAATAATTTTCCTGTTGGACTAAAGCAAAGGTGTTGTTGGTCTGTCTAGTAAGCCCAACCCACATGATGACATAATCACATACATTCATTTCTCAGGGACCTTGGCAGTTCTTATCTCCTTGCTTTTATGATCTCTTATGAACAGCCAAGAATAGCAATTTTCAGCCTGTTTGTAAAGCCATCTTAGTCTGAGCCTAGCCTTCTCCTCTTTTATCACACAGCAATATTCTGCAGCTAAAACCCATTCGCCACATCGAAATTTGCTCTGAGCTCCATTTTAGAATAATGTAAGCGTTCCCTGCGTGCATGGAGCATCTCAACACGGAATGGAGGGCAATTATCATTTCAATGAACTATTTATTAATAGAAGATGGTTTGTGTGCTTTGCTTAGATTTATTGATGTGCCGCCCACTGTACATTGTAGCCTGAAGCTACTTAATTCGTGGTCGTCAGCATCTCTGCCGAGCAAGTCTACCGCTCACATGGTCCCGGTTCTTCTGTGTGCTTTGCTCAACTTGATTTTACCATTCTATCACCTAGAACATTAAACACGAGGCTTGAGTTCTGTGTTAAATCACAATTGTTTCCTATTAAGTGTTCCAAGCTACCCATTTTTATTAACAGTTACTTTATTAAATCCTTAATAACATAGATAGAATAGTTAGTTAATTTGTGTGTTGAGCCATGGATGTTAATTTGTAAACATAATAACATACTGCAATCATTTGCATAATAGCATTTTAATCTTTTTAGTAAAAGCTGTAATTCCCTACAAAGTACACTGCAGCAGAAACTAAGTGACTATTGGTAATAATACAAAAGGCCTTAAAATTCTGATCCTATTATAGTGTTGGAACATACCCAAACTGCTTCCATAATCTCTGAAATGTTACTGTTCTCTGATTTAGGTGTCTGTGTCAAGAATAAAAATGAAGTCTAACTGGTAGCAGCCGACTATTTCCTAAATGTAATTTAGTATTCACTAAGCACCAGCACTTTGCAAATTGCTCTGAGGCTTTCCTTCAAAGTTCAGAGCTCTAGCTACGCATATTGTGTGAGGAACACCAAGGAACTCACTCTAAACTTAGTTGGGCTGAAGACGGGGCTCTGATAAATTGTGCTGATTCAGCACAAGGAAAGGCATCAGCCCCCAAAGATGGGGCTGCTGAGTCTCCTGCCCCTCCTCCGGCCCTGTCACCCGGCATGCAGCTCCTTGAACTGAGCGTAACTTTGGAAGGGAATGAAAAAGGGGAGGAGGTTATATAGAACAAACAAAATTTTTTTTCTGGGGAAAAAAAGGGAAAATAAAAATCTATAGGAGGCTTGTCTCTAGAGCCAATTAACACCAATCATAAGACTGCCCCCCCCCCGCAAAAAAAGTAGTCGTTTAAAAGTCAGGCCAAGTCATTTTACGCAAGATCTGGTAATTCATTAACCCGTCCAGCCACAAATCTTGAATGAGTAACTTGCAGTAGTAATGGAGATGGGCAGATCTACAAGGTAATAGTGTTCAGAATCTCCAACTATGCAAATTGTTCTATCACTTAGAAACAGAAAAGGCCCAAAAGTATCTCGATGGTTGTTTTGGGACAAATGGAGTAATGGATAAGAAGTCATTTATCTTCATAAAGTTTTGCCCTTGCCGAGAGTGAGATTGTGTATTTATTTCACTGTGTACCTCTCTTCCCCTTTCCCTAGCGCTCATTCTAGCTACTTGTAATTCAGTATCTCTGGCAGGGTACAGGAAAATAGTTTCCCTGCTTTGCTTTCAAAACTATACATCGGAGTACACAATGTTGAAAGTAACCTCACGGGTTAAAGAAGAAGGGGGAAAAAATGGTCCTTACAAAATTGTTTTACATCGCAGGCAATTCATTTTCTAAAACCCACAATAAAAGTTTTCATTGCTAAAAGAATAGGCACATAATTATAGGGACAAATTAACCTTGTTAAAAATGTGAAGTCTGGAGTAGGGAAGAGTAGAAGAACAATTTGGCTCTCTGTTTAACAACTTGATCTTGATAGTTCATCTTTTTATCTGCTTTGTGTGTTGATCTCATTCAGAGGGGAGCCATCTGCTGGGCTGTGTCTCCGCGACACTGCATATAGACAGGCGGACATGGACAAACAGATACGACATATGTGTAAAGCTACTAGACAAGCACACACCATTGCTATACAAATAGACAGTTTGTCCAATCCAGCATCCTGAATCCTGATTACTTTAACCTACACTAAGATCTTCCAAGTAAATCTAAGAGGCAATGAACCACTTTTTCCTGATTCCTCCCTAGGTTTTCCTCCTCAGGAATGTGGGTCTCCACTTGTCGGGCCCCAAAGAAATCTAGGCAGAGTCATTGTTAGGGAAATGACCCTCTGGAGAATACAGAAGGTGGGAAAAACCCAAGCTATGCCTATAAAATGGTTCAACTACATCTGGGAGCACCTAGAGTCCCTGGCATGAAATAATTGGCTTGTACTCGAAACACACACACACACACACACACACACACAGTACATTCCATAATCATTGTGCCTAATTAAACATATAGATTCTCACTTTCCAAATTGCAAATGGCTAAGAACTGGATCAACTTCCATGAAAAACAGCAGTCAACCCCATCTCTTATAACCACAGCTTACATTAACAAAAGCAAAACGCAGGGGGCGCCTGGGTGGCTCAGTGGGTTAAGCTGCTGCCTTCGGCTCAGGTCATGATCTCAGGGTCCTGGGATCGAGTCCCGAATGGGGCTCTCTGCTCAGCAGGGAGCCTGCTTCCCTCTCTCTCTCTCTCTCTGACTGCCTCTCTGCCTACTTGTGATCTCTGTCTGTCAAATAAACAAATAAAATCTTTAAAAAAAAAAAGCAAAACCCAGCAAAGTTGGTGGTGGTAGAAGATGATCACATTAACCAGCATGTGCAACTTACTATTTATGAGTGGGGGTTGATTCCAGCAGACATAGCCCTGTGGGTCAGAACTCCTAAGCCATATTTTTTCCAGTGGTCAGCATAATGGCAGAGAGGAAATAGGGTGATAAACCAGATGTTCCCAAGATAAGGCAGATGTTATCAAGGCAAGAAGTCTAAAATAGTCTCTGACTGAGGTGTGTAGGTGACCACACACAGTCACACACACATACACACATAGAACAACACTATTTAGTCTCCCTGCAAGATAAGCCGACAGTAGAGGCTGAAAATAAAACAGCACAGAGGCTGGGTCAGATTATTGCTTCCTGATTTGTGACTCTCCAAGATGAACATCTAACTGATTTATACCCAGAATTTGGAATTTTGTGGTAGACTACAAATGCAAAGATAAGTACAACATAAATTTTTAAAATACTCCATAAGTCTCCATGAGTTTCAACATTTTTCAATGTTCTTATGTTACAGCCAATTATCTCCCCACTTAAATGGCTATTATTTTCTTCCTTGAAGTCGATGTTCTCTGTTAAGTGTCATTGCCAAGTGTGGCAAAAATCTGGTTGGGGGCTGTAAATTTAATTCAAATGACAAACATTTATTGATTGCAAATTGGAAATTCCAGAAATCTCAAAGAAGTGATTATTGTAAACTAATTCAGTGTCTCTGAATAACACAGGAGAATTTATTCTCTGGATGATTAAATTAAGGTGGGGTTGTTTTGACACAGATTTTTGTCTCCGTTGTTCTGTTAAAATTCCAAGAGGTTTGCCATTCATAGAAAAGTCTGTCTGACCACAGGCACAGTCAGGAGCAGGAATTCATTACCATGGAAGGCTGCAGAATTTCCTCCAAGGAGACAAGTGAAAAAAAGCAGACATCACGTAAATTTGTGGATTGGGTTAAATATGTTCTGCCCCTGAGGCAGCCGAGAGATGGAGAGTTCCTTTGTAAAATGACTCACAAGTCTTAAGAAAGTACTTCAGCTCCTAAAGGTGAGCAGAAACATAACCGGGAAGATGTCCATGAAGTTCTGATTCTCTTTGGAATATTTTTGAGTTAGCATTCTTTGCCACCTCCCTCCCTAACCTAACTCATATTCATCAGGGCTGATGGAATTTTCCTTCAAGGTGCTTCAAGTCTTTGTTCCCTGGACACCATCCCCTCTACTGTCACCTTGTCCCTTCCCTGCACCTGCATTGCATGGGATTCGGAATGCAGCAGGGCCTGCTGTCCAGTTTCTTCTACTTTCTGCTTGTGCATGGCTCTTACAACTATGGGAATTAACACACTCTTAAATACAATCTCCATCATATTGCCCTCCTGCTAAAACTCTTCCCTGGCACCCTCACTCCTACTGTGCAAACTCTAAACACTCCCGATTGGGTTCTCACGGTCTGCTGCAATCAGGTACCCACCTTAGATCCAAATCTACTTCTCCTACTCCTATGTTCCCATCAGTACATATTCTACTTCAGGTAAATCGAGCTCCTCGCTTTCATACCCCCTCTATGAAAACATTTCACTCTTATTCTTGTATCAACCTAGGTGATGTTATTCTTGCTTCTTCCCTCCTTAGCAAGGATACACATGCACAGACACACGTGTATATGTGTACATATGCACACACACAGTCCTGCAATTGATAATATATGTAGTATATAACTGTGTATATAAATACTCATATACACATATACATGAATATACAGTGTCGCATTATTTTTAATTGCTAATAAACATCTATATACGTACACATGTAAACACGGTTTTCCGCTGTTTGCTAACTGTTTCACATTAATTCATTTGACCTCCCAAACTAGGTTTAAAGTTCTTTAGAAAACAGATCCTTTGTGCTTTATATGTAATTATATTTGACCTAATGGGATTCATGTCATCAGCAAATACATGATGGCCAATTCATTCCTTTTGTTGTAATTTTTTTTTTTTTAATTTACTTGCTGTTGTTTTCCAACAAAATATCTAGAAAAACTTCAGTGAACAAGACAAGCAAGTGCTCTGATCCCCAAATGCTCAGTCATCTGAATAGCCAAGTTCTTTGGAACTTTTTGATAAGTACATAACATATGCCCATTTTAGGGAGAAAAAAAAGAGAGAGAAAGAGAGAATACAACTGAAAGTTAAAAGAAGTATCAAATCACTTGCATTCCCACCAGAATAACCAGGCATTCTCGAAAGCTTCCGACCACCATTCCCTTGTTGGCACAATAGGACACCTTACAGACAGATAACGGGAAACCACCTCACCCTTTATCTCCTGCCAAAGTCCACAGTATCAGACCTTACTGAGCACCCCTATGATCCCTTGATATGAATGCTGGCTGCAGCTGTGGACCCTTGTCTCCCCATTAGCAAAGGCAGACTTCAGAACACATTATGAGTCATGACCTAGAGACAGCTACATTCTCAATCTCCATGTTCTAAAGAACCCCAAGTAGCTGCATTCAGAAGTAACAGACGAATGAATGGAAGATGCTCATTCAGTTGCATCAAGAAGGCATCGAAAGCAGATGTTTAAAGGAAGCAGGGACAAGGGGGCCTGTGGTGACCAGAAGGGCCAGTGTGCTATTTACACTAATCCTGGGGCCACCCATCCTTACATACCTCCATGCTGTAAAAGCACTCCTTTATTCCCTTTCTTCAAACAATGCACAAAGGCAAGAGAGGGAAGGAAGTTATGTTGCAATATTCTGAAACATAAATCTTGCTACCAACCTGTCCAGAGACAGCATCCTGTTTTCCTGACACATGGGTTAGATTCACTAGAGGCTGCACCCAAACAGCCTGTGTCCTGTTTTTCTAAGTGGCTTCTGAATAAAACCTGGTCACCTGCATTTACACATCCAGCATAGGTCATGTAACCAGAGACTGCTGTTTGTGTGTCCAGTTTCTCAACGAACGTGGACAACTGCGTATTGGCACCTCTTTCTCTCACTAAGGAATTCACTCCTTCCTAAAGTGGGACATTCAATTGTGTTCTTGTTTTCTCTTAAAATCAAATAAAAATAGGGGTGCCTAGGTCCCTTGGTCAGTGAAGCGGCTGGCTCTTGATTTCAGTTCAGGTCATGATCTTGGGGTGGTGAGATGAATCCCTGTGTCAGGCTCTGCACTCAGCATGGAGTCTGCTTGGGATTCTCTCCCTCTCCTTCTGCCCCTTCCCCTGCTTGTGTGCGTGCACTCTCTCTCTCTCTCTCTCTCTCTTAAATAAATAAATAAATCTTAAAAAAAATAAAGTCAAATAAAAATTAAACTTAGATTCAAATGTATGGAAGAGGAAGGAAGAAATTTCTATTTACTCCCCAAGGTTTTAACATTCGGCTCTACTATCTATAGACTGTCTATATCCAGTCTGTATCTCTAAATACCCCTTTTTCTCCCCTTTGATTAGAATCCAGAAATCCTGTGGCCAGTTTCCTGGGGTGTCATCGATAGGCTACTGGAGTTAGGGAAAGTGTTGAACTGCTTGGTGCCTCATTTTATTCTGGGAATCAGCAGTAGATCATGCTTGTTATTGGCAGATCTGAGGTGGTGGAAACCGTGACTGTTTGGCTTGCTCAAGTACAAGGCCTTCACAAATGTGATGAGGCAGGGCTTTGAGAACTGGAAGAAAGTGAGCACGGGTAAAGTCCACGGGGAGAGGCTTAAAGGCACAGGCTCTGGGAAGGGCTTCAGTGAAAGGCAGCTTTGAAGAAAGCACCCCAGAGCTGTGGCCCATCAAGGGTTACTGTCTGCCTCTGGACCTCCCTCACAGGGAGAGACGATTTTCAAATTCCACCTATGCTCCACACACATTTTTTTTTCTCCTGTTACAGAAGAGATGTCTGAGTTTAACGCTAGAGGGCAAAGAGTAGAGGCATCTTGGCTGTATGCAAATGCTCGGGAAGCCGCTGCTGTGTGTCACAGTGTTGCCACATACGGCCTTACCCTTTGCACAGGCAAAGAAGAATGAGGTTTGTGACATCAGAGAAAATTGTTACAGGTTATCTAAACGGTCACTTTCGCTGTCACTAAGAGAATTCCTGACATCTCTGTCCCATGGCCCTAGCCATCTCCATAATTTTATGTGGCTTCTGATTCTTCATATCCTATCTCTTAATGATCCTGTATCTTCTCTCTGAAAGCTGACCAGCTTATCCTAGCTGTTTTATAAAAGGGAATTTCAGTGTCTTTTTTTTTTTTTTTTAAGGGGTTCTCAGCCTCAGCACTATTGTCATTTTAGGGCCAAATAGTTCTTTGTTGTGAGAAGCTGTCCTGGGCTCTGTGGGATAGTTAGCAACAACACTGGTCTCTACCCACAAAATGCCAGCAGCAGCCTCTGCTTTCAGACCTAAACATCAAACCTATCTCCAGACACTGCTAAATGTCCCTTGGGGGGGCGAAAACACTCTGAGTTGAGAGTCACTGGTTTAAAATGAGCTCATGAAAAAGTAAATTAAATGAACCTTGTGTTTTAGAGCACAGAAAACAATTCTATCAGTGGTAGAAAGTTATACAAGGAAGGGAAAGGGATGTCTTCGTACAGATTAAAGTATCTATATATAACTAGTTGGTGAGCAAAGTCTCCTAAAGGTATAAATGAGAAATACTGATGCTGACGCCACCACACCAAACATGGGGACATGAAGTCATGCTGAAGGGATTTTTCGAAACTAGCCCACCAGGAAGGCACGGACCAACCCCCACTCCGAACTATCAGTAATTCCCTAGCCGTCATCTGCAAAATGCATGGCAATTATCCAACATGGAATAGCCGATTTTTAGATAAGAGGTCTATAGAGATGGACATTTTTTAAAGTACTATTTACTTAATGCAGCATGACTTAAAAACGGGCCTGTCGCCTGACAAGTGTACTGAATGAGGAATGTTCAATTTACCAGTTCTAACTAGCCAAGTCCTCACATGAACTTTCTAAGACCTGGCTGAGAAGCCTGGGAAGTGTAACTAACCACAGACCTTCAGGGTGTCTTCTCCACAGCCCTGACTCCCCCGCCTTCAGCACTCTTCTAAGACTCCGTTCAGACATCTTAGAAGATATTAGTTATGGCCAGAACCTACAGCCACCCCAGCTCCCCCACCCAGCAATCCCTGCTTCCACGGTCAACTAACACTGAAAGGAAGGAGTCTGTTCTATTTTTAAATATAGTCAGCAAAGCAGCGGCTTCATACGTCTTTGTAAAGGATGGTTGTCACCCAACCTCACTGTTACTGTATTTTTCTTTCTTTATTTTTATTTTTTTTGATCAGTGATATAGACTAGGAAGTCAGATCGATTTGGGGTTCAATTCCCTGGTCTTTATTTGTCAACTGTGTGCCTTGGGAAAAATCACTTAACTTCTCTGAGACTCGGTGTCTGCATAGGCAAAGCGGAAATGACACTCAGGGTACCTAAAGAATATGCTGTTTTGAGGGAGATGTGAGAAGAAACTTATAGAGCAGGGGGGTCTCCAAATGTTGGCCGCGGTTGTTATCATTCATTATTACTGTTATTAATACTAATATAGTCACTATTCACTCATTAGTCAACACACATTTATTCAACACCTTCTGTGTGCTGGGTGTTGAAAAACCCCGGTAAGTATTGCAAAATTGGTTTTCTTAATGACTCAATAAACATTTATTCAGTGGCTTTTATGTGCTGGGTGCTGGAAAAACTCAATAAATATTGTAAAATTGGCTTTCTTAATGACTCGAGATTTCAACCAAATACACTGAGGTTTAAAAAATGTCTCTGCTGGTGGGATTAAAAAATACACTTCAAGTGCTTTGCATGGAGCCTGGCCCATATTAGGGAGAAGTCAGATGATGATGGAGATGTGGGTGCCGTGATATTGAAAAGTAGTTGATTTGACAATGTTTATTCAATTTGTTTGCCAGAGCACTCGATGTCTGTCCCTACAAGAAACCATTTATTTTCAAGTAAACGAGGGCTGCTCTTGTGAGAAAGAACTTTTTTTCAAAGTAACACTTTAATAGGAGTAGATTAACATTCCTTATTATAGGGTAGGCTTATAATAAGAGTCTGGAGCCTGGGAAGTAATTCTCACTATTGAAAGGTAAGCAAATTTTCACTAATTTATAAGTAAATAGTGGAGCGGCTGTGTTTCGAAGTTTCTATGACAGAGAGAAATCAGAGGTATGATCACAAAATAACAATGAGAATAACTGCTCGCTTACGTTGTGAGGCAAATAAAGGTAGACATCTAATCTCTTGGATTAAAAAAAAAAAACGCATTCTTTTACATTTTACATTAATTTACATGAGGCCCTTTTCTGTGGGAAATAGACAGGAATAAACAGGTTTAGACTTTTGTTCTTCGTTGTCACTAATTCTTTCACAACCCCTTTAGTATTTCAACACAGTTTAATGTACTCTGTTGGGGGCCCTCCACCCCTTAATTCTCAAAACAACAACAACAAAATCCATTTATTTTGCAAACATCGTTTTTCCACAAAACTGGAAATGCCTACCTGTGATAAAAATTCTTTTGATGACTGCAAAGTAAGAATGCATTCTGCTTTCAGGCCAATAATCATATTGTGGCCCAAGCCCAGGTCAATGAGAAAATAATATTCACCAAGGGATGTCCTTACCTCAAATATGTTTGAAGGCTCATTGTTGTACTGATTGGATATTATTTCTGATTGGTCACTGCACCACTTGAGTCCACCCAGAAAGCTGTCTGTATCCAAGTCGTTCACGTCTAGTTCAGAAAGGTCAAGTTCAGGAAGATCTGGGCAAAGAGGCTGGTCTTCACCAACCAGAGCAGCACACTGCAGGAGGCAGGGGGGAAAAAAAGCTTTCATTAACTGCAGGAATTTATTAAACTGCAATAGCATGTGATAGGAATTAAGCCTGGTTAATTCAACCTCACCACCAAAGCTGGTTTCCAGGGTTTTAGTCACCAGAAAAAAAAAAAAAAAAAAAAAAAAAATCCCAAATTCCTTTACTTACTTTGCTCTTAAAGGATATTGTGCCTGATCTATTCCATCCAAAATTCTGCCTCCAAATTCATGATAAGTGCCATGTTTCCATGAGGCCCTCTCTGATTCTTCCAGTTAGAAATCAACTGTATTTGCACCTTTTTGATGGTTAGCACTTGAGTTTCAAGTTGTTTTCTGGTTAACCATATACAAAATTTTACTCTACTCTGAGTTTAAGCTTTTGAGGGAAAGATACAAATTTGATTTTACCTTGGATTTGCCATCTCACAATAATAGAAACAAAACAAACAATCACTCAATGAAAAACAATAGTATAAGAATTCTACCAGGAAAACTTTACCCATTTTAACCATTATAATCCACACAATTCTGTTAGGAACAAATGAGGAAAGCCCTTTTACTTGTCTACGTTTCTCTTGAATTGTTATTTCGATCTTTCACTCTCAACTTGACTTTTCATGAGCATCTTGAACAGGTCAAAAACAAGTTCCTTGAGATGGGGACAAAAGTCATACTTTTCTCTATATGATCTTTATATCTATCACTATGTTTCAGTTGCAAGTAATGTGTGTCGGGGTGTGTGTGTGTGTGTGTGTGCGCATGTGTGGTTGGGATTGCCTGACAGCTACAAAGGAAAAACCACTAGAGCACTCCACAATTATATTTTTTTCATCATGTATGTACTCTTAAACTATGCTCTCAGTGAATTCAAAAGAACTCTTATTCTTTGGAGTTTTTACATGATTTAAATCCACTGAGAGGTTTAACATAGCCTGTACGATGGCTGGGCTGCTTGTCAGCAAGACTATTTCAGACTGACACAGTCTTCCACTTCCTTGTGTGGAGTAGATGGCCTTTCAGTTGTCCCACACTATGGCTTTTTGAAAAAAAAAGTGGGCCACCTTAGGGAAGAGATGGTCTCCTAACCTCAAATTGGCCATCGGACTGCTGGTTTCCTCACTGCATCCTGTGAAGAACCCTGCAGAAGTTTCCTACTGCAGGGACCTGGGATGGCAAGCCACAGGACTTTATCCACCTGCAAACCAAGGTTTCTACATCAGTAGACACACACTCTGAGGTGGCACCCTCACGGCCCTACCTTCCAAGGTCAGGAGAGATGCTGTGGAGTTGTTCACATCCAGGCAGCAGCTGGGCACGAAGCTGAAGATCCCACTTGACATTTAGGTTTTGAATAAAATAAGTTTTATGCAGATTTTTTTCTTTTTCCCTCGAGGACCCCTGTCATCCCTGGCAGGCGACATTACACGGGTCATATGCGGCAGCGTGAGCATAAGCACCATGCTGAGAAGTAGGGACTGGGTAATGGAGTCAGCAGTTGGTAAGGGGAGGCTGGGAGCAGCCTGAAGATGACTGTGATTCTTCCCTAAGACCGCCAGGCCCCAGAGAGATCTCAAACGGCGGGCACAAAGGGAATGCAAAAAGAAAAGGCAAAGCTCTCCACCTAACTCTTTTCTTATCATTTTATAGGTCATTCCGTTTTTATTATCCAAGGTAGCCCCGAGTTGCAGATTGGTATACTTGACTAGGTTTATAAGGAAGCGGGGGCCAGGCTGGGGAGATTTTTTTTTTTTTTTTTTTTTTTTTGGTACAATGTTTGCGTTCTATTATGGGTGTGACACTTCTCAGGCTCCATACATGCCCACATTGCTTATCCTCCAAGGACAAACACACGGTGTTAACTCTTCTACAGCACGATCAATCCAGAGACCAGGGGATAACTTTTCCAATGGTGCAAAACCCACTGGGATTGCATTGAGGGGTAGTCCTTAACCAGAAAAGCATCAACAGCAAAAACAGCAACAGAGAAATCAAACGAGGGTAGAAATCATGTGGGAGCTCTCCATCCAGCTTAAGTTCCTGTTGTGGAGAGCACACCTTAGGGACCGTGCTTTGGAATGCTGGAACGCCTTATGGATTGGTGAGCAACTTCTTGCGGTCTTTCTCCTTCATTGCTTTCTCCAGGTCATGGCTCGTTCAAAACCCTGCACCCTCTCGGGAACATGCATTTTTTTTAAGTAACTTTTTGACCATTAAAAAGACCAGATTAATTTCTGGCATTTTGCTGGGCTGTAATTCACACACTTCTTTCCTGTCCTCTCGTTCTCTCTCATTTTTTGCTCTTATGTTACGGTTGAAAATGTGCATGTGCTCTTGCCAATGTTGACATGCTAATAAAATCTGGGTTTCTGAATGTGGCATTATCCTGATAATCTAAAACACATTAGTAGTAGCAGGTGTTCCTGTTATTAATTTATATTTGGCCTTTGGATGATGCCAGACTTAACAGTCCGAGCCCTGTAACTGTCCTCATCTGACATGCTGATATTTACTGCTTCCCTATACATCTGTAACAGGTGTGCTGTATCGCAATTACAGAGACGCATTCTGCTGCCTCTTTGCAACTATGACAGCTATTTCCCAACCGTAGCCTTAATTTTATAATAAGATTTAAGAGGATAAAGCAGTCACTAAACACAAAAGGCTAATTATTGTACGTTTTTTCACCCCAACAGACTTTTCTCTTAGTTAAGGAGCAGACAATAAATTAGCTTAACTGCACTGATGATAATGAATCATCATAATTAAGTATAATTCTCCATTAACCTTTTGGAGGTTTTTGTGCCATTGATGGTAAATTTTAAAGAGAGAGAGAAGAAAGAGTGGACGTGGCCACATTAATTATATTAATGAAAAAAGAATTCTTACTTCTTAGGAAAAAAATTAGCGAGGACAGGGAAAAAGGAGCAGGGCGGGGGGCAGTAAAGAATGACAAGTCTTAGTGGAGTGCGTGTCATGTGAATTGTCTCTATCAATCTTGGTAACCTTATTGTACATCACCTTCATTAAACTGTGAAACACTGGGGATTCTGAGTAGCTACAGTGATATAGGCCTTTATTAACCACTGTGCTGTCCTGTCATTATGTGCAAAAGGGCATAATACGTTTTAGGATGACAGCAAACATTAATGATTCAAAAAATGAAAGCTGCCTCTGCTACCTGCTGCTCGTAATATGTTAGACTGGCCGAGGTGATTCCCAGAGCTGCCACCGCAAAGGCAGAGCTTCTAGTAGCTCCCTGCCTCCGGTGCAAGAGGCGACTGGCCAGTCTCAGCCTACCAACAACTCAATCCACGGCTGGACGCTTAGCCCGGGAACGCACCTCCTTCAGAAAAACATAAAAGGGCCCCTGTTCTAAATGGCTCTGATGCCTCCTTGAAAATGACTGCAGGCATCCCAGTGATTAAAACAAATCCTCCATATTTCCATATCCACTCCCAACAGCATCAGGAATAATACATGATGGAAAAATGAAACTACAGCAGCTGAGCCCCACACTGCCACCCAGACAACCAGACACAGGACACTCCGGCTCCTCCAAGACAATCAGGACTCCAAGCCACTTGGAACCCTGACTCCTAAGAGCGACAGGACATACGAATCATCCAGATCTCTCCCACCTTACCAAGAAATCACGACAAGATAAGGACATTCAGGATCCGTGAGGACCATCTGCCAAGGCAGGAGAGGGCAAGCCGAGCCCACATGTGCAAATCCTGGTAAAGAGTTAAGAACGCAGGGCATGGCTCGCTAGAGAGGAGAAATGCGTTCGCAGACGGCCCCGGCCAAATTATTTTCACTTTAGATGTGTATCGCTGCACCACATGGACATCTTATTTAATCAAATCACGTGTGGTGCCGATCCTCCCCCTCACCCTACGTGCCCCCAGCTACCCAGAGGAAGCACTAGCAGCAGCCCTCTGCCAGAGTCATTGTTTGCAGCTCCGATCCCCCGTGCAATGCAATTGGGCTCCATCTCATCGCGGTCCACAGAAAGTTTAGCTTCTTTCCCCAAGTTGCCCAAACTTTCCGAGAACATTCCGTTGTGCTGAATGCAAACACGCCGCAGTCCTCCGTCCCCCCGTTAGTCACTGTAGGCTCCAGAGATTATGAGGAAACGGCTTGCTTTTCTCCCCCTGTATGAATTGTGGCCAGCAGAGACTGTGGAATTGATGTATTGCCGTCTATTTTTACACAAGCAGCGAGCAGCCCCACACACAGCCTTGCATAAACTCCTCTCTCCGGCTTCAGGCAGCTCTCCGTGGTACAGAGAGATTTAACCATTGGCTTCCCTGCCACTGACGCTAATGGAAAACCTTGCATTGTAAGGCAGAGATATATTTTTTATTTGCTGGCCAAATCTTTCAACCACATATAGGTGTTTTAAGGGAATCAGCTTCGTTGTTTTCTGTGCTGTGGGGAAAGCAATCTAAAATAGCCTAGCAGGATTATTTAGGATTTTGTGAGTTCTCTGTCTGATGAACAGAGAGAGAGGGGGAAAAAAAATCCGGACTCGAGTCAAAACTGACTATATTTGAGCACATCCATTTTAATATTTTTATCTTCATCTTATTATAAATAGAAATGGCATTTTTCCAACCGGGCCACTAAACACCACTGGAAAGACTTCAGCTTCTGATTCATATCAATATCTTAGAGCATAAATATTGCATATGAGTAGAAACAGAGCCAAAGGCACATGGAAAGAGTTTCCAACTGCAACAGATACGGGTGACAGCAGCTAAGCTTTGATTTGCTCAAGGGAGCTCAGAGCCACCTTAAAATAGCAAACTTATTGGAGTTAAGATAAGATTGAGATTCCCTTCCAAAAGCTCCTGCCCCGGCTACTTTTCTGCCGCCTCTCCTTGTCCAAGCCCTTCCCCCCCTTACAGGAATCAGTGCATCGGGAGGGAGGGAAGCCCCAGTCCTACAATGCCCAGCCCAGCCCCAGCTCACCTCGATGTCACTCCATACAGAGTCCTGGTTGCACATGTCCCACGCCATCCAGCTCCTGAATGACGCCAGTTAAGCTTTTTCAACTCCAATCCACAGTGACACAGAGCACACACTCATGCAGGCAACCAGCCCCTTACTGAGAGTGAACTGAAGGCACCTGTCTTACTACAGTCCCCAGTCACATGACAAAGCTATTAAAAAGTAGGCTGGGCTGTCACTCACCCAGCCTCCCTTCTCCTGTGCAGCTTGCTGCTCAAACTCGTGACGTCACTCAAAGGCAGCCCTCTGCCTCAGTGAAGTAACGCTTGGAAAAAAAAAAAAAAAAAACGGAAAGAAGAAAGAAAGAAAGGAAGCACTTGGACTTTTGGAGGCTTCAAGCATCATGCTGTGACTAAAGCCAGCTTTGAATGCCACAGACTCTAAACGGAGCCCTGGTCATATAATAACTAAAATCCCCTGCAATCTTTTTTTTAATTTATTTTCCTTCCAAAACAAGCAAGTGGCAAAGCTGCCTGTTTCATGACAGAGTAACTATACTCTTTTCCTAAAACGTGTACTCCCTAAGGATTCAAATTCTAAGACCTCCAGTGGACTCAAGCTCCTTTTGGGACTAAAGCAAGAGCTTATCACATGATGCATTTTTATGAGACATTTTCTAATAGAGGGAAGTCTTTGAAAGCAGAGAATGGGGCAAGAATTTTTTTTTTTTTTTTAAGCTGTTTAATCAACAAAACCGGCTGTATTTGTTAAGGTATAAACAAAGTCCCCCTCCCAGGAATCAGCTGTCCCCGTGGCAGTAGGGAATACCAGCTCCCGAAGTGTTACTGCAATTTGCTTTGCTCCTTATAAGGAAAACAAGGAACAAAATACCACCCTTTCAGGTTCTTTCTAATTATTTCCATTTCTCTCATAGGCTCCCAGAAAACAAGTGTTAGTAAATACAGTTGCTGCTGCTGTGCCCAGATCAGCTGAGTTTCCCGGCTGCCTTTTTTTCATACATGTAGCGTTTCCACTCCAGCTGCCTTAGGGTGCCTTTTTGAATAAACACTGGATTCCAACCCTAGTGCCTGGGCTGTGCAGTTTGCATTTGAGACCAAGAATGTCCGTGGAGTAAGGGAAAAATACTGACACTTTACTAGCAAGAATATTCATTTCTGGAGCTTTTTAATTTTTTTTTTTTTTTTAATTCCTCAGCTTCTACTCTGAGACAGTGAAGACTAATGCAGGTGCACTGTTTTATGATGACATACATATTGAATACATAACAAACTCAAGGTACTAGATGTCACTGAAAAACACTTCCCATAACATCATAGTAGTCTGATTTAACCCTTCCCAGTTCCAGAGAGAGGCACACATGGTACATAGATTTGTGAATATATGTGTTTTTAATGAAATTTTAAACCTAATATACTTTTAAAATCAGCTCAATTATTTTCCTTGATAATAACTTCTCTGAAAAAAAAATCCCGCAGGTATCTAAAAATAATTTTAAAGCACTATTAATTTAATCTCCTGTTCTACTAAGGTTAATTTAATGCATTCTCTCTTGTTCATCTCTTTCTAAAGAAAAAAGAAATGGTGATTTGCTGTAACGCATTTTAGAAGTAAAGTTGCTCCAAGATTAAAGGGAAAGGAAGGAAAATCAAACAAACAAAAATCAGTTTCTTTTTTCAGACCACATGTGTTAGAAGGTATTTTTCGAGTCTGATATCTGCAACAAGTTGCCAGTAAATTCCTGAATCGTGATGAAATTGATAGTTTGTCATTACTGGACATAAAAAGATGGCCCAAAGCTTTGACATTTTCAGTTAGCCGAATACATTTCACTGGCATGTTTTTCCCTCTTACAAATAGCGGAAAATTACTGTAGTTTTAATTTTCTAAGTCAAGAAAGAACAGGAAAATATAACCTCGGGAAGGCTTTTATACCTGCAATTAGTGGCATTACTCTGCACTCCCCACAAAGAAACACTAATTTTCTTCCCAATTATATTCCGATTTAATGTAAAACTACAGTAAATTATTAAAATTCAGGGCAAAGGTCATTGGCTCAACCTTCAACACAGTCAACTGTGAAATAATATTGGTCACTTGACCAGGAAGAGTTGATGTTTATTAATTATTGTCAGGTGATCCCTGTGGTGAGTTTTCTCTGATACTTTTAATTGCATTCATCGAATGCAAGGCATTCATTATGCATATATTTATAATATATTTATATATTTGTAAAATGTATATTTTGTACATATGATATTGATAAATATATATTTTTTAAATCATGTTCACACATTTAGCAGAAGTTCTTTACACTGGAATATTTTATATTATTGTTTTTGATATTTTAACCTGCTCACATTGTGCTGTTATAGTGTTCTTATTCATCTTTTGGCCACCTAATTCCACTTTTTCTTAATCAAATCAGCACATTCACTGAAACCACAGGTTGTTTTATATACATTTTTTTCTTTTTTTTCTTTCATCATCACAAAGAGGGTTAGTTAGGAGTCAAAATACTGAAAAGATTTATAAACCACAGCATATTGCATTTCCCCTCAAGTTTCTATTACTGTACAATTCAAAGTTTAAATAGATTCTTGGGACACAATTTTTTTTTGGTTAAGTCTCAAAATTATAACTCTAACGAGAGGGATATTTTTGAGGTCTTATAATTTGGTTAATTAGCTCTTCAGATTAAAAATTCTCTCCTGTCCATTTTTTTTTTCCTTTTCTCTTTTTTTTCCTGTTCTCAGGAGAACATAAATTGTTAGTTGCTCACCAGCCTTGCTCTTTTCTGGCTTCCCAGGTAGTTTCTATATTTAATTCTCTCTCTGCCTTGACTGTTTTTTCTCTTCCTCTCTCTCTGCAGCCCTCCTCATACCTCTTCGTCAACTCTGCCTCTAAGATTTCCAAATGTTTGGTTTCAATCAACAAGGACCTATTGAAATCTTACTGTGTCCACAGCAACGTATTGCAAGGCCTGCCAAGAAGGCATATGACATGGACACAAGGGAGCTGACAATTTTAGGGGGATGACAGCCCTTAAAAACAAAGAATAATTTGATATGAAAAAACAATGCTGCTTTGCTTTATATCCAGATTCCTCTTCTCCTTCAAACACACCCTTTTTAAGTACAAGGTCCTTTCACTAACCATTACAATTCACACCCAAATCAACCCCACTTTGTCCCAACAATAGAAGGAGGTATTTATTAACATCTGTTGAGTGCCCATAATGTTCCATATCTTCACAGAGCCTAGATTCCATCCCCAATGGAATTCCTCCCCCCACTAGCTTTGTTAACGTTTCCCAAGACTTCAACATCAGTGAAGGCAAGAGATCTAGCCTCAGTTGATAACAAGAGAGAAAATACACCTTCAAGAGAATAATTCCACTCTACAACAAAAACATTTGACAAAGTACGCAACATTTCCCCACTGCTGTCCCCAAACCATAGGCTTTTCCCACTCTATCCAGATATTTGCCCCTTAAAAAAAAAAAAAAAGTAAACACAATCAAACTCAAACTCCCAAGCAGACAACAGCAAAGACAATTTGTTTTGATGTTATTATTGCATACAGGTGAGAACTCAGAAGTAAAGAGCTATGAGTATAAATATCTTTGCCCATTTGTTTTTATAAACTTAAATGGAGATATAAGAACAAATTTAAGGCTGAAACTTATAAAGAAAGAAAACTGGAGAAGAAAACATCTACAGAAGAGCTTACCAGAGCTTGACATAAGATCAGCATTTTAGATAAATTTCAATCAATTTTGGTCCTCAAAACAACTCAATAAAGATTATCTGTGTACTCATTATATAACTGAGAAAACTTTTTTGTTTTGTTTTGTTTTTAAGCTGAGGGTTTAGGTAGTAACTGAAAAGGGCATATAGGTCTCTGAAAACCCTTCTAGGAAGAACTAAGTTTCATATATACAAATAATATTCATCCCCAAATCAAAAGCACAGCAAAGACCCCTGCAGAACTTTACATCCAGGAGAGCTTCTACATAGCTGGAAAACAACGTTCCTGGGAATGCTGCCTGCCTAGAGCACTCTTCCAGAAAGGAAAGGGATCTGCCCAGAATTGCTAATATTTTTAAGGTTAATCATTGCTAACAGGCATTCAATTGCTTGCTTTTAATTCCTAGAGGGGCTAATTGATTCTGATACCCCATGTCAGTTTTTGAGCACACGCTCTGAGCCTCTGAGACATGTCTGAAGCTAAGGCCATGCAGGGCACAAAAGTTAGTGGCAAGGCAGGGTGTATCAGAGACCTCTGGCCTATAAACACTCTCAAATCAAGTCTTATTTTGCACAGAACTGCCACAATCCTGTCAAAGTGAACAAAGCATTTTTGGGGAAACAAATAGAAGAAAGTCAGTGGACAGCTTTAATGCCTCCTGGAGTTCATTCATTTATTTATTTATTTTCAAATAAACTGAAGGTGATAGACAACCTCAGCAACACATCTTTTATCCCCAATAAAACCTGCACAACAGCTCTATGCGAATGAGTCAGCCTGTATTTTAACATCGACCTCAAAAATCTGTTCTTGCCAAACACATAAGAACAACAACAACAACAAAAAAAGTGAAAATTAATATGAGCTGCAGTGAATTGAACTAATCGAAACTAAGGGGCAAAAAGGACGCTTATTAGGTCCACAGATAAGAGAGAATAAAAGGATGGTGAAAATCTGCTTTTGTTTACTTAATTCTGTCATATTTGTGCCTCTACAGACATTTTCATTTACCTGAATTACTTCAGGTTAATTCATCTCTAATGCAGTGTGTTATTGATTGTATAAACAAGAAATACTCAATAGGATTATTTACCATTTTTTTTTTTACTGAAACTGAAAATAAAGCACATATTTTGTTAAATGTAACACTATCTAAAAATTTGAAGTGCTACCTAACTTTACGAACACAACAATTCATTCAGTAAGATTATTTTATCCCCTAAGGAACTTAGTGAGGGCTAGGGAAAACTGAGGTATGCAAATCACTAAATTGAAAAAAATTTGTTAGTCAAACAGTTCCCCCTGGTACTTTTTTCTAGAGCTTAGGTCCTAATGAGCTTAACTTTTCTTGATTTTAGAGAAGTAAATTGTATTTCTCAAGTAGTCTCAAAACGGAAGAATTAAATAAGCAAAGTATGGTTTTTGTTTTCATTTTGTTTTCTCTTTCTTTCTTCTTCTTTTTTTAATCCCATCAGACAAGCCCTGGAAAGGTTTGGTGATTTTGCTTTTGTTTCTGTTGTAGATCTTTCCAGTGCTTTAATATTTGACTTTAATTTTAGCAGAGTGAGTATGTATCCTAAAAATGTGGGGATGTCAGAAAGAAATAAATTCCCATCTTAAAAAAAGCAATTAGCTTAAGGCCTAAGCTAAATTTTATAATGACTTATGTAAAATCTTACTTTATATTTGCTTGCCCCATGGCACACAGGATTTTTTAGAAAACTTTCTTGACCAAAAACATTTCTAAGAATGACCTCCACATTTAGAAACTCAATCAAAAGTAGATGTCAAATACTACTGGTAGGATTATGAATGGGTACAAATTTTTCTAGAGGACAACTAGGCAATATGTATCAAAAGTGTTAAAAATGGGCATCCCCAGAAACCCAGAAATTCTACTTCTAGAAATTCATCTTAAGGACACAGCAGGGGGCATGTGTGCAAAGATTTTTGGTGTGAGGAGAGCTAATGCTACATTATTTATACCACTGAGAACTTGAAAGCAGTGTAAATGTCCAACAGTAATCGTCTAGTTAAATAAATTATACAGCAATATGTATATTGCTGTATTTTTTATATATTCATATATGAATGAATATGTGTATGAAATATTCATTCATACATTTATATATATATACATTCATTATATATATGTATATTCAATGCTAACATTAAAAACTGTTGCAAAATACATTTAATAGAAAATGAAAAAATGTTCAAAATGCATTAAGGTTTTAAATTATGCTTGAAAAAACTATAATCACAACAATTTACAAATCAATATATACACTCAGAAAGAAAAAAGGAAGGAGGACCCGCAGAACATGTACCAAGGTGTTAACAGTGGCTGATGATATTGTAAGTTCTTTTTAATTTTCTTTGTGTGTGTATGAATGTCTTTCTGTAATTTTTAAATTTTCTGTGATAAACATGTGAATTCTATATTCAAAATTAAAATGAAACAATTATTTTTTTTTCAAAGGAAGATAGAGATTGAGGCTTAGATCTACGCCTTCTTAATGTACAGGGAATGTGGCAAATAGAAATAGCCCCTGACATCCAATATAAGTCTCAGATATTCATCACATGTTTAACAGGAAGCCATTTCTGTCCATTGCACCAAGTGTAACCGACATTGCATTCAGGAGACAAGCCTTATGAGCAACTGAGAGAAGTTACTCTTTGGCACTCAGAAAAAGCTTCTCTGAGCCGTGAACTATAGGGTGAGGAGAGCTCTCAACTCTTATTAGCTTGCCTCACAGGAGGTGCCAGATTTCTGACCCCCAGATGCCCTCAGCGTCTTCACTTTCTTTCTTTCTCAATCTGAAATTTCATCAATTAAGTTACATAAATTTCTGGTTCAAAAACGTAATCATCCTTGGTAGGGTAAAGGGGATTTCAGTTACTTATACAAAGGCATCTATCTGTTAGACCTGTTTCTTCTTCCTGGCTGGCATCTAACAGAGATCAGAAGCCCATACCAAGAAAAAGAAGCATAAATGTTTTTGACTCCTCTACAGAGCAGATTTCTCAGTAAAAGAGTTTTCACCCAGGCAACTGGAAGGGGCAGTTCTAGAAGGTGAGGGAAGGGTTGCTGAAGACATGACTTCTTCCTGAGACAACATAGATGGACAGGCTGAGGAAAATGCCTTCCAAGTTGCAAACCAGTGACTAGCAAGTGAACTTCTAGGACACAGTCTGTTCCTAAATGGGCAGCCACTATGTGCCTGCTCTCACGTGGCACCCCTGTTCTCGGACACGAAGTTCATTCTAGACTCCCCAAATATCCTGGGGAGTTTGGCTCACCCTCTTTTCCTGGGAAAGCTCACTCTCTCCACAGGAATGAGTGCTTTACTGTTAGCTCCTTGGAGTTAATGTTCTCACAGTTTCGTGGGCCTTTCCTGCAAATCATTCTTCCTACACTTGGGTGATTATTATTTTGATGATTTAGAATTTTCGTGAGAAAAGGGGTAATGAGGCTGGAACCAAGGCCAAGTTCATGAGGTTTATAGTCACGGGAATAAAAGGCACAGCAGAAGGAATATACTCCATGGTATTGTAACAGCCTTGTATGGTGACAGATGGTAGCTATGCGTGTGATGAGCATAGCATAACATTTAAACTTGTTGAATCACTATGTTGTACACGTGAAACTAATGTAACATTGTATTTTAGCTATACTCAAAAAAAAAAAAAGTGTGATTACAGGTGGCTCAATTCTATCTGAGAAGTAGAGGAACTTTCTGAATCTCGATTTAGCCCAAAATGGAAGGAAAGGGATGGTGAGAAGAACATTGGCCCTCAATCAGTGTGTCACTAGTCCACAGTTAAGCTTTGGGCAGTTCACTTCATGGCTCTGAGCCTCAGTTTCCTTATCTGTCAAAGAAGATGACCAGATTCAACCACATCTCATATCCCTGCCACATCTCAACTGCAATGATATGTCCGCCTTGATGAAGACTGGCAACTTGGGAAGACCTGTTTGCACAGAGCAAATCCAAATGTTTCATTGCACAAATGTACTGGAATCAGGAAGCATATGCAAGAAAGTCACATACTCAAGTTTGCTGAAAGAGTAGAGCTTCATCACTTCCTTGGCAATATGGATATTTAATTTCCTAACCATTCCAGGAAAGGAATACAGGAGAACTTATGAAATATACTACTTTCACTCATACTGAGTATGAGAAAACTGGTTTCTACAGACCTGAGTTTCTTACAAAGCCCAACAGTGGCCCCAGAGGAACAGTGAGTTTCCATCTTTTTTTATCATGAATGCTATTAAACGGCACGAGTCATGTGTGAGACCAGGCCCCTACCTGCACAATAAAAATGAAACTAGTGGGATAGTAACTATTTGCTTATGCCTGTATATAGATGCAATTTAACACACTAACATGTGATTTAGTTTTACAGCAGGTAAGAAAAGATGTTACCAGGAGAAAGAGGATTTACAAGAGAGGAGGGATCCTGAACTTAGGGTTTTGTATGGAGGAATAAAGTCTCTAGCATCTAGGGAAATAAGAGTTTAAAGTAACCCTTCTGCGCCCTCACACCAGAACACTCCCCTCACTTAAATGAAAACCTCATTACATTTGGTCAAAGGAAAACTTACCCCTTTTTAATTTGAAGGAAATCACCTGAGATATTACTGCATGGTGTGGAGAGAGAAACAGTCATATGCCTCAAGTATGTTATCATGGCATTATTAGCAGACATACTAAACCTTGGCTGTATCACAGGGTAGTTGATGTCTCATTGGGAGTTAATAAAGTTTCCTGGTCATCTGTTTTCTTTGCATATGCAACTGAACTTAGCAGGAGGTGGAAGATCTTGCTTCAGAGCCATCTAAGTCTCCCAGCTGGAGATTTGCCTTTAGGGCTGAGTGAGTAGCCACAGGCACACTAAATTCCCTAATAGAACATTTGGAGGGAACCCTGGTGACAAGGGAGTAAACAAAGTAAGACCAGGTAAATGATACACCTCAGGAAGGACAAAGTCTTGAAAAACCATGAGCTATCTTCATACAATGCTGGATGTCCACACAGGATTCTCCAGCATGCTGTACTTCACTTTGCAAGACCCATGGAAAGAAACAATAAGAACACTAACATGAGAAAGCTTGATTTGTGTGCCTGGGAAATAATCTCCAACAGGCAGTTTGCAAGTTTCCCTTTTGACAGGTCCAAAGCTCGATTATACTTTAAGGAGATCAGGGTGGACTCTGTCCCAAGCAGATGATCAGAAAGGGATTCTTTTCCTGCCTCTTTTCAAAGCAAGGTTCTCTGACAGCCCCTAAGGTGTTAACTTTCCACCCTCCATCTTAGTGGTTCCACTTCCACGTAGGGCACCTAAAAATAGGCCACACCTAACCTTCTGCACAGCCGTGCGAAGCTACTTAGTGGGAACTCCAACTCGGCGCTCTCCCGTGGGTATTTGCAGACTGTGCTTTTTGTCTTCTCTATGATATTACCCTCTGTTGACAAGCACATAAACACACAGGACCAGAATGGTTTGCTGGGACGAGCCTTGCTTCACAACCGTGGAGGTGGCTGATGTGTTCTGTGCTGCTGTGTTTTAGATTTATTATTTAGGTTTATTGCCTTTTTATTTGTTTATTTACCTAGATTTATGATTACTTACTTTGTTTTAGAGTGAATCAAATGAAACTATGGATGATGACGTTCTGGAAAAAAGTAACTGAAATACTATTGATTTCAATACACTTATTAATTCCACTTACAATATTCAGGTTGTGGGGGCTCTTGTCCTTCGAAAGTATAGCCAAATACATTGGTGAAAATGAATGAACTTCTGTGATACACCAAAATATAGATAAATCCCCAGAAACATAAGGTGAAGCAAAAGGATCCAAACATGCCAAAAAAAAAAAAAAAAAAAGTGCATACCTTATCCTATTCTGCATAAATAAGTACAGAATCAGGTAACCCTAATTTACGTATCTGGAAGTATGAATAGAGATTGCCTTTGGTGATGGTAGGGAACTGAGGACATGGGAACATGGGGACATGGAAGGGGCTCCAGACAGCTGGTTATGGTCTATTTCTTGGTGTCACTGCTAGTTACATGGCTAAGTTCAGTTAGTGAAAATTCATAGAGCTGAACCCCTAGGATACATGTACTTTTTCAGTATTTGTATTATCCTTCAATAAAAAGTCTAAAATGTATAAAGGAGAAAGAAAAGGAGTCTTTATAATAATACAAAGTTCCAATGATTGCTACATCTCCGTTAAAAAAAAAAAAATTCTAAATCTTCAACTTCTCTTCTCAAAAGTACCATTAACCTACATAGACAAACCACAGTGGAGGAGGAATCAAGCGGCCCGATGTCTAAGTGTGTTTGACTGCCCTTGGACAAAGCCCCTTCAGCTTTGTAGATATATTTTCTATCAAAAGATGGGATAGAATTAGGTCTTCTCCGAATGTACTTCTTAAATAAATAAAGTGAAGGAAACCTCTAACTCTAAAACTGTAGTATTTTGCCTTTGGTTCAGATTTCATCATTGAAGGGTATCATTGACTTGGTTTGAAAACATGGTCCCATTTTCTGAGAACATGACCTTGGGGGTCAGTCAGTGCTGATTGGCCACTTAGGAGTTATTTGTGTGATCCCAAGTGAGGTAACTAAACTATCTGACCTCATATTCTCCACAGTAAAAATGGCAATATAAATACCTATTTTTCATGGTGGGTGTAGGGTTAAATGAGATGTGTATGAAACCAGTGCTTGACATATACTAAGTACTCAATAATGACATTTTATAGTCACATACAAATACTTCAACCTCAATTTAACATCGAGCAACATTATAGTAGATGCCTAAGTTTGCTCTTTGCCTTCCTCGTCTTAAAAGAAATAAAATAAAAAGTCTAGAAACAAAGCAGAAAGAGCACTTTCTTCTGAAGTCTTACATTAAGCTGTGTTTCCATGAGAGTACATACAGAATGACCACCTCAGCTGTAGGGATGCCAAGAGTCTGCTGGTTTCTCTGTGTACCTGAGGAAAAGTAAAAACCAGCCTCATACTGGTCCTGACCTGGCTCTACCTCCAAAGAGACAAGAAGCAACAAGTGCAGAAAACAGTGTTTCTTTCCATTATGCTGGCCACAAAAGTTATTTGATCCAAAAGTCTGAAAAGTCTCTCTATTAAGAAACAAGACATCCATATGGTGCATGGAGAGTGAAAAGGTACCAGGGGTTTGCAAATGTGAGAAGAACCACAAAGTATCCCATCATGTTGTAAAAATGATGATATCTATGGGGAAGAAGGGAAAACAAAGCCACAGGAGCAAAATAACTCAATACCAAGTCAATTTTGCCACAAGTCTCCTATCAACTAAATGGTGTTAGAATTCATACTCTTCCTGAAAACCAGTGATCAATCAAATAATCACTTTTTAAATTGATAAAATGACATAAAGGATATGTTATATTTTGTCTTGGGTATTTAAGGATTCTTTTATCTTGCAAGCCATTTTTCTGTGTAACAAAATGCCAAAAAGTTGATACAAAAATTAACTGTGCTGCCCAATCCAGTAGCCACCACCCACATATGGCTGCTGAGCACCTGAAATATATCCAGTCAAAATTAAGATGTGCTATAATTGTAAACTATGCATAGCATTTCCTAAGTGTTAGCATGAGAAATCAAATGGAAAATTTCTCATTAATAATTTATATTGACTAGATGTTAATATGATATTTTGGATGTATTGGGGAAAATGAAAGATATTATTAAAATTAAATTTACTTCTTTCTTAATGTGGCTAGTAGAAAATTCAAAATTACATATATAAGGTACAGAATCTTCCCGTTTGACAGTCCCTGGTCTCAAGTTTTGCACCTTCCCTCAAGTGAGTGATATCGTACGCACAAATAAAATTCATGAATTACAGCATCAGGGAATTTCAGAATGAATCTGGGGGAGGAGAGCAGGGCCACCGCAGTGCACAACTCTAGGGGGCACTCCTCACATCACAGGCTGGGAAGAGTGATCACTAGAACTTTACAGGCTTCTGCTTGCACTGCTCTGCATTATGTACTATATAATCCCTCCTCCCTACATAATCAGGAATCCCTTCTAGAACATCCCTGAGGCAACCCTATACATCTCTTCAACACTTTCCACAATTTTCCAAAACATATACATAATAATGAGATGCAAATTTATAAAGTGAGGTCTACCCAGTACTCTGGACTGAGGGAGGGTAGAAAATAGAGCTGATCATATTATAAAATTTAATAGAATGCAGAAGTCCAGGGCAACAGATCGTATGCAAAGTCTGAGATATATACTGGGATGCAATGTACTCAAGAAGACAGTTTTCTTCCTGGAGTCCAGAGGCATTTTTCAGAGGGTAACAACCACTTTAATTACAAAATGCACCCGCCTCTCTCTTCCAAGGGAGGAAAGCCTGTTGGTGCATCTGTAATGTAGCTTTAGTTTTTGATGCCAAAAATGATTCAGTAAACACAGTTATGTTATGGTATACTATTTCTTATTCAGTACTCAAATTAATCTCAAGGCAGTGCTGGCATTAATTCAATTTGACGCCTGTACTTAGGATTTCACATAGGTGCCTTCATCCAATTCTTCTTCGCAACTAATAAAATCTTAATTCATGGTAATATATTTATTTCTAGTTCAGTTCATGTTAAGGAGTGCAGTACTTTACAGAAAACTAATTAATATCAATCATATATTATAACACTTTTAATGGTTCAGAGGAAAATCCTACACTGGGGGAAAGATTAGATGAACCAAGGGGTCTTAGCCCATCCTATTTACTCTATTTTTAGGATTTGAGAAAAGATACCAAGCATCATTTCAAATATTAATTTAATTGAAGGCGCAAGTCATGGGAAAGCTGGGAATTAAGAACCCTGGTTCTGATCCCTAATAGGACATTGATTTGATGTGGCCCAGGAATGTAATTTATACTCTCAGAGATTCTGTTTTCCACCTATTTTGTGTAACAGCCATATAATTCCAAGTTGGTAAAGATATTCAAATTGAGATGCATGGCACTATTAAAATAATGAATAACTTCACTAATAGCAAGCCTTCTGCAATTGTTGGTAACAATTCTATTTTTATGTAATGTTTGAGTAATGTTGATAGCATCATATTTTCTGGGATTGGACATATAGTCAGCGGGATAGTTCAAGCGTGAGTCCTCACTATGACATAAACGGTGCCCCCTGGAGTTGTGCAGTGCAGTGGCCCTTGCATTTCCTTAGGGAACACCATTTAAAGGGTCTCATTCCCCACCAGCACAAAGAGCTGGAACAGCAATAGTACAAGTTTTTGAAAAAAAAAAAAATTAAATAATAATGCGATAGGTTCCTTGAAATGCATGGTCATTAATATCCAGTCTTTCCATATTAGGCATTAGGCATTTCATTCACTCTTCAATTTCTCCATATTGACATGCCACCAGCAAAAAAAAAAAAAAAAAAAGAAAGAAAGAAAGAAAGAAAGAAAGAAAGAAAAAGAAAAAACACATACTGTTCTTTCTTTCTTTTTTTTTTTTTTTTTTTTTTTTGGCCTCTTTAGCAATCTACACATAAACCCTCTAAACCTGATACACACATTTTTTCCTGATCATTAGAAATAAAACAAAAGCCCAAACACAGCAGCATATTGACTTCAAGGTGCAGAGATAACGCTCACTTGGTACTCACTTAATACTCACTTTCAAATCTGAATCCATAGTTGATAACCCCGATACGCATGTCATTCATTTTACTGCAGTGTAAATACTTGCATCGCAAGCTGAGGGAACACTCCCGACAGGGGCTTGCACGAGCGACTTTTTAATTCACAAGGACATGGTGACGTGGGAGGGTACCTCGGAGTCACTGCTCAATGAACTCCACAATAGGGCACAAATCTGAAACCCAATCTGAGCCAGATATGGACGTAAGAGCAAATATATACAGTATCATGTGCTTTCCAACAGCCCTGTGTCTCGAGGGAGCTCTCTGACATCAGCAGTTGAGACAGGTGGTTCCCTTTCCAACTGTGGAAAATAAAACCCCATTGCAGAGGCACTAAGTAAATATAGCTATACTGTAGTTTTTCTTTGGTGCACTCTCCCTGTGATTCTGCCCTGTGATGAGACTTTATCCAATGAACCCATTCAGGACATTCTTCTACACTAATAACGGACCTCGCATTCGCAAGCGCGCTGCAGCTGGCATTGAAGACACTGTTTGCTGTCCCAGTTGTCACAACTAAGGTTTCCCTCCTCTCGTGGCTTCCGAATAGATTGTCAAGTGACTGCCCAACCCTCTGCTGGGATATGTCACCCTTTGTCCCCTGTTACTAATACAACCCAACGAAATGACAGACAAGACTCAGATCATCTTAAAATCACATGCACAGAGCAGGTCAATACCAACCAGATCCAGTTTGAGTCTGAGAACTAAAATCAGCTGAGATGTACTAAGCCCTTTGTGGCCACAGCTATTTGCTTTTGCATTTAAGAATTACTAGCAGAAGGGCACCCTGTAACGTGTGTATAAAATTACTTAATTCAACTTCTATTTCCCTTTCTGAACGTAGATACTTTTACACTCTGACAGCCGCTGGCTCTTAAAGCATTCTCCTTTTTGTTGTATCTCCTTAGAAACACAAATCTTGTTCCCTGGCAGCAGTGGCTCTCGGCTCTCCGGGCCGCACCGCATGCCCAAACTGGTTCTCCTCACAGCTTTAATTCACAGTAAGTGGCATGAAAGGAGGTCAGCCCTTCTCAAAAAACACTCAGAGTTCTTTTCGACTTCAGAATCTATTTTGAAAAGCCACACTCCCTGCCACGTAGAGAGCGGCTTCCCATTTTGAAATTCTGGCTTATAATTTCTGGACGACGTAGGGCATGGTCTGCAAAGGGGCAAACGCGGGGTGAAGATCACAGTTTCATCCTGGGATCACAAAGCTCTGCAAGAGCTCAGGAATTTCTGGGAGACGAGCAAGTCAGTAACTGCCATCCCCTCTTCACCCCCAAATTACCCTCTCGCTTGAAAACTACTTACGGCACACATACATGCTATAGCTTTCCTTTCCCGAGGTGTTCGTTGAATGCTTAACTCAATAATGCCATCTTAATCCCGAAAGTTTCCATGGTAACCTGCCACTGTAATAAACAAGTCTGAAGCATGAGAAATGAGGCAAGGTACTCCTGCTTTCCCCATCCTCCTCCAACTTTCGAACAACAGGGTCTTCTCTAATCCTTTAAACACCATAGTTCAGAGCTACTTGTGCTAGCAATAAAGCATGACAGCAATAAAAAAAAAATGATATCCTCATTTGGTGAATATCTACTGTGTACCAACCACTGTGCAGAGTAGTTTTGTACAATATCTCCTTTCCTTTTTGCACTACCATTAGGAGCTAGTACCCCCATAATGACGATTCAAGGGATGGGCTCGCTGAAGCCCCAAGAGATTAAATAACTTTTCCAAAGACAGAAGCTGGTCTAGGGGAGTCATGGGACCTGAAGGTCCTCTTGTCTGACTTCCAAAATTTTCATTTGCTTCCAATCATCAGGTCACTTTGACATCTAGAATTCTCCCCACATGTCAGAAGGGAACCATTGCTTCACATTCTAATGGAAAGTAAAACACCACACACATCTAGTAGAAACAACCAGGGAAATCCAGAAAAGGCATGACTCAAACAGGAGCAAAGCCAACACATGGCACCCTGCTCTGATCAAAAGAAGCCAAACTACAAGTATCTTTGAATGTGATCTAGCGTATCATTTAAAATAATGCACCTTTCTTCGTAGACCAACCTCTAAAGTTAACTTGGGATGTCTGATTCAGATCATGCAAGAGCACTTTCAGAGAAGAAGCCCTTATATAATGCCACCTCTCTCCCTAAATGAAATTGAGATTTCTTTTGAAGATGGCAATTACAAATAAAGGCCAGATTAAGACACATCTTAAGACAACATAATAAACCATATGATGGAGATGTTTCCCATGCTACAGATGTGTTTCCAAGCAAGTCTATATGATAAAGTGTTTATCTCACTCTAGACCAGAACTCAACAAACAGATTATAACCTTGACCCTTAACACCAATGACTGAATCAACTTCCAATATAAGTTTTATAGCATTGGATTGGAAGTGTGGTCAAATATGAAAAGATCAGATGAGTTAGAGCCATTCAAAACTCACTATAGTACAAGATATTGGAAAGTGGGGCTAAAATATGTAGTTTTACAATCTCCTCTGATTTGGAAATATAAATAAACTCCACTGAATATACTTCCAAAAAAATGTAGGCTTTGAGAATCTTTTGGCCCTGGTCTTGAGACAACTGTAAGTAAGTTCTGAAGTACCCAGTCCATCCGGCTGACTGAAGGGCCATCATTCAATAGGGCAGGTTCCAAAGTAAATGGCCCAGAATGCAAAGCCAGAATACACTGCCTCCTCTGATACCCTCACACTTTCTGAAACCTAGAAGAACAAAGACAAACAGGGATGGTCTATGACCATTTGAGGAGGTAGCCATGCAATTATTAATTCTGACCTTCCCATAGCCATCAACACCACCACACCTAAAAAAATCAAAACCACATTGATTATTATTGAATAGGACTGGAAATTTCATGCCTTTGGTTTTTTATTGCTTATTTATCGATTTATTTATTTATTTTTTGGACGTTTGGTCCAGAGGTAATACTACTGAAAAAAGAAACTCACTTTCCAAAAGAGCAGTAAGCCAAATTCACACTCAGGATACTTTTCTAGGTATGAAAATTATGTAGTTTGTTCCAAGCTCCATAATTCAGATTCAGAACTCAGATGGACACAGAATAAAGACATTGGCTGTGGAGGCTATGCACTCAGCTGAGCATAACAGGAGCATGAACATACTTGGGAGTATACTCTACCTCAGTAAATATACTCCACCTCAATACCACCAGTTGAACCACTTAATATCTATGAGACTTTGTTTTTCCACTTAAAAAATGTAAAATTTTCCACTTGGAAAGTGGGGCTAAAATACGTAGTTTTACAATCTCTTTAATAAGTAATACCCTCCTTACTGGCTTATCATGGGGCTTCAACAGGAAGAGCTGAAGGATGTGGGTGAGGGGCCTTGGAGAACGCCTCATCTGCAGTGGGTATTACACAAATGTCCATGTCCTGCATTGCTCACGTTTCTCAGCTCCAATTATTTCTCTGTCCTCCCAGCCTCTCCTATCTTCCTAGAATTTTTTAAAATAAAATATATGTTATATGACTTCTGTACTTTTTATTCCATGGAACGGACACGGCGATTCATGCGACAAATGTAGGTGGGAAACAGGGCTTGTCCTTCCCTCTCAACAAGTGCCTTGCCCACGTATAGAGGGGAGAAGAAACAACAGCTCTGGTTAGGGCATAAAATGAGCCTCAGTGGAATCTGTAAGAAGGCATTTTTAAAGATCAAAGATTCATGTGAAAGAAAAATCTCGAACACTTTGCAAAAGGAAAAAAATTGATATTTGGATTTATTGCCAATGCTTAATCACTGCAAGTTTGGGCAAATGTTGAGTAAAGATGCCGTGTAGATTGCCACCAAGTGGAACTTTCTTTAAAAGAACCAGTGACAGACAATGTCTCCACTTTCCAATGCAAGCATCTCTTTAGGGATTTAAAGGCAAAACTATTAAGGCAAAACTATTTTCATATATAAATATGAAAAATCAAAAGTTTGAAAACTCAAAAATATGTGAGATTCAGTAATTTCCCACATAGGAAAACAAATAACTGAGGAAAACTTTAAAGCTGCATTATTCATACGCACTGAAGGTTTCTTTGAATGTCTGCATCATAAAATACTCTAGAAATGCCTACAGCTTTAAAAAATTAAAATATATTAAATGGGTGACATAGAAAAAAATATATATTCTCAAAATCCACAGATATTCTTTTTCTAAATATTATCAATAACCAACAGCACTGTAAAGAAAATACCATATTGCTTAGAAAATTATCCACAAAGAATTTATCTCTCTAATTCATATCTACTGTTGTTATTTATAGTCTCAGACAGTAACTTTAGACTTGTCAAAAGGTGTGGAATGTACTTCCTTCTCCTGTGCATGGATTCTGCTTAGCCAATACTAACCACACACAGTCTCACTATCTTGTAAAGGTACATAAGGCTGGTCCTAAAAATGAGAATTAAAAATCTTGGCTAAAAGATTTCCAAAGAACATGAGATATGAGGCCAAGCAGCCAGCTGCTAAGAGCCAGTAAATCAATAGGAATCTACTATGGTGTACAAGATGGGCCAGTAGCAAGCCAGGTACTAAACCTACATTAAGACTTTATATCTTCCTGCCCTGAAAGTGTTTATAGTCTAAGGGTGAGTAGAGGCCAGATTCATCACCAACATGTCCACATGTGAACAGAACAAAAGCAAGTGTGTTGAGGGAGAAAAGATGGGGTACATAGAGGTTTGAAAAAACATCTAATTAACCTTATAAATAGCCTAGAATGAGAATGCTAGTCAGGACCTCTGAAAACTTTGTGAGGTCCCTGCCCCATATGTAATTCAATATAAAAACTAGACCTGTTACTCAGTTTTGTATGTATAGAGAAGCCCAAGAGAGTGCTGATCTTCATTGTAACGAGGACATTGGTGTTTAAAGTATCCAATATAATAACCTTTCAAAGGAAAAAATTTGGTGCTCCTGCATAGGTGCTCTGCTTTTCTGGGGGCTACTTAGTAGTTCAGTGTAATATTGGGCAGTCCTATGTGGGTGCCAACATATGAATAAAGGAAAACAGAAAGGTGGTTTGCTAGGACTTTGCCCGGCCATTCATGGGACCTCCAATAAAAGTTCTGGGGTCCAGAACAAAGTATTACAAGAAGCATACTTAGCAGGAAAAGAGCATGTGGGTTTTTCTAGCTTTGGGGTGACTGCCGGGTCCCCAGAAGAGGCAGGAGGAGGAAGGAAAATGAAGGAGAGAGAGACTTCTCTTTGGAATAAGATCAACCTGGGGGAGAACCAGTTCTGACACTTCCTGATTTGTTGAAATGGTCTAAGGTGCTTAATCTCCCTGGTCTCTATAAAATGGAGATGATACTACTATCCTCATGGAGAATGTAAAAATCAGATACCTTGCTTGGCACCTCATAGATATTTGGTAAATGTTAGTTTTATTGAATACTAAGGGACTAGAAAATAAAAAGTCCTGGTTCCAAATGATGAATTATACAAGGTCCAGGGAAATATAAAGAAATATGAAATGTAGTAAGAGTCAGGACTGTGCCCTCAACTAGGTGGTGGAATATAGCTGCTTAGGTGATGTTACTGAAGATGGGTCTTTAACTCACAAAATTCCAGGAAGTCACTAGAAGATGACATATACAAAATCAAAAATTGTTTAAAATGGAAGTAGGTGATTTTTTTAAAAAAGTACAATCCAAAGTATGATGCCAACCATGAACCTACTATTATTTTTTGAAAGATATACTTATTTATTTTACAGAGAGAGAGGAAGAGAGAGAGCAGGGGGAGGGGCAGAGAGAGAGGAAGAGAGAGAATACCAAGCAGACTCTGCATGGAACCCAATGTGGGGCCGAATCCCACCACTGCACCACCCAGGTGCCCTCCACTACTATTCTAAGTGCTTTATACATACTATCTCATGAAATCGGTACTATTGCTATCTCCTCCGTTCTTGTTTTTAGCTGGAGAAATAGACACAAAGAGAGTTAAGTGACATGCCCGAGGCTATACCAATAATAAGTGGTCAGCTGTGCACTCAAACCCAGCAGCCTGATTTCAGGGCACATGCCCTTATACCCTCCACCAAACTGTCTCCTACTACCATCTCATGTAGTTTTGAATCTTTACCAACTAAAGTTGAGTGAAGCACTACAACAATGCAGTTGAATTGGATTGAACTCCTGGTCCCAAAGAGCCCACAATTGACTAGATTAAATGGAATCTACGAGTCTGAAGCAACAGAGGAACCTGCAGAACACAGCGAGTAAAACACAGAGAACAGAGAACCCCAGGCTCCTGCAAGAGCAGGGAAAGGAGAAGCAGGTGTTGTAGGAAAAGAGCCCTTCTGCCATCTTCCCTTCTTTGAAGTCATTTTGTGTATGCCTAGCAGAGTGTGGAGGGCCTTCCGTGGGAAAAAAAAAAAAAAATTGCCTTTTGTCATCTTTGAATTTTCAAGAAAATGGTATTTTCCACTGCTCTTACTTAAAAGTATGATAAAATACAATACATCCTCTCCAGGGGTTTACACGGAGACATGGATGGACTCATAATTCTGGTTTGAGTTCACACGACTTGTGGCAATGACCTGAAATCTCGAGTATGGAGCCATGATACATAATAAGAATCCTAATCCAATCAAACCAAATTCTGAGAGTTACCTGATGATCTTCTTCATGGGCTATCAGTCTGCCAGTATCTGCCGCTAACTGGAGATAAACTGAAATTAATGATCATGAACTTAACCAAGAAACATATGTTAAATTATAATTAGTCACTTTCCAACTGGATAAAACATTGAGAGAACCTACTAAGGACTGGAGTGCCTTGATGATAGATGAATATCAATTATTTCGTCAAGAGATATATACTAGAATGCATTTTGGTAGCCTCTAAAAAGCACCTATTTTGGGGACATGAAATCCTAGAGGCTGTTCAGGAACTTCATGGTCCTAAATGTAACTAATTACAAACTGACTAATCACAAAATGGAAGATTAAACTACACATAGGTCATTAGGATTAAGTTTGAAAAGATACCCAGTGGGAGAAACTAGTATTTTGAAGTAGGATAAATGTCTTAGGGTATTATTAAAAAGCCAGAGAGAATTCCAGGTGAAGATATGGTGCTTTCAAAAGCGTGTTCTTGGTTTACCAGGCCAGGCTGAGAGACAGCAAGGTACAGAGCAGAGCCTCGCATCCTTGACTCTGACACTGACTTTGGCTCAAAGCCACATGGAAACGTATGAAGCCTCTCTGTACCTTATTTTTCTTATGTATAAAACTGGTTCACTGTGCCCTTTTCTTAGGTTTCAGGACTCTATAAAGATCACAAAAGATAATACATTTGATTGCTTATGTGTCAACTTGGCTAGGCTATGGTGCCCCATTTGTTCATTCAAATACTAATTTAGGTGCTGCTGTAAAGGTCTGTTTTATAAATGTAATTAACATCTACAATCAATTGACTCTGAGTAAAGCAGATGACCCCCATAATGTGGGTGGGCCTCATTTAATCAGTTAAAGCTCATAAACAAAAAATAGACATTTCCCTAAGAAGAGAGATTCAACCTCAAGAATCTCTTGATTCTTGTCTTAGAATCAGATTTCTTAAGATATAAGAATCAGATAACTTAGAAATCTTGCCTGAGTTTCCAGCCAGCTAGCCTACCCTATAGATTTACAAAGTTCAGTCTTGCTAGCCCTCAACATTATGTGGATCAATTCCTTCAAAGTTCTGTCTCTTCTTCTCTCTCTTTCCACCCCCCCCCCCCACCGCATAATAAATAAGCATACAAAACATAGATAGGTCTTTCATTTTAGTAGTAGACCAACTGGCAAAATGTCTAAAACCCCAGGATTGTAATTTTTAATGGGATCTCAAAAATAAATTTGGGACCCTCAAAAGAGAAACCATGCAGGTAAAATGAAGCTTAAAGACATTTAGAACATAATCGCCATGAAGAAAAGAAAATTGCCTTGTTCAGAATTTCATTCATCAGTCTGAAAAGGTGACAAATGTCTTCAAAGACATGTGTTGAAAGTGAGTGAATGGTGGGATTCCACAGCTGTGAAAAGAAAGGTAGAAGGTTGTTTCTTGTTCCTGGGTATCAGCTCATTATCTCAACAGTCTTACTTCTGAGCTGATACAGCTTCATAGAGAAAGCAAGTATTTACTCATCCGTCTCTATATTCATCCATTCACAGAATTTACACTACCTCTTTCTACAGACAGTGCCAGGCTTCAGACTATAGAGACAAAGAAAACAAAAGTCTTCCCGCAGCCTAGTAAGTGAGGAGATGAATAAACAAGGGTAATGATGTTAGTAGAATATGCTGAAGTAAAGCAACGCAGAAGGTGCTGGGGAACCTCAGAGCATAGAGAATATGCTGAAGTAAAGCAACGCAGAAGGTGCTGGGGAAACTCAGTGCATAGAGACCTAACCTCTTCTGGAAGGGATTCATTCATTCACCCATGCATGCATTCGCTTCCAAAATGAATCTTTATGGATGTAAACTCTACATCAAGCACAATGCTACATCCTGGGCCTGCTCAGATAGTGTCATCAATAATATTAAAAATGGCTATATTTTATTGAGTGCTTACTATGTTTCAGGCTTTGGTCTAAGCCATTTGCATTTATCTACTGTTTCTCTTCATACAACAAGGGAATGGGTATATATTTTCCATATCCTTTTCTGTAAGACAATTGTACAGGCACAAATTTACATATTTACTTTTCAAGGACTTACTGATCACCTATACCTAAAAGGCACACTGTTAGACACAAATTTGATCAACACATTATCTCTGCCCTTAAATCTGCCAAAAGAGACAGACATACCCACAAACAACCACAACTTCACACTGTATGACTCCCACAGTCTTGCAAAGGCTCTGTCATAGCATAAGTGTGCCATCTCCAAAACTTCCCGAGAACTTGAGAATATGATTTTGAACACAACCATCAGAAATGTGTTGAAAGCGTCCTCTCCTTTTACAAGGAAAATAACCAAAAAGAAATACCACTAATAAGCATGAAAAGTAGATCTTCAAAAATATATTTGAAAGCAAAACTCTTTTTCATGATTAAGGACTGGACAACTACAGGTCCACCTGGTCTGAGCCTAGCTAGTCCAGATACCCAGGATGTCAAGCAACACCATGGTTTTCAATTACCTTGCAAACACTAACACTAGCATAACACATTGTTCTCAAGACCCCAGTGCTTGAAGTACCTGGGTGGTTCATTCGGTTTAGCATCTGAGTGTTGATTTCTGCTCAGGTCATGATCTCAGGGTTGGGAGCTTGAGCCCCAAGTCCAGCTCTGTGCTGGGTATGGTGGCACCTGCTTGGGATTCTCTCTGCCCCTCCCCACACATCCTACCCACAACCCCCCAACCACATGCTTGCTTGCCCACTCTCCTTCTAAAAACAACATCAACAAAAAACCAAAACAAAACAAAACAAAAAAACACCAGTGCTTAAAACTGTTAGCACAGCAACAGAAGACACTGATATAAATATCATACATTATTGATAAATAGCATGAATCTGTCATCAATTAACAGCAACTATAGATTGCAACAATTCTAAGTGGAACCTTATAAATAACTGTGCTTTTAATTACTGGAGAGAACTACCACATCCATCAACATTCACAACTCCTGCTAAGTATCAATGTGGGCCTAGCAAGCTCCACAGTCACTGAAATTATTTACAGCAATGAAAGAGTAAAGATTTTTGTATATTAGAGAAAAGAAAAAGAGGCCCATTCTATTCAGGAAGCACAAATCTAGACTTTTTTGGAAGTGAAAATTAGGAGAAGAGAAAAAGTGTGTATATGCATGTGCATGGGGGAGAAAACAATATAGGACAGAAGAAAGTCCCCATTCAAATCAAGATGAGATTATTCAATAGTCAACTCAATAGTCAATATTCAACAGTCAAAAAAAAAAAAAAGAAGAGATTCCTCTGCTTAAAGGAAAATGGACTGTTTAGTACTCTCTTTTGTACTTCTCATGGATTCCATTCATTTTTTTAATGTTTAAAATGTGTATCCTACCTATTTTCAAAAATGGGATTCTAGATTACTTACAGAGTTAGACACATGAAACAAGACAATAGAAATTAAAAAAAAAAAAAAAAACCAGATCAAATCAGGTTAAAAAGAGCAAGAAAGTAATAGACTTGGAATAGACTTGGAATGAATTACTTTTTTTTTTTTTTTTTTTTTTTTTTTTACTGTAACTCACTCCTGAATTTAGCTCTGAGTTTCCTGGCTGTTCTAACGAAAATCAAAATGTGTTGGGTTAAATAAATATTCATTATTTAACAAAAGGAGACAGGTCTTCCCAGGCTTCTCTATATCCATTATAATCCCACCTCCATTCCCAGTGCTCATCCATTAGTACCCGTGTTTCGTCTGTATTTTCCTCCATAGCATCAATTTTCTAAATCCTTTATCTTTTGCTTATTTCCTATCCACTACCGCTAGAACCTAAGTCTCATAAACAGACCTATAAATACAGAGAACAAATGGATAGCTAACGGGGGGGGCGGGGGAGGGGTGGGCAAAATGGGCTAAGGGACATGGGAGATACAGGAATGAATGCCATGGGAATGAAAGGCACAGCATAGGGAATACAGTCAATGGTATTGTAATAGGGCTGTATGGCGTCCGAGTGTGGCTGTACTTGTGGTGAGCAAGGCATAAGGTACAGACCTGTGGAGCTATACTATAACTAATGTGACATTGTGTGTCAAATGTATCTCAATTAAAAAAGAAGACAAAGAAGAAAGAATGTAATGCTCATGCGGACAGGATTCTTTGTTCTGTTGTTGTTGTTCACTATTGTACCTGTGCTTGGCACAGAGTTCACCTTATTAAAGATTCATTTAAGAAATGAATGCATGAATGAATGAATTAATCTCTTCCAGAAAAGGTTAGCTGTCCATTCTCTGAGCTATATAAATATAACGATCAAGAGTGATTTTACTTTCAGTAGTGAATTCCAGTAGAACCTTATCATGAAGTCCCCTATACATATTATACTAGGCTATGAGGCTATGCTGGAGGGGGCCATTAATGGCCTAACAATCCATAAGAAGCACAAGATAAAAGGCACATGCAAGTATGTAGTGACAGGGGACAAAATCTGGGGCCAGAACAGCTAAATTCAGCTAACCAGACAACCTCCCCCGACCCTGTCCTTCTGTCAAACAGCATGGAATAACTGTGAGGCACACAGATCCTGGAGTTGGGCAAGCTGGTTTCAAATCCTGCCTCTGTACCCTCATAAGCTGTGTGACCTTTCACAATTTACCCAGCCTCTCTGGGTCTCAGTTTCTTCATCTGTAAAATGCAGATAATGATAGAACTTATCTTAAAGGATCACGGTGAGAATTAAACGAGTTTGACTATGACAAGCAATCAGAACATTGTCTGGCACATAGTAATGTTAAGTACTGAGTTAATTTGAATGTGTGCCCCTCCATTGTAAAACAAGTAACAACTCTCCTTGTAGTAGTCATAAGGACCAAGTGATCTTAATGATCTTAATATATGTTTTTAGTGGATGACTTTTTTTTTTTTCCATGAAAGTAGTGTATGTTCACCATAAGTTTTTCAGAAAATGCAGAAAGATGGAAAATAAAAAGTAAAAATCCCTTATATCTCAGCAAATAGTGACAACCAGACTAGACTTTTCTTGTATAAATTTCCAGGTTTCTTGCCCTACCAGATCCATACATGCATATGTATGTGTTTGTGAAAATATAATTTTTAAACAGAGCTAGACTCATATAATATACTGCTCTGAAACCTGCTTTTAAAAAACTTATCATGTGTGTTATCTGATAACAGCAAATAAAGATCTACATCTTTCTATATAATATAACTGCCTACTATTCCACTGTATGCAAGTGCCTTGATTTATCTAGCCAATACTCCATTCACAGACAGTTAGGTTGTTTCCAATTTGTGAAAGTGCTTTGTAAACTACAGAGTAATATACAAATGTTAGCTATCATCACCATTATTTTTTAAAATAAATATTTAGACATCTCATTACACTCCTGAAAGGTCTTCCTTCACTATTTCTTTAACTCCCTAGGAATGATGTTTCGATCTAATTGTATTCACACCATCACTCAAAAAGCATGACATTTAGGGATGCCACATCTGAACAGGAGAAACCTGAACTATTAAGTCAGAACTGGGGGAAGATATTGGGGAATATTCCCAGGAGCCTGGTTCTCAGCACAAGGACTGTGTACCTCTTCTTGGCACAGACCACCAGCTCCCTCTCCTTGGCTCATGGACCAATAGCACTCACCCATGCTTTCAGAACCCACCCATGGCCTCAGAATCTTTTTTTGACAATGAACTCCCAAGGAACCATTATGAAACAGTCAGAAGAGGCAGGAAAGAAGAAATGTGTTTGCTATCCTCTTATCCTCAGCCCCATGTTTAGGATATAAAGCCTAAAAAAGAAAAAAAACAAATGAGATTGTCACACCGAGTACTTACTGAGTAGCTACCATGTGAGAAACACACATTGTACTTAGAAGTTGTGTAGTTAAATTCATTCCCATAATGGCTCTTCCTAAATTCAGAGTTCCTCAAGTTTACCAACAAAGTCCGATCCTTCTTTGTCGCCTCTTTCTCAGAGAAAATGTCATGTAAGAGTAGATGCTTAACAAATGTTCACATGTGGGTAACTGGTTTAAAAAATATCTGAAGTTCTTGATCTCATATGAATTTTACAATCTCATTGGATAATAACTGAAATTAAAATAAAAGTGCCAATATATTCTCTGAATATGCCATACTATTTCTGGCAGGACATAGTTGGGTAGGACATCCAAATGCCTGAAAACAAGTAATTCTGAATTGCTACTCATTTTTTTTTCACAATAAATTTTTTCTCTATTAATTAATGTTGTGACTTAGAGAAAATGGGCATGGCAGGAAACAGAGGGCCCTGCTGATACTAATTTTACAGAAGAAGGTGGTTTGTACATTGAGATATATTATAGATATACTTCTTCCTGGCTCAGGTCCCAGCATGAGTTGGATGCATTCAGCTTAGAAAACTCTGGCCTTTGACCTCTTTGAGGCTACAATTAACTTCTTGGTGAGTTTCATTCATTCAACAAATATTTACTGCGTGCCCAAAATCTACCAGGCACTGCAGTAAGGACTGACTTAGAGAGGTCTGACATGACAAAATAATAATAATAATAATAATTTAAATTGAAATAGATTAGACATTAGCATTTAAGGTCTCCCAATAGGGGATTATGATGACAAATATTACTCATGACCATCAAAGGCCCAGGCTTCTATATTTTTAATCTCCTAATATTAAAAGAGTAGCTCATCACTCGAACCAGAAATATCTTTTTTCACATAGGAGGGTTAGGAAACAGATTTCATTGTCTTCTGCCTGTTCCAATGACTTCAAAATAGCTACCAGGATTTCACTGTTTAAAAAAAATTCTCAACCATGTCTGGGTTCTGGGAAAAGTTCTGCAGCCAGGGAGTGAAGTCTGCCATGAAGTGGGGAAGGGGCAAGTGGCCGGTGTGTCAAGGATTCGCCATTCCTCTTCTGTATGTTTCATATGTACCCGGCTGCTCTGTTTTGCCCTGTTCTTTCTGCATAACTCTGTTAGTTATCTGAGGCCCCAGCTGTGTTATAAACCATGACCCAACACGAACAATAATAAGCATTGCCCCCATCCGCACTGGGCCATCTTGCACTTAATTGTATGTCCAGCTTCCCCTTTCTCCAGTTTCTTCATTTGGGCTTGTCTTGCTTTGAAAAGGAAAATCAAAAAGCTCCTTGAGGGCAGGCAGCAACCTTTGATTCTCATCCCTTTAGCCTCTCTGGCACCAAGCACACTGCTGCCTCTATCACAAAAACTCAACAAATAACTTTAAAGAATCAGTCTCAGAGCCCTGAAAACCTGACTTCATACACTCATTCTTCACTTACCTTCATGCATGTCTGTGGATTAATTTATGTCCCTCTTTTGGGCCTCAGTTTCCCCATCTTTTTTAGAGAGGTAGCAACAGAAAATCTCGAAGGTCCCAAACCAACCTAGTGTTGGATGAGTCTACGTAGCTTAGAAGGGAGGACGTTTGCAGTTTGAAATCTCTCTTTTCATCTAGTAAAAACAAGAGTTTTTCTTCTTCTTCTTCAAAAAAAAAAAGTGAATTGTGAATCCTCTCGAGAGGCCGGCAGCTCAGTTTTCACTCCTTCTCTCTTCTAAGTTCCCAATAAATGAATGGTGATTGTCTCCTCTTGCTTCAGCCCTTAAAAAAGTCCACCCTCTTACTAATAGAAAATAGGATTTGAGTGATGGCCCTTACACTAATTGGTCAGGAGCCCTAGATAAAATATTGTTATTGACAGAATGTTCTCCCTTTTCAGGTGCTGATAAAGTAGCTTTGCGGAGTGCATAGAGAATACAGGGAAGACAAAGAAAAAGTACCTGAAACGTGGGTCAGATTGGAAGAATCAAGGCAGCACGGCAAGGTTCGTGCTAATAAGAGACCCTGCTAAGAGGATATCACAGAAGCCAACATATTCAGCAAGACAATGAGAACTGGAAAGCAAGAATCACTAGTGGGGGGTGAGAGGTTAAGAAAAGAGCGAAGATCCAAAAGTCTGACTTGCTCTGTGTGACCCTCGAGTTCCACATAAGATCAAATGTAAATGAAATCATTTGAGAGACTATAATTTTTAACTCAGCCAGAAGAGTGATATGCATAAAGAAATCCCATCACAATCTGTGAAAAACCATCTATTGATTTTAAAAGATAAAACATAAAATGTTCAAAGGAGCATCATAAATATAATGGCCTGGGTTAACATCAAGTGCAAAGAAGCTTCTGTCAGAGGGGCCGTATTCTGCTGCGGCAGGTGATGAACTCACTCAGTGATCTACCAGCTCTTTTACCTAGAAAGGAGCCTCTGGCTACTACGACTTGATCTATCTAAAGTTTCAAAAAAAAAAAAAAAAAAAAAAAGGAGCCAAGGGCAGCGTCTCCATTAATTGTCATAGTGGTAGTTTGTTTAGACGGGATTGTCATCAAGCTTTCAATTTGCCATCCCTTAGCACCAAACTACTCGAGGGCAGGAAATACTCCCTGGCCCGCAGCTTGGCAATGCATTGAGGGAAATGGGATCCCTGAGGGAGGCAAGCAATGCCTCCTTACCCAGCTAATCTGTATCCCTCGTAAATATCATAACCCTTTAGTTTAAGTATCTCTGGATAAACCAAAGCTTCATCTGCCCTAAAACCCTAAATTTATCCAGGAAAAATGCTGAAATTATCCCTCTTGTCTTTTTGTCTTCCCGCATCAACATTCCTCCCCCCAACTGTCCAATCCCAACCCTTGCTGACCTCAGCAAAGGGAAATTGGGTCAAATTTTGCTGAATGTCTTTTATGTGTTCTCCCCGATTCTACGGTGTCATCACTCAGCTCCTAGAATCTCTATCCCTGCTTGTCCTGCTACTGAAATGACCAGAGCCAGGCCAGATTCAGGTTCCTGTTCAGAAAAAAACAAAGAGGTTCCTCCCTTTCTTCAAACCAGTTCCAGCGGCGAGGAGGCTGTCCCAGCCAGAGCTGGAACTCAGTCTCAGCTGAGGATAGACCAGCCACACCACCCAGCCGGGGCTTGCCCACCAAGTAAACAGCAAGGAGCCAGGAGGGCACAGCCCAGAGGACTGGGGGTTCTTCCATAAAAAAGACAATTGAGTTCTCCTCATCACCCACCCACCCCCTTCCTACCACCCGTCTGAAAGGGAAAGAGTGGGATACACCACTTTGAGCACCGGGCAAAGGGACAATTCCTCTCTCTCCCACTGTCACATTCTTCTGAGGAATGGGGCTGACTTTGATTCTTCAGATTACATTCACAATTAAACTCTTCAAGACTTTGTACTCTGGGAAAAGAGTAAACAACCCAACTCTTGTCCTCAGATAACCAACACTGTGTGTGTGTGTGTGTGTGTGTGTGTGAGAGAGAGAGAGAGAGAGAGATTGAGAGAGAGAGAGAGAGAGAAAGAGAGTATGTGTGTGTGTGTGTGTGTGTGCGTTGGGGTGGTACAGAGAACTGAATTGAATGAGAAGGGATTCTTTAACTTCTGAGAAAGTCGCCACAAAGAGAAGCACACGTGAGTGAAACACCTTGTAATTTAAAACTATGTTTCCCCTGGCTTCTCTAGGACTCAGCCTGAGCCAGGCCAGGTGTGGGATTTGATTTGGCTGCCCTTATGTTAACAAATACACTGTACAACAAACATGGCAGACTCTGGGGTGACATGCAGCTTCTTGTGGAAAGCCCCCGGGCGCGCTGAACACCATTTTGTTTGATATTTCACTGGCGACCACAGAACTGTCTGAAAGCACCAGATTCCATGAGTGCAGGCAGGTGGCTGGGAAGAGGTTAACCAGATACGCCCACTTCATTTGGGGCTCTTCTGGAAATTTTGGTAAAAGTCACACAAAGCCTATGGAATGCAAGTGAAATTTTACCCATGCAAATTTTGTGGATTCTTTGGGAGGAAAGGTTATTTGAACTCCACTTTCAAAGGGAAGTTCAACCTGAAAGGAAAAATAATAATAGGTCTGTGGCTGTAAGAAAAATATGGCATTCCCTGAAAGAGAAGGCCTCTGCTAGCCCCCAAATTATAACATAGTGCTAGTAATGTTAGAGAACACTTTCTCCATATTTGAGACTTCCTCATTACCCATCAACGGGAAGTAATAGCATCCATTCATTCATTCCATTAGTATCGAATCTCCACAACATGGACAAAATATTCCTACTGTGCTAGAAGGTGGACAGAGCAAGGAAGGATACCCAGATAACCAGAGCTGGATTTTGCCCTTAGAAAATTTGCAGTCTGATAGGGGAGATGATTCACAAACACCAAAGACCCTTTGTTGCAAGGGAAAAATGTTAGGCATGTTCAGAAATGGACCTGAAAGTACTTGGTGTCGGGCACTCAAAAAGAAATTGATTCCAGCCAAAGCAAAGTATATTTCTTAGCTCTGGTATCCAACAGAAGATGGGGAGTCCTCAACATCCCATCACATCCAGAAAGGAGCATCTCTAAGACAACTTCACTTTCTTGCCAAGATATGCGTGTACACATCCATGTGTGGGCTGAATTTCTATAGGCATCGAGGGGTTTTCTCACTTTCTCTCCTCCAGAAACAGCAGGGGAGAAGACGTGTTCACACAATAGGTAAGCTTCATTTTTTTTTTTTTTAACTCTGTCATGTTTTAAGAGGATTAGCTTTATTAGTTCAGTTGGTTCACTTTTCTTTGTTTTGTCTTGAATGTTGAAAACAAACCACGAGTAAAAGCAGTTTATTTCTGTAGTTCATGGTAAGACATGAACTCTTGGGGTCTGAGGTGGAGGCTTCTGCCAGCAGTGTAGCTCTCTGTGTGTTTGCTTGGTTTACTCCTGATAGAGACAATGGAATGCTTCAATGAAAAACGCCCAACTCATTTTCCATCTATGAATGAACAGAAGGCATCCCATGGCTAAAGAGGGATAAATATTCAGCCCTACCGGAGGCCCGCTGGCTCGCCCCTTCTGCACCATTATTGTACCCACTCCAGCTTCCACATGTAATTTACTCAAGTTTGTGCTGTTTCATGGCAGGGTGATTTATCACTGACACCTCTTTGCCACTTCAACTGGGGGCCACTGCAAGGGGGCAAGGTTCAAGGAAGTTGGCCCAAACTGAAGCAGACATTTTATCAGCTAACTATTGCGTTTTCTAGTTCTTGACTTCTCCCTGGGAGCTTTTGGTTTTCATTTTGTTGGCTGCTGTTAACCCCTCTGGTGCTGTACAACACCAGGTTATTTCTTCTGAAAGTAATAGAGCCTCCAGCACAGTGGGAGTTTTTTTGTCAGAAGGATACCAATGTTCCTTGCCTCTAAGAACTGAGTGTCTCACCGTGGTTTTGAGTGTGAGAGAAGTGTTTCTGGGGACACGGGGTAGATGGGCAGACTAAAGTATGGAATTAAGCCGAGAGCCTTAAATTGTATACAGGGCAACAGAACACCGGACTCACCCAACTAGAAACAATTCTATTCTAGTGTCAGTACCTGTCATAACTGCTTCACTTGCTCACTCCTTCATTCAGGTATTCACTTGTTTATTCACTCAACAAACGAGCACTTAAGGAGAAAGATTCTATGTAATGGTAGGATGCTGGTGACCAACAAAATGTGAGTAAGATAGGGCTGCTCCTCATAAGGAATTCACAGTCCAGAAGGGAAAATGCATGCCAAACAATACTTTTGGTTGAAAGAAAGAAAGAGAGGAAAGAAGGAAGGAAGGAAGAGAGGGAGAAAAAGAGAGAGAGAGAGAGAGAAAGGAAGAAAGATAGAAAGATTGATTATAAAAATGACAAGCAGACAAGAAGTGCATCGAAGAACTGTCAGAATAAAGAGGAAGGGATCTGCATCTATTTAGAAAGAGATTCCTGGGCACCTGGGTGGCTCAGTGGGTTAAGCCGCTGCCTTTCAGCTCAGGTCATGATCTCAGGGTCCTGGGATCGAGGCCCGCATCGGGCTCTCTTCTCAGCAGGGAGCCTGCTTCCTCCTCTCTCTCTGCCTGCTTGTGATCTTTAAAAAAAAAAAAAAAAAGAGAGAGATTCCCAAAATACTCTGCTTGTACAGAAGCAGAATTTTATCTTGCCCTTCCGAGAAGAGGAAGAGGCATTAGACCCTCCCCTTGCTTTCCCCTGAAATACACTATATCCAGAAAAGTTCACTCTTGAAATAATTTGCCTACTTCATTTTTCTTAACTCTACTCCCACGCTCAACACCTTCTTCATGCTCTTGTTGAAGCCACGTGGTTTTCTTGGACAAGTCCACAACCCATTCCCTGGCTGGCCTACACACTCATCCTTTACTAAAGAAGGATGTTGTTTCTGAGTCTGGGAAGCACAAGTCATTCACTTCTATGCTGGCTCAGTCCTGGCCTCTCCTGGGCACAGGCAGAAATGATACCAAACTATGTTTAATCACTTACAGTGGTTTTATGATGCAGATAAACAGTCCCAGGAGATTCCATTGTGACCACCAACTTTATTTTATAATACTGCAAAACACGTTGCACACCACATGAGCCAGTCTTAAACTTCTTAGCCCCTCTCTGTGTAGACAGATGAATGTTTTGCCCTAACTCTCCTCTGAGATTCCCTACTCTACTCTCAAGGACTATTAAGTGTTGTTTGGAGAAAGGGTTGCCCAGTTAATGCCAGTAGTAGATGTTCAAAGTTCTAAAGATAAAAAGTAAAAGACGATTTTTTTATTCCATTTCTTTTCTTAGGACTCCAGTCGTAGGGCCCTGGGACAGTTGAGCTTTCACAGACACATACTTCCTGACAGGCCCAGACCCAGGAGGAGCAGCTTATTTGTGTGATTTTGCATTACGTTCCTCTCTCATCCATATCATGAGAAGGTACAACGCATGCAGCCATCTGTCATAGCCCTTTGGTTACACAAATTCCTGCTCCCTCCTGTTCCTTCCTCATTCATACAGCAAGCAGGAGGATGGTTTTCTCCCCTTTTCTCTCTGGTATATAAGTATGATGGGTTTGGGGCGCCTGGGTGGCTCAGTGGGTTAAAGCCTCTGCCTTCGTCTCAGGTCATGATCCCAGGGTCCTCGGATCAAGCCCTGCATTGGGCTCTCTGCTCAGCAGGGAGCCTGCTTCTGTCTCTCTCTCTCTCTCTCTCTCTGCCTACCTCTCTGCCTACTTATGATCTCTCTCTCTCTGTCAAATAAAGAAATTTTAAAAATCTTTAAAAGAAAAAAAGAGGTATGATGGGTTCATGGTCATAAGATCAGAACACAACATATCAATTTCCAGCAAGGCATATTTTTTCTTGAAAAGTATTAACTACATGAACAATTAAATTGTTGAAAAGACAAACCTGCAAGTGTCCTCAGAAGAGATGCGTAAGCATAATTTTCTCCTAAAATGCAAACCTGGACAACGAAATGGGACCTGGAGCACATTCTGTTTTTAATTAACTTTTCTAAAAATCTTCTCAATACAAGCTATCTTTTACTGACCCATTGTCAACTAGAGGAAACCATTATTTTGGTCATTGAAAGAGTCATTTTTTTTAACAATGAACTGTCATTATCAATCAGTCTAAGGTTCTCTGCATACCCCTGCACTAAATACCAAAATGGATAGGAGAATAAATCTATAAGTGAATAAATTTTCTGTGCATCAATCCCCGCAGGCCATGTGTTTATAAGTCAACAGCTTAAAATGAAAACATCTGATGAAGGTAATACACCTGTTAAAGGAGCATAAAACTCCAAACCCAATGGTAAAATATAAAGATTATAAAGCCTCTTTAAGGAGCCATCAAAGCAAACTATTAAATGAATACATCTGCTCGTGCTAGAGTTTAGTTTATAAGTGCCACTCAAAATAAAAGAGATTTAGGACAAACATTTCATAAAAGGATGCGAGAAGCCGTGAAGGGAACATATTTTGAGGATGATGAGAGGAAATGGAATAGATTCAGTTAAAAAGAATTGACCTAAACTTAGTCCAAGACTCAAATGAAAAATTTTATGAAGTCATTGTCATTGGAAGAGGTGAGGCAGGAGGGGACATGGGAGGGTCATTTTTTTTTTATGAATCCCTTTAGGTTTTAGTCTATAGGCAAAAAAGAAGAAAAGATCAGTTTCATGCTTGACAGCTACCTGGAATGAAAAATAATACTTAATGAAAACACTAAAACAAAACAAAACCAAAGCAAGGAAACAAAACGAAATGAACAAACAAATAAACAAAAAAACACTAAATCTCCAGTCAAGGTGGTCAAGACAGTTTCCATAAAGTTTCAAACCTAAAATGTTACCGCAGAATGTGATGAGAGAAGTACGTCTCTCATGTATGTCTACCGATCCTCCTAAATTTTATCTTGGTCCTATTCCATTTTCTGGCTTCCCTGCCTCTCTAAATGCTATCTCTCAGGGTTTCCTTCTTCCAGCGTCTTTACTCTCTGGGTTCCACTCTCAGCTCACACTGCTTGTGCTTCTCACGCTTTCTTCACTGATGCACCGCCTCTCAAGGGGTTCACTACGCTCGCTGCAGTGATGATTCCCGTCTCCATGTCCCCGACCCCGATGCCCCCTCAGTCTCTGCATCAGCTGGCTGCTGACCACCAATGGCCTGCAGGTCTAGGGAAAGTCAAAGTTTACAAAAAGGACCCGACCCTTCCCATCCAATCCAGACGCCCCTCTCTCTCTCTGCTTTTTGCATCATTGGGAAAGTAGCAACGAGTTTCAGTCAGCCAAAAATAGGGAGCTCACTTCTTGTTCCTCATAACGCTTAAATCTGTCTTCTCTTTTCCATTCCGCTCTCAGTAGCCTGCATCAGGTCCTCATCAACCTCACCCCAGTGGTCTCTCCAGAATGCAAGTCTGGCCACATTCTACTCGTGTGTGTGTCATTCCAGTGCCTCCACACTGACCTTGCACGAGGTCTTCAATATTGTGGGGAGTCTTCCCTGGCACCCCTAGCCTGACTTCTTATCATCTTCTGCTTCTAGCTTCCAGAAAAGTGCTTTGTCTCACGCTTTTGCTCAAGCTCTCCCTGAAATCTCCTGGGCCTCCTTTCCTTATCTGACACCTCTTCATCCTTTAAGAATCGGCTAAAATGTCAGCTCTTCCAGGAGGTCTGGCTGATCCATTGAGGATAAGTTAAGTCCTTCTGCTCAAGACTCCCCAAGTACCTGGCGTACTCCTCTACTGCTACACCCAGCACATTCTAATCACTGGTTTATACACCTGTTTCTCCCATAAACAATGAGCTAATCAATGCTGGGGGTCTCTGTTATTCACCTCTGTATCCACCATACACACAAGAAGAAGTGATTATTGAATATTCATTCCTTCTCACCAAAACACTTAGACACATACATCCTACACATAGATATCTTAAGGAGACTATCATTTTATCCTGCCCATAAAATAACTACTTCACATACATTCACTTCATGCCATCACAAAACATTTTATGGTTTCTTCCTTGGTTTCACTCTGTATTGCAGTTAGGAAAGAGAGCAATTAGAGCTGTTTTACCTTTCCTTAAAATTAATCAAATTTGAGCATGAGTTTTGCAAGATCTCTAATAACAACAATACTAAATAATAATCCTTGCTGAGCACTTACCAGGTTGAAACACTATTGTAGGTGCTTTAGATGTCTGAATTAATTTATCCTTGCAGTAGCCCTAGGCAGACTGGTGTCTAGGTATTACTATTCTTCCTATCTACACAAAGGGAATCTAAAGCATTTGGAATAATTCATCGAAAGTCACATGAATCAGAAGGGATGGAATCTTGATGCAACCCAGGGTCTTCAGTGGTGTAATAGGCTGCTGTCCATCAGAATTCAGCTCACCGTGACTGACTTCCACATCATGGGACAGAATCGTGGGACAACTCAAAAGCATTTGTCATCATAATAGCCAATAAGGAAATGGCAACAACCAACCAGAATGCATCTTGGAGGCCCTCGCCTTAGCAATGAATCCCTTGGCTCATGGATCATGAGGCAGGAAAGGGATTCTAAGAGCAGAACCCATGGTGCCAGGAGTGTGATCATTCAGAGGGCTCCAGCAGTATTTCACCCACAAGCATTTCAGTATTTTGACAACTGACACTGCCATAATATCAGCAAAATATCAACTTTCGTCTGATCCCTGAGAATCGAGGGATCAGGAAAAAGGGTCTGGCCTATCCTCAGGTTGAGGTTTCCCCTTCCCAAGGGTTCTCATCCTTGGAAAGTTGCCATTGAGTAGAATCCTTAGAGGGAAAATTTGCAATTTTTTGTGGAAGAATGGAAGCAGCAAAATTATTCTGGGCTTCTAGGCTCTTTTTCTCCTATATCCCCAAGCTCTAGAAATGTATCCAGCACAGAACAGGCCCTCAATAAGTATTGTTCAATCAGTGAATCAAGGGATCACCAAAGCTGGATGAAATGTTAGGCTAGCTGAGGAAGTACACAGAGCACCAATCAATAAAGGGTGCGAAAGCACAGTGATAAGAGAAAATGAGACAGAGTGTGCTCTATGCAGAGGAAGGAAAACTGATAAGTTGCTTGCCATGGGAGAATGAAACCGCCAAGGATGTGTTCACATCATAATAAATGTTCCTTCAGCCTCTAGCTAAGGATGTAAGCCCAGACTGCCACAGGCCTTTGGAAAGCTGGAGTGGCATATGCGAGTTTGGAGGCAGAGCTGAATTGCTTGGGCAATAAAGGTCGTGCTGATGCTGCTTCCAGCACTTGTCCCACTCACCCTATCATTTTTTCAGGAAGCAGTCCTGGTCTCTCTGCAGTAACAAAGCAGGAAAAGGGACAAAAGCAATAACAAACACTTTAGTGAGAGGAAGAAGTGTGGCATTCATCATGGGGGTGGGGGATCAGGACGGGGGAGGTTGAATGTGGCCTCACCCTCAGTGGGAAGAGGTTGAAGTCACCCATGGAAGTCCACATTTCAAGTCTGTGTTCCAAGTGTTCTGCCTCTGGCTACTGAGCATGCAAAAAATAATAATAAGTAAAATAACACCTGTCACCTTCCACTGAGCACTCATGCCCCAGGCTAAGCCTTTCTAAGCCTCTTCTCATTAAATCTTGTTAACAACCCTATGAGGAAGGTACTATTATTATTCTATGTTACAGCTGGATGTTAACAGGGCATGAACTCACCAAGAAAATCCTCAAAACTTGGCTGCTATCCAAATCTTCTATAGGTTTGCAGACCCCACTGTGTGTCCTCCAGGGTCCTCCACTGAACATAATTCTATTTTAGCCCCCAGGACACCTTTAAATGATATCATGTGAATTCTGATCTAAACACTCTGTTTTCTTTCCTTTTAGGTCCCCAAACAGGGTTTGAAATGCCATTTTCATTCAAACATAAAGATAATTTGTGCTGTTTCACATGGCTTCAAGCAGGACAACACCCCACCCCACCCTGTGAGAGGCTCTGAATTTGGTTTTTGGGGCAACAGGCCTTGTGCAGCGGCCTAGCACTATGTCGTTCTGCATACACCCAGGGCAGCATGTAAATAATAAATAAGACCATTTCTTATGTTTGCCTTGAACCATCCAAGATGCCAATCATCTTGTGGCAAGTAACACCTTCTCGCTGTTGACATTTAGGTACAACGTTGAAGGACTATTTCTCTAGCTAGGACTTCAGCGCAGTTCTCTAATATCTTAAAGATCAATGTAAGAACAACAACAACAAAGGCATAGATTTTATCAGTACAAGGTGTAAGAAAAGAAAGGTTTTGAAATATGAACAACCATCCTCATTGACTTTTTTCTTTTTAAGCCCAAAGAGCATATTACCACTCGAGCTCTGGGGACAAAAATACATAATTGCTGAGAGGCCACCCAAATGGGAACCAGTAAGACCCTTTGAGGTCCAGTGGACTTTTCTGTTTCCTATCCCTTCCCTCTCCCTCCCCAAGACTCCCAGGGGGATCCACTTGTGTAGGAAAGAGATCCTGGAAAGAATGGGTTAACAGAAGTAGCCCAGTGCCCCTAGTGATGCCTTAAATAATTGTCACATGGCCCCTATAATCTGTCCCTTGCTGTCAGCACTGGGTTAGTCATAATAATATCAGATAAGCGCTGTTCAAAGTGACACACTAACCAACATGAGAGCCACATGACTTTCTGGCTTGACTACTGCCCTTCAGCTGAACTTTGGCTTAGAACGAAAGTCTCCCAGAGGCTGCCCCGCACATGCCGCAGCCTAGAGTGTCCAGTGGCATTTTCCGTTGCTAGGGCCTCTGTTGCTTCACAGTCTCAGTGAGAAGCAGCTGGGGCTCCGTGAGAGGCAGTCGGTCGCCAGCTCACCCCCACCTCGGGGGCCTCAGGAAGGGACTCTGCTGCTGTAGAGGCCGCCGCCTTTCTGAGCTGTGCTGGGACTCCCTGTCCTTTCCACACTTGATTAGTTTTGCAAATGTGTGTGTTGCACGTTATGCCAAGCACTGCAGCAGGGAAAGTCGGACCCCCGAAGGGAGTTTGTGCTGGAAGAGGTAGAGAAGGAATGTGACTCTTGGCTCAGAGGACGCAAAGGCAAGGGCAAGACCGGAAGGGGGGTAAAAAAAAAAAAAAAAAAAAAAAAAGCAGGGGCGAGGAAGGAAGGAAAGCTGTAATCTCTGGATGGAAGGTTATTATGGACTGGTTCTGTTCTACTTGTGTTCTTCTGGGGCCCACCCTCACCCCCTTTTCCTACAGCGTGTTTTGGATTTTTAATTTGAAAAAGAAACTCCTATCTTCTTCTTTTTCTTCTTTTTTTCCCTAAGGAGGAGAATAAAAGAAGCAAAGTATAGTGAAAGAAGAGGGAGCAAGGAAGGTGCCCCATACACTCACGACAAGGAAGGTGCCCCATACACTCACGACTTCATTCACAAAGCAGAGAGCAGTAAGGAAGGAGCGGGGAGCATCTGACACAGGGTTTGAGAGCATTTATTGCTATGTGCCTCTGGTCAATTCACCCAATGTCTCTCTCTAAGCTTTCTTATTCTCCGCAATATAATGGAATAATAATAATATTTTACAATATTGCTGCGAGGATGGGTCTAGGCTACCTGGCCAACGGGGCAGGTGCTGGATACATCGTAGCTCCTGGGAAGCCACAGATGCTGCAATGCTGTTTGGAATCAGAGCCATCCAGGTGCCCAAATTCTAGCTCTATCACATCTCAGCGTGTGACCTCAGACAAGTTATTTTACCTTGTTGGGACTCAGTCTCCTCATCCATAAAATGAGAACAACAATTCCCAACTGTAAGGGTGGTTGAAAGGAATTACAGAGGTAATGTTTAACACATAACACAAAGTCAGGCACATAGTTGGTAGTCCGTCAATAGGCACAGGGGTTGTAATGGTGGTGCTGGTGCTGGTGGTAGTAGGTAGGTGGTAGTTAGAAAAAAGCAAATCCATGCATCTATTCAGCAAATGGAAATTGCAAGAAATGCAGGTAAAATTAGTGCTTATACAAAAGCTCAGGGAACAGACAACTAAAGATCAAAGATAATGGTCGATAATGATAGAAAAGTTCTAAAAGGACACAAGTACTTGAGAAGAACGAGAACAGTAGAGAATGTCCCGAGGGGGAGTCATCATTCTCCCTGTAGTTGGGAATGACCTTGTCCACCTTCCTGCTTTCAGGGAGGCAATACGTTCCCTTTCCCATTTTACAGATTGAGGCTCTGAGATCTGTAATGACTTTTCTGAGGTCACATAGTTAATAGATAGCATAAGGGAGCCTAACCCGGAGCTAGCACCCCATTCTCCCCACTCTTCTCTTTTAGAAAAGATAGGTATATAAGCAAAAGCATGACAAAAATTCTGTGTAAGCTGAGAAACATTAGCAACTAAATGAATGGCAATAAGTGGTATCAGAGGAAAATTGCTGTTTTACAACCAAGGGAAATAGAAAAGAAAATCACCATTGTTTTTAAAGAGACACAAACATTATTTTGACACCATAAACATGTAAAAAATGAGAAATAACAATTGTATTTCGTAGACAGACATCTTACTGAAGAGAAATCGAAGAAGCCAGAATTTCCTGGAGCTAAGTAGGAAGAATTCCAATGGGAAAAAAGAAAAGCTCGATCTTTCCTGTTAATGTACCCAAGTCTGATTATTCAGGGCACTGCATGTTCTAAGTCTCTCTGCAAAGGCCCACAGCAATTTGCTCACCGTTAAGGAAAACTACCAACACATAGGGGCCTAGGACTCTGAGTCTTGCTGATTGTGGGCTGTTAACATCATGCAGGTGCTTCAAGAAGGAATACTTGCTTTGGCCAAGTTTGGCCAAGGAATACTTGCTTTGGCCACTTGCTTTGGCCAATTTCCATTTGCTGAATAGATGCATGTTCCCTACCAGTGGTGGCTCCAGTGGGATGAGTTGAAAGACCCCAAGGGGAGGTGAAACTCAGCAGGAAGGAATGAGACCCACTGCCTGGAGTCTCTTCCCAGTTATTCCAGTGCCAACATTTCTGAAAGCTCTGTAATTTTTTTTTTTTTTAAGTGGGGGCCATTCTTTTTCCAGAGGCCAGGGGATGGGCTAGAACAGAAAAACACACAGGTGATGAGGTCAGCCTCTTTCTCATGCCACTCAAGAGCTCCCTGGCTTGGTCCAGTCTCTGAAACTCACTACTACTGTCTTATTTTCCTCAGATAGAAAAAGAAAGTCATCAGGGCTGTTTTGAGGATTAAATGAGTTAGATAGTAGAGATGCATCTGTAATTTTTTAGTACTATAATTGTAAGTTATTAATACTATGATTCCTTCCTTGCTTCTAGAAGCACATGTTTGCAACTTTTTCTTCCCCTCTCCCCCAGGCTCAAGTTTGATCTGTTGATTGGACCTGCTCACCTCATACTGATTGGAGGTTTATGAAGTTTAAGCAAGAGAGACTAATATAAGAATGGAGGACAGAGGAAAATAGAGAATGGGAGAAAAAGAAGACACATGATTCCAAGGAAAAGAGCTTATGGCCCAGCATACTCTGAGGCACTAGACAGCATTTTATTTCAGACAGATTTCTGGCTATCACATGTAGTTGATGAGTGTTAACCTCGCCTATACGAAGTGTATAAATCATCCCACCTATTTAATAATAGTCATAATGGCTTGCTTTTATATAGAGTGCTTTAGTTTAGAAGGCAGTTTCACCACATGACTTAATCATTCCTGTGACACTGGGTCCTGGCAGGTGCTGGCCTTTCATCTGCCAGGGGTGAACAGAGTGAGTCTTTCTGGAGTTATGTAAAGACGAGACCTACAAGCACCAGTTCCTTCCAAAAAATGTAATGTATTCTGTGTGGCCCAACAATCATGTCTCTCAATATTCCCTGCTATGCAGAACTGTCCATTGCAGAGAGGTGAACACACTGTGACAGGGGTGAAGAAGACTCTTGGAAAAAAAGTTTAGAAGGTTTAATTTTGGTATTCAGTGTTATTGGACTCTTTGCAGTATAATGAGGCTGTCCCAACTAAGGTCCCAAGGAGGACCCTTAAGAAGGACACGGGAACCTAACTAGGTAGCAAAGGGAAGGATGGACTTTGCTGAGACTGGAAATTCAACCAGAGCCTGCCGCCCTATCTAGGTATGATACTATAAGGAGCATTTACTTAGCATGTGAGGGGGATGAAAACCAGTGGCAAACTGGAGCCCAAGCCAGGGGATGTCTTTGGGTCTATACAGGGCTCTGCAGCCACAAAGCCCCTACTAAGCAGTGGAGTAGCCTCCAGAGTGCTATGCAGGATCACCATTCAACAGTGACCCCATGTGGTCACAACAGAAGGCGTGGTGTTACCAAAAAAACCCGAAACAAATATGGTACCCACTTGTCCCGCTAGTGCTAGGCTAGTGTTTAAAACACCAGACTCAACCTTTTGGATGAAATAAGCCCCTCATTATTTCAAACAATTAGGATTGTGATCTGTGAGATGATGGAGAAACTTTAGAAGAGCAATTTCAACTTTCTGCAACAGTAGCACCCGAGATACTCTGTTGATTAATAACAATAATAAGAAACAGAAGCATGTGGGCCCATGCCCGCATGGTGAAGTGAATGGTATTGGCTAGGTTTACAAATACTGACTGAACCAGAGCTCTGGGCAAGGCACTATGAGAGAGGCAAAGAATTATTTTTATTCCCAATTTCTAGAGATAAAGACTGAGTCTCATTTAGCTTAAGGGGTTTGAAGCAGATGAGCAGGTTCCCTTTCTAATAAGGATGATTCTAGGTAAACAAAAAAACAATTTCTCTCCTTTGGGACAAAGGTGGAACATCCCACCAAACATTGTGGAATTGTCTCTGCATGTGAGGCAGACGCATTTTCACAAAGGTCCCCTGTCTTTTCCATTTCCCTGAGTGTACTTGGGCAGAAACCAAGCTCGAGATTCTACTCACATGCTTGTGGTTTGGCTCTCAGCTAGGGATCACATTCCCTGCTCCACAGGCAAACCCAAGGATCCTTCTTGCAAAATACTACTGGTGTCCTGGTACTACCTCCCAAAAGACTATCTATAATACCTGCATGCCTATCTACAATACCTGGGGGCACAATCAAACACAGGTGACAGAACATCCAGCAAGAAAAGTTTACGTCCACTCTTTCCCCCACTAAGTTTCCTAAGGTCAGGGGCTTGATCATTGATAAGTACCATACACATTCAGAAAATCTTGCAACCATGAATTGGTGACATTAAAGAGAGACAACATTCAGGAGTATCTAATATACCAATTTTGGCCATTTTTTTTCTTGCTCAAAAATGGGGTGAGGAAAAAGAGTTGATCATGTATTTCGGGATCACGGGTATATTTCCTAGCTGTACCATCATAATGATGTCAGTAGATACCAATTTTTGTTTCAGGGCCACCTACTGAACAACTCAAAGGGATGCCATTTACATAGAACACACTATGAGCAGTACCCCCCCCCCCAGAGGTGTGCAATAAGCCTGTTTCTATTGAATACTTCCCTTATTCCAGGCATCAAAATGATTTCCACGCAGTATCTCATTTTATCGTAATGACAAACCATGTGGTAGGCATCGGTACCTTTCTTTTACAGTTAAGGAAACCAGTGGGTCCTGACAGTTTAAATGATTTGCTTGCAGTAACACAACTAGTAAATTGCAGAAGCAGGATCCAAACTCCAGGTTATCTGAGTCCAGCACTCATGTTACTATTTCACTATACTAACTGATGCCCTGATGCAAGAGTTGTCAGGAGCCAAGAGAGAAGTGCAGAGTTGCTTCGACCCTACCAATAAGCAGACCTTTAATTCTTTTTTTTTTTCACGAATACAAAAAGGCAAATGGATTACATTTTCTGGTCCTCTTATCACAGAAGATCTTTTTAGTGCATCTGCTTAAGTTAGTGGATATTAAGGATTGACATCAGTGCATATTAATTTGTGCCCACATGCAGAAAAAGTTTGATTTCACTTAATCTTAAAGGATAAGTTAATATCATCACAAAGCCTTCAAATACAACTGATCTACCAAAATGATTTCAAGAGCTAATAACAGAAGCTAGCACGCATTGAGTACTTACTATGTGTTAGATACTGTTATAAGTCATTTCTATAACATGTCTCATCTTCAAAATACCCTTATAATGTAGGTACTGTAATTAGTCATCTTACTGTACACAGATATGTTCCAGAGGCAGAACATGAATGAAGCAGCCTGGTTCTGAGTTCTACTCTACTGACTGGAAGAGCTGGATCAATAAGACACGGAAAGCAATAGCAGCAGGAGTCCAGAAGGGGAATCATAAAAACAGGAAAGAAAAAGGTTCTCAGAACAGGGTAAAACACCAGCTCCTATATATACTGGATATCAAAAGCATAGACTTCTCAGTAATACCCAAGAATAAGGAGGCACTCTCTGTACAAAATCACTAGGAATAACAAAAACCAGGAGGGATACTGTGAAGGGTGGTTGCCACAGCGACAAACCACAAGCTTCATGATCTACAGAATGATGAAACTCTTTCAATCACATCTTTTTATACATAGAAAAAAGAGGAAGAGAAGTCAGGAGATACCATAAAATCACAACCTCCGTATGTCACGTTTACTGATTCATCCTACATTTTCTTCCTCTATGGGAGTTTTGCAAAAGCAGTTCATCCTTTGTTTATTTAATGCCTTTATTCTATCAACATAGTGTGCTCATGCAATGTATGATAATGCATTCAAAAGTGAATGCTGCTGATCCCATTCTGAGTCAGGGAATTGGGTCAGAAAGTTCTACCATTTCTGCCCAAAGTAAAACTTGGCACTAAGCAAGAGGTAGAATTGTGGTTCATACCCAAGAGTCCCAGTTCCTAGTCTACAACCGCCTTATTTTTTTTTTCCACTTGGGGGGGAAAAAAGCGAACCCAGGCATAAATTCTATTGATTCTCTTCTATATTTTTTTCTGTTTAAATAAGCTAACTTTGTGCCCATGCTCAAGAGGTCTACTTCTTCCAGAAAGGTGGGAAAATATTGTCAACCATTTAATTATTGAGCATAAATGCACTCATTATCCCATTCTATACCTTGCAAGTCTGGAAGAGTTAAAAGATCTCTACCAGAAACAGAAATGATCCCCCTGCCTCTCTCCTCAGAAGGAAGAGTAGAGCTGTTGTGTGGTCATATTTTCTGCCTCATCATCACAGTCCATTCGATTATACAACTTCTTATTATTTAGGATTAGTCCCTTTTTAACATGTCCCAAAGGGAAGTGCCTTGACAAACATTCCATTCATCTTGGTAAAACTTTGCAAAGTCAGAGTAATATGCATAAGCACAATTGGGCTTGGAGTTAGGTCCAAAAGAAACTATCTACTGTTGTGACCCATGGGAGGTTCATAGTGGACAAACTAGGACCTAGCAGATCTAGAATCAAGGCTCCAGAGAGATTACAAAAACAAGTGACCTGAAGAAGTAGAAGAGTTGCACAGAGATGGGAAAATCAGAAGAAAAAATTAGGTTTCTGCTAAATACAACTTCTGATTCTTGCTGTGTTTAATCTCAGCACCTTTGAGTATCCTGAATAAGAACTTTTACAGAGAACATCTGAGGCATCATGAGAAGTTCTCCTTGGAAGGTAAAGACACCAAGTGACACTTCCTAGTCCAACAACTCTCTAGGTCATTCATTTATTTATTCTTTCATTAAATTTTTGCAAACTTAGTACCTGTCATATTTTGTACCAGGTAGTCACTAGAAGATATAAAGGCAAATAAGACATGCCTCCAAGGAATTTGCAATAGAGCCAGTAAGACAGACTCTAAAAGACCGAATATGAAATACAACTAAGGAAGCAAAGATTAAAAAAATGACTAACTCTAGAGATGACGAGGAAGGCCTCCTTGAAGATGTGATGTGTAAAGCACCATGAACAATGAACACAAGTGCAAGAGGCAAACAAGTAGGAGAAGGCCACTTCAGGAGTCGTAATACTGTGACCCCTTTCATTAGGTAAGAATTCCAAAAAGAAAGAAAGAAAGAAAGAAAGAAAGAAAGAAAGAAAGAAAGAAAGAAAGAAAGAAAGAAAGAAAGAAAAGGAGGAAGGAAGGAAGGAAGGAAGGAAGGAAGGAAGGAAGGAAAGAAATGAGGAGGGGAGGGAAGGGGAGGGAAAAGAGGGAGGGAGGGAGGGGAGGCAAAGAAGGAAGGAAGGAAGGAAGGAAGAAAGGAAAGGAGGAAGAGAGGAAAGAGGGGAGGCAGCAAGGAAGTTTGAGTGAGAAAGTTAGAAACAAAAGCCAGGGAACTGGTGAGAGAAAATGTCAAGGAAGCAAACGTTCTTCCAGCCCTTTAGGACATGACTTCCATGTAGGAGAAGTTAAAGCTGTGAGGAGGCAGAATGTCTGCTGCCCAGCAAAGGTTGGCCTTCGGCAGCTAGGAGACATCCTGTGGCTGCTTGGGCAGGTGCCCTCTTCGAGTCAGGGAGAAGCCTCCACAGCTGCTCTTGCTTAGAAGCTCATCAAGGCTATTTTGGGCTGGATAGGGTCCATGGTGATCATTGCCTGACCGGGGCAGCTTACTCAGTATTACTTTTTAGCATTCTGTTTTCCTTGTCATTTAGCTCTGTACCATACAATTACTCAAATAAAGGAAAAAAAAAGAGGGGAAGAACATGACTACATCTTATTTTTAGTACTCAAATCAATGGTGGCAACGTCCTCTGCATTTCAATAGGAATTTTGCATATCAAAATTCCCCAAAATAAAGCATAGTAAACATATTAAAATCCATAATGACATTTTTCTGTGCTGTTTCAAAATATGTTTGTTTGTTTTGCAATACCAAAATGGCTCAGCCCAAATTAAAGACTAATTCATTGACAGATGGGCAAAAATAATATATAAATGCAATGAGCATCCTCAGAAACCTATGTCTCACCTTACTTCTCTCTAGGTCAAAGAACATTTAAAAATAACAACTGGGTTTTTCCTTTCTGTTTTTTTGTTTTTAATTTCTATACACTCTCTAAAAAATTCAAAACACATCTCAAATATTATCATGGTCATATTCTATGGTGGTAAGGATTTACAGAGATTTTGCTGTTTGCCCTACACATGAACATTCTCTGAGACATGAATTTCTACCTCATCTGCAAATCAGAGATAGGGAAAAGATTAGAGAGGGGCTCCCCACAAACCGGGAATTTAGAGAGATTCTCACTCCAACACTAATAATGGCTACCATTCAATAAACTATGCAGACACAAATGCTGGGAACCTTACATGAAGCATCATAATTTAACTCTCCCAGTGACTCTAGAAGAAGTTGATATTATCCTAGTTTTATTTATGAGGACAGTGAGGCTCCAGGATATATAATTTGTAAGAGAAAGATACAAGAAGTGCCTTCAAAAAGTGATCTTTATTTTTTTTTAAAGATTTCATTTATTTATTTGAGTCTCTCTTCAGTAATTAATTTACCAAGTGTGTATTAAGTGCCTTCTTTTATCATGCACTCCTCTGTTTATCTATAGGGAAAAAAAGAACACAATTCTTCATTTGAGGAATTTAAGGAATATGTAGTAAATAGTGACAGCAATTCCATCTTTTAACAGAGACTATGGAAAGTACTACATAGAACATTCTATAGAAAGTGCCAAATCTTCCATTAGTTTCATGGAAACTTCCAGAAGGAAGTGATAATTTCAACTAAGTCTTAAAAGATGAGTTGAACTTTCTCAGGTAACCTCAACAGTCAATTGTCAAAGTGGGGAGGAGAGGTTGAAGCACATTCTAGATTTCCATTTGAGAATATGCTATGGTTCCCATTCTCATGTCGAAAACAAAGATACAGAGAAGAAATATCTTCACAGATTCACAGACTCACTTCTGATAATATCAAATGAATAGTAATTGTATAGCCAGTAGTAGCACCATTACAAAGCCAGATGACATCAACAAAATTAATATACAAGATGTTTTTAATCTCATAAATTGAAGTATGTGTGTATATGTTTGTGCGCACACGCATATGCATGTGTGTGCATGTTGTTTTGCTTTTGTTTTTGTTTTTGTTAGTTTGTGGAACCATCTTATTTTAAGGGCTTTCTGACAATCTAGACTATGGCCTCACACTCAGCCTGTAAAATCCAATTCTCATTTGCCTGGCTTCTTCTTGGTTGCTTGCTACATAAAAGCTTCAGCATGAGATTATTCCCCTGCAGACCCTAGAACACAACTTAGTTCAGTATGAAATAGATGAACTTTAAAGCCCCAGATGTAGTGTCCCCAAACCATTAGCTTCAGTGAGAATGTCTTAGAAAATTAGAAAAGTTCTGGCAAAACAAAATCTCTGAGTCACTGAAAATGGATTTTTTTCAATGCCCTCCATCTAAAATGAATTAACCAATCCACATTGTTTTGTAAGAGAGAAAGTAAAAATCCAACCCATAGATTAGAATGTGATACCTATCAGACTAGATCAGATGGGCCACTGATATAAACAAAGAATTTCAGTATTACCTTCTAAAATGGAAATAATGACCCACCTTTAACCTTATCCCTGAAGGGACTTACAAACTCCACAGATAGAATATATATTCCATTTCACACATACCCATTTTAGAAAGGAGAATGGCTCTGGTGACAGATTTCCATGTCAGAGGGCACCTAGTGTTGCTTTTTGGAGTAGGAATTCTGATGCAAGACCGTTCTAGCTTTATGGGGGCCATGTGCGGTCCCGGGGCATAGTATCACCGCTAAGTGGGCTTCATAGCCATCTATCCTTTCAGGTATTATTTCCCTGGATACAAGTTGGGCATCATCACTACAAAAACCTCACTGCATGAACCCAAGCCACAACGCTGACCACCACTACCATTACATTATAAAGAATGACTATAATATCTTTCGTTTTCCTGCTTACCTATACTACTAACAGTGATTTTCATTGAATTTGGAGACAAAAAGAAAGAAAGAAAGAAAGAAAGAAAGAAAGAAAGAAAAGAAAAGAAAAGAAAAAACCTGCCATTGTTTCAGAGAATGGCAAGAGCTCTTTTTTCTCCCTACTTGAAACTGGGGAAAGACTTCAGCTCTTAAAATCAACAATCTAAGGCTACTACATATATCAGTAGATACAGTCTTCCCATTGCAAGGGACAATGCATTTCCAAAAAGCAAAGAAGAAACAAGAAAGAGAAAGAGAAGAAGAAGAGGAGGAGGAGGAATTGTTTATGGAAGAGGAAGGGGAGGGAAGAGAAGGGGAGAGAAAGAGGAGGAGGCAGTGGGAGGAAGAAGAAGGCAAAGAAAGAGAAAAAGGAGAAGTAAAATTTCATCAATTTTCAACCTTAATGAAATGATTTTCAAATTCCACTCTTGCCATGCTGATCCAAAGGGATTCTAAAACAGCACCACAACAGGATAGGTCTCTGTGGAATAAATAAGGAACCAATGGGCAACAAGGGGAATAAGTAACTGAATTCACTGAAGAACAGATGCAAATGTCCCTTTGAGAAAGGAATTGACATCAATATTTAGATCCACTTTGATTAGATCTAAATGATTCCCAATTTCTTATCAATTCTACATGATTGGATCCAACAGAACCAGTGCTCTGCTGTTGATACTCTCAGAATTTTTCTGTTTTGCTCTGGTAAGCAATCTGAACACAGTCCATTAAGAATATCACAAATAGTATAGGGTTTCGGAGCAAAATCTCAATCTTTTGAAAGAGTCACATTGCTGTTATTTATTTAAAATTCACTTCCACACTTACTGAATCTGGGCAACTCTGTTTTCTCCATATCCCATTTAGTGCTCATACACTTAGTATTAGTAAATTGGTCCCTTTGGGAATCTAAACTTAGGCACATGTAACACTACATCTTGGAATTCATAATTCTTTCATAATCACCTCCCATTTGGCATCTGTGAACTCACAAAGGCAGGTTTCCTCAGTAAAGATCTGTTCAGAGTCCAATATTTACATAAACAATTTCTGTTTGGAATGCACGTTCCTTCATGCACCAATAACTGCTCCATCTACGTAGTTCTCTAAATTTCATGTTAAATAAATTTTGGCACTACAGAAATACTTCAAACAATCTTCACTATTTTTTCAGCATGAAAAGTCATGTACACAGTCTAAAAGAGGTATTTTGTGAATTCTTACTGGAATAAATGTAAGTATCATTTGAGTTGTATGTATTATTCAAATGGCAGGAAAATTTTGAGGGGTTTTGTTTTTGTTGTTGTTCGAGTTTGTTTTTGTTTGTTTTGTTTTTTTGTTTTGTTATGTTTTGTTTTTTGTTTTTTTTTTCTGATTTTTGTTTCTGCCCTTAAAATAAGATGGTTCCATGGTACTGTTTTGTTTTTTGTTTTTTTGCCTCCAACCCTAAATGGAAATATCCTTGGGAGTAGGAACTATTTCCCTAACCCAAGATATGGTCTAGCAAGTACCCACCGAATTAATGTTTTAGTCGACTTCAGTTTGTTCCATTGTAAAATAAGAAAGTGAATACAACTTCTCAGTCAAGCTAGGCCTTTGACTCTACATTCTTCTTTTGACTGTATACCCTCTTAAATGCATACATTCTCTGCTTACCAAATCATCAAATATAAAAGGAATAACACACAGCATTGCCATGTTTTGGCGAAGCCAGCACTCCACAGCTAAAATAGGAGTCACCTATCTAGAAAGTCATTAGTCAATATAAATTTAAATACTTTTTTAAAAATACCTCTGCCTGACCCATATGTATATGGAGGAGGTTTTCCTAAAGAAATTAATTTGAAGGGTTCAAAGACATGTGTAAAGGATCCTCGTGTGGCATCGCTTTAGCAGCTGCTACAAATGGGCAAACCTCAATGTGCATCAGTATGGAGCTGAGGAAATCAGCTGTGGAACATCCATGCAGTACATTCATGCTCCCCAAGCAAGAAGTGGAGCATAACTCCCCGGCCCTTACGTGTGGGCTATACTCAGCGACTCGTTGCTGAAGAGTCCAATGTGAAACATGCATAGGGAGTAACTGAACACTGGAGAAATCGGACCTCACCAGGTGATCAAGATTTACACCACAATTCAGGGTGATGGCATGGATTCTGGACATGACATACTGAAGATGGCACTTCACCTCTGCAGGTTTCCTCCCCAAACCCTGTCACCACCAGTCTAACCATGAGAAAAGCATCAGACAAATCCCAGTTGAGACACATTCTATAAAACATCCAACGAGCGCTCTTCAAAACTGTCAAGATCATCAAAAACAAGGAGAGTCTGAGCAACTGTCACAGCCCAGAGAAGCCTAAGGAGACATGACGACTAAATGGGTTGTGGGATCCTGGATGGGATGCTGGAACAGAACAAAGACATTAGGGGAAAACTAATGAAATCGGATTAAAGAACCAAGTTTAGTTAATAGTAATGTATCAATATTGGTTCATTAGTTGTGACAAGCATGCCATAGTAAGATAAGATACTCAATTAGGTGAAACTGGGTACAAAGTATGTAAGAATTCTCCGAATGAGCTTTATAACTTTTCCGTAAATCTAAAACTATTCGAAAATAAAAAGGCTATGAGAGAATGCTGTCAGGAACAATGATGGTAAATAAATAGGGGTACTGCTTCCAAGCTAGGGTAGGTGTTTCCTCATGCCCCCACAGTACCCTAAACTGCTCTGATCCTAGGACACAGATCACATGCATGGGTTTTCTACCATCTCCTCCCCACCTCATGAGAGCAGAGGCTAATTCTGCTATGGGCAATGTTCTCCTAACGCAATGTATGCCACATATCAGGTATTTAATAAATTCCTGTTAAAGAAATGGATGGATTACTGTGTTGTTAAATTTAAAAAGAAAAAGTAGTTTTCAAAACCCTGTGTATAGCATGCTCTATCACATTTCAGTGATCCGACCTTGGACAAGTAAGTTCACAGCTCTGAGCCTCAGTGTCTTAATCTTCAGAACAAAATGACTGTTTTATATACCCTATAGGTTTGTTCCAAGGATTTGTGGGTTAATATGTATAAAACACATTTTTTTCCTCTCTCCTACTCCTCTCTTTGTGTTCCCATAACCCTGATGAAGTGATTAAGAAATATGTCTATCTTAGAAGCTATAAGCTAGAGTGAACAGTGTTTGCCATTTGAAGATGGGGTTTTTCAACAAATGTAAAGTTATTGGTTATCTCTATTCATGATTTTTAGATAAGGAAATTATACCACACTTATTAACATTAATAAAAGATTGATTAAAAAAAAACGATGAACAAACATGTACCTACACCAATGATAAGTAACAAAGACACAGAGGATGTTGTTTTGTCCTCCAAATAATTTGTAATCTAGCTGAAGAGACAAGAGACAAACAGCCAGGGGAAAGTTGAAGAACCAGTCAGGAGAGCAATATGTTAGCTGCCTTAAAATGATCTCTGATGAGAACCAAGTGAAGAAGAAGCAATCATTAGGGTGGTACCTGAGTGGAAAGAAAGGGTGAGTCAATGAGAAGACAGCAGGGATGAGTGAGGCAGGTCAGGAGGGCAGTCCCAGGAGGAGGGAGAGTGTGATCCAAGACACAGGGTTAGGGAAGCTCAGGCCCTAGCAGCGTGATAGGCACAGAGCTGGCCTTTTATATCTACATCCATCTGGGTTCTTAAACTGTCCCAAAGCCCCACCCCCCCACCCCGTTGTTGTTGTTGTTGTTTTACACGTTCTGATTAATGAAATTCTCATCCAATCTTTCTGATCTGCTCCCATCACATAGAAAGAGGAACAAAAGACCAAAAGAAGCCTAACCTGATTTCTGAGTTTGTATTTCCAATGCCAGTGACGCACATATCATGACGGTCAGCCTCATGTGACCTGCAGATGTGAGTCATCAACGGCCGGAGAGGCAGAGTTGGCACAACCCAACACAGCTGGAGGCGGTTACAGAGTGACAGCCAGAACCCCCTCCTCCCCGGGGCAAAATCTGACTCTCTCCATATCATAACTTGGCATGGATATCTTTAAGAGGCCATGCTCCCTGATAGAGAGCAGGAGAAGCAGCGAATGGATTTCACTTCACTACCCGACAGCACATCATGGGGTAGATATTCTCTCAGATTCCCCCAAAAAGGACTCCCTGTATTGTCCACCAGGAGAATTTTTGGACTTTTAAAAATAGATTTTGCCAAACAATTGTGTGGGCAAATGCTGACTTGCAGTCTGGGAGATATATCTCTTCGTCAGGCCCAGCAAGATTAAAGCCGGTTCTATTTTCATCGTGAGAGAGTCCTGAACGGAAGCACAAAGAAGAAATTCACTTTTCAGTGACATCAAGCGGAGCCCCTTGTAAGATAGAGCAGGGCTGGCTCTGACAATTGCCAAATGACCACACACACGTGCGGTGCACAGTGCCTTCAGCTTGAAGAATGGCATCATGTGGTTACAAATCCAGAACAGGAGGATTTCCCATTGCCCAGTTCAAAATACCAAAAAAAAAAAAAAAAAAAAAAATCTTTCCTCCACTCGTGTGCCAGGCTCTTGACAGAAGCATAATATTAGTAGGAAGAGCAGTGGGTACAGAGCCGTGTAGACAAACGCCAACGAAATGAGGACATGAATAAAGCCTGCTCTGAAAGTGTAGAGGATTGGTTCTTTTTTTGATCCTTTTTAGTTCTCCCCCCAGGGCAGATTCTGGCCTTCAAGTATCAAGGCTGTGAGTAGTTTTTAGGGGTATAGATTTCTTTCCTGGTGGGGAGGTTCAAAAAAAAATTAATATCTATGTATATATGTGTGTATGTATTTTGCTCTCTTATTAGCTGCTACAAAGATAGCATTTTTGAATATTCATATGACACCTCTGGTGTAAATATCTCCTTATAACAATCAAACTGAACTCCCAGAACCCAATTGTGCACTCTCTGCCCCTGGCAGGTTAGTGCGAAATTCGATTTGTACTAATCAGCCCCTGGCTGTTGAAGCATGTAATATACTTGATGTGACAATTCCCTGTCTTACAATATCTACTTTTCCCCCCTGTAGGTCCCCTAGTGCCAGCTAACTGGGAGCAATCACCTCATTGAGAGAATTTGGTATAACAAAGGTTCAGGTTCAGAACCTACAAATAACAAGGCTGATGGTGATGATCTTCCTCATATGAATATGAAATATGGCTGCTAATAATTATGGTATGCCTACTATGTACCAACAAGTGTACTAAATGCCTCACATAGATTATCTCATTTTCCCTTCAAAATACTCTGTACAGTAGATAAAATCCCTATCGCTGTTTAATAGCTGGGGAAATGAAGATTTAAGGAACTCCATCAGTCATGCTACTGTTCATTAGTGGAGGCAGGATTTGAACCTGGACAGTCCAACCCCAAAGCCTGCACTCTGGGCCACTACTCAGATCTGTATCATCCTCAAGAACATGAGTTCATGTCCCACTCCCCAGAGCTTACTTCCAACCCCTGAGTGCACAAGGAAAACAAAAGCCACTAGGTCAAGATACAGCCCATCAGATTTCACAGACATTAGTCGTGGAGATCTGGCCCCTCTCAGGTCCAACAGAGTAGCTGACATTCTCAGGCTCCAGGGTCTGTGGGTCGTTCACCAGGCATGCGGTGGCCTGTTGGAGCAGCCTGGAGGAGGAGAGCTATGTAATTGGCGGTGTGGGAGGCAGAGAGTGGGCGCAAGGGAAATTACATGTGTTTCTCCCTCCCTGCTGTGCTGGGCTCCCTCTCTGCTTCCTCTCCGTCTCCGAAACACAGCAGGAACTGGGGAGCCAAGTGGAGACAGGAGGTCCCAGTTTTTCTTCGGGTATGACAAACCCTTGTGAAGAACCTTCTTATTTTGCCATTCAGCTCAAGTTTCCATTTGGGAATGGCCACTGTATGTTCTCGTGCTTCCTGAATTCTTATCAGCCAAGAATGCAGCCACCCTCCTCTCTGTCTGACAAACCTCTACTATTCTTTTACTCTTTAATTCATTCATCTATCCAACAAATGTTTGCTGAGTACTGCTCTGTGCCAGGGACCATGTGGTCAGGATACATGATTAATGGAACACTGTTGCTAACTTCAACGGGTTCAGCATTTAGTAGGGAGTACAAAACTGTGTTCCTACCTTTAAAAATGTGTGGTAATTTTCTTCAACATAGGACAGTTGTCCACACAGGGAAGGGAGGAGTGGGGGAGGAGGCAGGAAGACAAGAAGATGCTGGGGAGCACTTCCTATGTGACAATCCCCATTTTTCTCACATCTCCTTTAATCCCTTCTACAGTTCTGAGAAGCAAGTATTGTAATCCCTAATTTATGGCTAACAGCGGTTTAGAGAGGTTCAACAACACTTTCTCTGAGACAACGGAGGCTTCAGGAGTTCTGTCTGGTAGGCCCAGTGGGGCTGAAACCCAACTGGAAGAGGGGGCTCCAGGGCTTGTCCTGAAGTTGCATATGCAGAGCAACCCCACTGCCCTGACACATTCCACTATGTCCAGCAAGGTACAAAAAGGGTTTTGTACCTGGGATCCCTGAAAAATTATCACAAATTCCTCTTTTCACATTTAAGTGTTTTCCTTTGATAATAACTTAAATGATCCTCCCATTTTTACTTCAACTTCACCCTTATTTGAGTTGGCTTGGAGAAGGCTGGTAGACATTGTTGAAGCTAAAGATTCTGTTTCCCAAGCCAGCCCTGGGGAGTTGTCAGGGCCAAAGTACTGGCAACTAACACAAGGGAGATTCTTCCCCAAGCCCTTTCCTCCAGCATACCCAACCCCGAGAGAATCATACCTGGACATGAACGTACAGCTTAACTCCTAGATGACATTACTCTCCAGTGGCCTAAACTAGTTCTTAGCCAGAAGTAAATAGAAAGCTGAATGACATGGCCCTGGTTCAGTGAAGATCATTTCTGAATTAGCTGCCCATTGTTAAGAAATCTAAATAAAGATCAATTAAGAGACCACTCCGAAATTCAAGGAGTCCTCATACAGACAAGGACCAGGTACATGTCCCTTACCCCACAAAAAGTCAATGCAATTTCTAATTTGTCAACCACATTTGGAAGGAGGTGCACAAAAGAAACAAAGAAAAAACATCATGACACTTGCAATCATGGATTCTCTCTGTGCTGGGCTGTTCCATCATGGAAGTCCCAAAGCACCAAGCAAAGCACTAAATTACGTACAGGTAGTGGCTGGATATAGGCTGCCAGCCGGCTTTCAGCAACATCCCCCATATGGCTAGGAACACTTGTGCCAGTTAATTAGCACTGGCATTAATCGAGAGAAGGAACATTGACCAGGACATCGAGGTTATCCTTCGACTATTTAAATATGTCATGTGATCACTCGTTCCATCTGTTATCAACATACTTCACACTTAATCCAGTAAATAAACTCCCTACCATTTTAAGCAAATGGATTCCATTTTGCCGGGCCTCCCTAGACTTTGCAGACCTCAAGATGTTTTTTCTCCCCCGCCCCGCACCCAGAATCTATATTGTGAAGTATCACAGTGTCCTGATGTGAATTCAAGGACGAGAACCACCCTTTCCCTCCATCCATGACACCCTAGGGAAGTATCCACAAAAGGTGAGGGAATAAAAACAATCACATGCCATGAGTCACTCAAATGCATATTTTTCACTTTGCAGCTACCCCACAAATCTGCCTTGTTTTCCTTCCATGCTCACAATTCTGCTGAAAGCACATAGAAAATAAAGCCCATTATTCAAATGAATTTCACCGTGCACTAAAAATGTGACTGAGTTTAGACAGAAGCCCATTTTAAAAGTGCTCTCCTCTGAAATGGATGATACCAAGCAAGGTATAAAACACTCAGGTACTTAGAAAAGTAGAGAGCAAATACTCCAACCCCAAAACATTTCACTGGTAAATTGACTCGTCATAGGCATAGACCCAAAGTAGGTTTCCAATCCACTTCTTTGAAAAGTATATATAGTCCACACATCTTTAAGAATGCAGATATAAATCTTCCTTGAGAAACTTAACTTCAAAAGAATCTGTTTTTGGGGTACCTGGATGGCTCAGTGGGTTAAGCCTCTGCCTTCGGCTCAGGTCATGATCCCAGGGTCCTGGGATCGAGTCCCACATCAGGCTCTCTGCTCAGCAGGGAGCCTGCTTCCCCCTCTCTCTCTGCCTGCCTCTCTGCCTACTTGTGATCTCTTTCTGTCAAATAAATAAATAAAATCTTTTTTAAAAAGTTTTTTTTTTTAAAAAGAGTCTGTTTTCTTGCCCTAAGAAAAGTTATACATTCAATACATCATCAATCTCTAGTATTTCTTTAGCTACCACTTCTGTAGACTCCCTTTTCTCTTCTATAGACTCCTTCCAAAGCCAGTTTTTAGCAGATTACTGAGAATGTACTTCATTTGTCCAAAGCACAAGACAGCCTTTAAGGAGAGACCAAAGCCTGATCAAAGCTATATAACATAGAGAGTATTGGTTAAATGAAAGTAAAAATAGGGGCACCTGGGTGGCTCAGTGGGTTATGCCTCTGCCTTTGGCTCGGGTCATGATCTCAGGGTCCTGGGATCCAACCCCACGTTAGGCTCTCTGCTCAGCGGGGAGCCTGCTTCTCCCTCTCTCTCTGCCTGCCTCTCTGTCTACTTGTGATCTCTGTCTGTCAAATAAATAAATAAAATATAAAAACAAAAAGAAAGTAAAAATAATCCCTAATCATGATGGACCCTTCTTTTGGTGCTGAAAGACATCCTGGAATAATGGATAGAAAGTACTGGACCTGGCTCAGGAGGACTAGGTTTCAAATCCCACTTGCTTCAGAACAGTGACGTTGGAAAAATTACCTGATCTCTCCTAACTAAACCATGACATTGGATCGCTAATCTTTCCACATGACAGAGTGGAGATGAGGATCCAGGGTGATAACAGACATTGTTATTGCCATCCTATCCGCTGTGAACTTGGCATGATAGTGATAATTAGGGTTAGTTCCCTGCTCTACCACTTCATTTAAAAGATATTACCTAATCTGCAATTTAGTCTTCATAAGAAGACCAACTTACTCCTTCAGTTAGCTTAGTGTGATGAAGCAGACACTTACTGGTCTAATTTTACCCCAAGCACAGGGAAAATCCAAAAGTCATCTCAGGAGCCAATTAATCAGAGAGAGATAATTAAATTTTACACATTGGACTAAGTTTTAACTAGGACACTAGAGATACCTTGAGGATTACATAGTGTTTCCTGCTTTGGGGGAAATGAAAGTTTTATAATTATACAATTGTGCAGTTCAACAAATACTTATTGATGACCTGCTTCATGCCAGATCCTGCACACTCTAGATACAAAGAGAAATTAGATGCTGTCCCTGAGTCTGAAAACCCAGTGGTCCAGGAAGCAGAGTCGATGCGCTATGTTGATAGCGCTATGTCCTCCATGTCGATGTGCTATGTGATATGCGAATGATGATTCGGGGGGACACAGAGATTGGAGGATGACTCCATGGAAGGGATGCCAGATCTGAGTCAAGATGACTATGAGTTAGAAGAGTGACCAGAAGCAGGGAGAGTATGTCTGGCAAAGGGAAAAGCACAGCAAAACCCTACATGGAACCTTTATAGGGAGCTACACGCTGGCCCTTTTTACTAGAAAACAAACATAAAAGAGCAAGGTCTGGAACATGAAGCTAGGCTGTATGATAAACAGATAACCTAAGAATAGGAGAAATGGTGTCATGCATTATCCAAGGGTTCTTGACTTTTCCGTCAATATACCACGCAGTTTTTCTTCAAATAAAGATCAAAACATACAAGCAAACTGCAGCCTGGTTTGTAAAACTCAGGCTTACAATAGATTCTGAAGAAAACAGCCATTACCCAAATAAGAAACTGCAGGATATGTGTAAAGATAGGCAAGACTGAAAAGCTGACTCCCTTTGAATTCACACACACACACACACACACACACACACAACCTCAGAGCTGAGAAGAGGAAACCTGGAGCTTAACCATTCTGCTCTAACCTCCTCCATTGATTGAATCCAGTCATTCACAGTCTCTCACTCTAGAACCCATTCATGAAAAGTAAATTTGTCCCCCTCTATCCTACCGGAAAAGCCATTTCCTTCAACCCCAAGACAAGGCTTCAGGAGTCTAATACTAGTATCCATCATCAGTGATATGTGTAAATATTTGAACAGTTATTAATGAAAGCTCGGGCTGAAAGACAGTTGTTAGTCTGGAAAGTGTCTGTAGGCTGAATAATTTTGTTTATAACTCATGGTCATTTCCTTCTATGTCCCCATCATGGTTTACCACGTGGGACACTCTGGCCCACAGTTGCCCTCAGTGTTCTGTTACTTGTTCTGACAGCGGCTGTTGGACAGACCAAGGCCTGCAGTACAATTCCAAAGCTCTCTTTTATTTTATTCTTCTAAGAACCTCCCATTAGAAACTTCCCTCCCCAGTTCACAGGTTCACAGAGGCCTCTAAAAGGGTCCAAAACATGAAATTTGACTTTCACATCATCTGAATTAGAAAACAGTTCACAAAGGTGATTTTACTACAGCTCTATAAGTAGCCCCTTTATTCACAGTACTTCATTTAAACAATCAGTGTAGATTTTGGATCCCTCAAAAATCCTCGCCCAGAAGCTGATTCTAACATACTATGTGAATCTGTCACAGACAGTCTTGTGTTTTCTTCCTGTATTGCTTACCTACTGGGGAGACATTAAAATGTGCTATAACTTTGTCCAACTTTTTAGTTCCAGCTTTCTTTTCAAAAGCATAAGTGAAAAAATAAAACTAGACAGGACAAGAAGGAAATACTTTACTCTTTTATGAGTTTTTCCAAGAACTTTACAAGCTAAATGTATTGGGTCTGTGCTCATTGAAAGCATAAAAGAAATATTAGGGTATCTCTCCAAAGACATGTTCGGTCAACTTCGATTTTTAGCAGCTGTAATTGCAATGCGCTATCTAGCATTTCTAAATCACCCTCTGCTGCTCCTTTTGAGTAAGCCTCTTAGTAGCCATTCAGAACAAAATATTATTATGTTATGGAAGAAATGTATTATGGAACCATCTTGGTTCAGCTCTCACCACACGGAGTACAGAATTCTGCAGGTATTTGGTGCAGATGCTTGAATGATCAGGCCCTTGCCCTTACTGTAATATCCAGGGTATGCATTAGAGATCATGTAATCATTCGATTATAGAGTAATATCCCCAGCGAAGTGGCCAGAACTTGATTTTCCTAAGAATTTAAAACTCATTCAGGCTATGCTTGCAATAGCACATTGTATGACCTGTTCTTTCTTTTCCATTTTCAGAACCATGCCATTACTAATGTCCACAAATACTCAATAACAAAAGAAATAGTGACCATTTTATAATAGATTCAAGTCGTCAAACAACTTCACCTTCCAAAGTCAGAAACTTGAAGAGCTCAAAGCCAAGAAGAAAATACAAGGCTACATTGTCACACCTGGAAATGCACAATAGTATTCCAGTCCCCTCAAGTGGTAAAAGTGCTTCAAATTAGAACAGTACATTCATTGTAACTAAGATTTTGTATAAGCCTATGCTGTCCAGTAAGAAAGATTCAGTGAAATTTCCTTTGGAATATGGCTTTATTTTTTTCTCCATATCATCACTTAACCACCTAACCCCCAACAGTCAGTTGTTGTTTTTTCCTTTCCTTCCCTTTCCTCTACTCTCCTCTCCTCTCCTCCCCTCCCCTTCCCTTCCCTTCCTTAGCCTAGCCTAGCCTAGCCTGTCTTATCCTATCCTTTCTTTGTTTTGTTTTTGTTTTTAACTCATTCATAGCAACTTTACAACTTTAGAGTCTAAGCTGATTATGGATGCTGGCTACATTTCCCAAACCAGTTCAAATTTTTATTACTATGTTACTGTTTCTAGGAGGATGGAAAGACAAGGCAAGGGAGAATGAGATCTTCATAGTGAGTTCAACCATACTGAACCTGGTACAGAAAATAAGCATGCTTTGTTCCTCTGCGATAGCAGTTAAGCAGTGCTAACGGTGGGAATATCCAGAGTTTTCGCAGATCACACATTTTCTCAGAGGCTGGTCCCAGGTACGTGTTAGTAATCAAATACAAATTTGTATTAAGCTATGGTCATTTTAAAGGCTTTTGGGGCAATTTTGCACTATTTGTAACTTAAACGTGATATATATTCCTTCATATTTAAAAGAGCTCTAGAGAATGCTTTCACACTGTTTTACAACTTAAGGTCTTGTGGAAAGGGTTTATACATTTAGATGTTTAATATGAAGAAGTTCAAGTGAAAGTTTGAAATATTCTCAATAATTATATAACAGAATTTTAGCCTAACTATAATAGAAGCCAATGGGAAATACAATGTTTATTAATAAAGCACAATAAGATAGAGAAAAAGAATATAAATAGAAGCATAGGAATTTTTCTCTACAAAGTTGAGAAGGAAATAGATTGTTTCATATTGGAGCAGTATTTCACTTTTTTTTCCATTCGTGATTATTATAACTTATTAAAAACGTGAATAGGTTTCTCTATTTCCTAACTCTTAAACTCTGTACTAAGAAAAGATGTTTATAATAATTGAATATCTAAGGAAATTATCTGATACTTAACAACACAGTCCAAATATTCTATTCACAACCAGGAAATAGCAGCACATAAATTCTCAGCTCTGCTGTTGTCTTGCTCTTTGCACTAAACGTCCCTGGATATCAGTATTTGCTAGAAGAGATATCAGACTGTAACTAATAAAAAAGGCACAGGTAAAAAGGCAGGAACATTTCATTTTCTTGAAACAGTATCTTTCTTTTGAGGAAAACTTATACTTCAATTGACAAGATAACCAAAATGTTTATCTGCATTCAATTTAAGTTCAAATCAAGGTCCAAGTATTAAAATACCAGCATGGTTATTTGCAGCATTCTCTCAAAATGGGGAAAAAAAATCCATGGTGGTGATTTCTTTATCAATGCTTTTAAAATGTGTTCAAAACACCCCATGCTTGTGTTACTATTAATAAATGTTAATTCTTTACCCTAGAAAACCTCTGGAAATACACACAGCATCTGCGCAGAATATAAAACAACATTGATTTATGCCTTGAAAGTAGAATTACAATGAATAACAAACAAATTCATTATGATGGCATAAAAATATCAGAATAAATTACTCCCTAGTATCTACACCACATTGTATGTTATTAGTTATTAATATCATTATTCATGACAGGCTGAACTACTGATATAAAGGAGCAATTTTCCTTATTAGTAGGCATTCCTCTAAAACTGGTTAGTTGAACAAGGGCAGAAATCAAGGTAACTTAGAGTGAATGTTCAGAGGGATAACATTGTCAGATATGCCTAAAAAGAAATCTTTACCTGTGAGAAACATGCAGGATCAAAGCAAAAGACCTGGGATGTGCCATGATCATTTATTAATATTTTTCTTGAGTAATAAGAGCCAAAATACAGTGAGTACTTCATATGTCTTTGGGATACATACAGTCTTTGGGATAAGCACAACAGATGCATTATTCCTATATAGCCTTATGATCCCATAGGATAGAAATTTTATCTTCATTTCATAAGTGGGAAAATCAAAACACAGAGACTTTAAGTAACTACCTCCGTATTGGTAAATAGAAGCAATATAAAGAAATCCTAAGACTGCCTGACTTCCAAGTCTTTTCTCTAGACCAGAGGCCAAGTAACTTTTTATAAAGAGCCAGATGGTAAATATTTTTGGCTTAGTGAGTCATACATTGTCTGTAGAAACCACTCTGCCATTATACAGCAAAAATGACCATTGATAATGTGTCAAGCAATGAGTGTGACTGTGTTCTAATAAAACTTTACTTAAGGTTACTGAAATTTGAGGGGCGCCTGGGTGGCTCAGTGGGTTAAAGCTTCTGCTTTCAGCTCAGGTCATGATCCCGGGGTCCTGGGATTGAGCCCCGCATCGGGCTCTCTGCTCAGCAGGGAGCCTGCTTCCTCCTCTCTCTCCCTGCCTCTCTGCCTACTTGCGATCTCTGTCTGTCAAATAAATAAAATCTTTAAAAAAAATTTTAAGGTGTTGTTTGTTTGTTTGTTTGTTTGTTTGTTGAGAGAGACAAAGATAGTGAGAGAGAACACGACTAAGGAGGAGAGGGAGAAGCAGATTTCCCACTGAGCAAGGAGCCTCACACAGAGCTAGATCCCAGGACCCCGGGATCATGACTTGAGCTAAAGGCAGACGCTTAACTTACTGAGCCACCCAGGCACCTCCAAAGTTCACATAATTTTTAATGTGTCACAAAACATCCTTCCTTCCCCTTTTTTCAACCACATAAAAATATAAAAACCATTCTTGGCACACAAGCTAAGAACAAAAACAGATAGTGGGCTAAATTTGGTCAGGGGGTTAATGTTCATAAAATTGGCTCTAGAATGGCATTCTTCTAACTTTAATGTCCATCCAAGTCAGCTGGGGATTTGGTTCAAATGCAGATTTTGATTCAGGAGGTCTGGGGTGGGGTCTGGAAATTTTGAGTCTCTAACAAACGCCCAGGTGATGTTGTTGATGTGGCTCCATGAACCACGCTCTGAGGAGCAAAACTCTACACTAGAATGCTGGCCCAAGCAATCTCTAAAGATGCTAATTTTCCTATATTCAGAGTTTGGGTCAACAACTTCTCTTAAGTACACAGCTCTCTAAGCTGGGAGTCCTCTTCCCCTATCATTATTGTTCTACCTCTAAATTCTCTTTATAGAGGCTCTACCTTCTTTCCATTTCCAATCTCCAATGTCACTGCCTAGTCACATCCTCCAAATGGTCTCACAGATTCCAGCTTCGTAGAGATCTTTCCTCTATTTGATGATCTTAGACTTCTTTCTCTCTCAAATAAAATCCAAATATTTCCCTCCCTGACTAATACTCATCTCAGTGGTGGGCTAATGCATACAGAATATAATTTAAATGCTAAGTTCTTCACAGTCTTACCTAACCAATTTTGTGAATTTTGTCTTGCACATTTTCTAATTATAATAATAACCACAGCCCCAAGCTTTTGTCAAGCTCATACTATGTATAAGGCACAACTGTATTTCTTTCATCTGCTCCTGTCAACTGTATGAATTAAGTCCTGTTACCTCCATCTCATAGATAAGGAAACTAAGACATAATGAGTTTAATAAACAATAGAGCTCATAAACCGTAAAGTGAGGACTCTGACTCGAGAGCCCACTGCCTAATTCCTAAGGTGTATTCCCTCCCAAAATTAGTTCACATGCTCATCATGTTTAATCACTTAAAGGTCCCTAATATGGGCTGTGTCATTTCTGGCCATGAGCCTCTGCAGCAGTTCACCTTTTGCTACAACCTCCTACCATCATCATCTCTTGTGTTCTTCTCCTCTCTAAATACTCAGCTTCTCTCCCCCAGGAATACAGATGCACACAGAATCATTACTCTTTTCCTGTGTCTGGTCCCCCTACTCACATTGACCTCATACCGCCATTAATTAATACTATGCTTTGGAGGAAGTAGGTGTTCAATAAATACCTGATGGATGAACAAAAGGATAGAGCACTAAATGAATTGTTCAGTTCACAAATCATCTTTAGCATAATTTCTACATCTGTACAGAAAAGGGATTGGGGTGCCTGGGTAGCTCAGTCAGTTAAGCATCTGCCTTCGGGTCAGGTCATGGTCTCAAGGTCCTGGGATTGAGCCACATGGGGCCCCCTACTCTCTGCTTCTCCCTCTCCCTCTGCCTACCACTCTCCCTGCTTGTGTTCTTTCTCTTTCTCTCTGTCAAATAAACAAACAAAATCTTTAAAAAAAAAGAAAGAGAGAAAGAAAGAGTATTCATTCATTCATTCACTCACTCCCATATTTATTAAGTCTCTACAACATGTCAGGGATGATTCTGGGTCTTGAGCATACAATCGTAAGGAAAGCAAAATCTTTTCCTTTGGGCTTTTTGCAGTCTGATGAGAGAGAGGGAGAGAACACTGTGGCTCAGTGATGAATGTCATAGAAGAAACAAGATGTCGATTAAAGGAGCACTCTTTAAAACAGATAATCACACACACATATACAAATAGATATTCACACACACATACTTGTATTTTGCAAGTAAAAATCATTTAAAGTACCTTTAAACTTAAATTTAATTTAATTTAAAGCACCTTTAAAAAACAGATACTACTAATATGGCAGAAATCTGGAATGTTGGCAAAAGGACAGGAAAACCTGAGTTTAGGTTGATGATACTGTCCCTTTGGGGCCTTCAAATTGTAGTAGTTTTGCAATTGATATAATCAGTTGCTAGTAGCCTGTTCCTGGGTGTGCATTTAAATTAGGACACTGCAAATAAGAAAAGTGGAAGAATGGGAAACAACCATTTCCCACAGTTTGAGAAACGGTTATCTTTTAGGGGAAAGGAAATTGACACTTATTCCATTTTATATGAAAAACACAAATGATTTAACTAGAGTCAAGTTTGAATAAAGTTCCAAGTACTGGATTAGTTTAGCAATAACCATCGTTTTCCTTACTTTTCATCGTACTTGTCAGTCATTTTTTACTGTGTGTAGAATAAGAGTTATAATAAAAATATAAGCACACCTATAGAAAAAAAGCATAAACTGAAATCCTTACAGAATTTTCATAAAACCCCAGTAAGATAAACTTATAAATTGATCTAGTAAAGATTAAAAAATAGCAGATAACATGACTTAGACTGACCACAAATTCATAACAAAAATAAGTATAAACCCAGGAGCCTAAACATATTTTCTAAGTTCATAACTCAGAATTTTCTTTACCTTTTTCAAAATTCTGCTTTACCCTAATTAAATGTATCTGTATCACCTGTAATATACTTTGACAATTCACTTAACAACAACAGTTTTGTTCAAGCACAGGACAGTTTTCAAATAAATGATTTTATGTGGATATCTATGTTTGTGAACATAAGTCATTACACTTTCTATAAGAAAACATGGAAATACAAAATGATGAAATATGTTTTCTTGTACAAATGTGTTCTCTTATAAACATGGCTAAAGGAAAATAGTTCATAGAAATAAAGCATACCTCATGGAAAAATAGCTAATAGAAAATAATGTTTTCATAATGCTTATAATAAAATTACTTCTAGAAAGTACTTAAATGTACTAATGAAACAGAAGTGTCTTTAGCATAAACTAACGCATAGAATAAAAATAGATTAATATGCCCTTCTTACCAAGGAAGGCTAAAAAATGTTAGTGAAGATACACCTAAATAGAATCTTAGTTCTCCTAATTTCTTAAAGAGTATGTTTATTAGTATGATTTATTCCCAAAGAGTTTATGGTTTATTCATAGTGACAGAAGGAGTGGTGTTTGGAACACATCCTGGAACTTCACTGTGCAATTAAATGACTTTAGCTAGTATCCTTGATGCTTTTACTATTAAAAAAAAAAAAAAAAAGCCTCCATCCCTCTACACTCAGTTCTGTTCCCAACACAAGGTTCTCTGTGTGGGAGAGGAGTCTCCCTTTTCCTGTCTCATCAGAGCATGAATGCAAATGTGACTACATTGATTGAAGGGAGGTATTGCCTACCATATGGCCCTCCTCAATGGAATCAAGATGAGGAGGGGCTCTTTGCTGACAGAGAACTAAGCAGGAAACAAAGTGAACACCTGGTCAGATAAAAATCCATCAGGATATTTGAATTGGCTGTCCAGTCTCCAAATTATTTGCAGGCATCGAGTCCAAGGTAAAACGAAATGTGCCCCTCTTGCATATTTCAGTAATTTCAGTCCTAGTAATTACTGTGGCGTCAGAATGTGTACGACAGGTCACGGAATGGAAAAACCTCCTCAAATGACTGGTGTGATTTTTAACTCTACTGAAGGGGAAGGTAAGATATGGTAAACAGCGCAAGAGTTTAGAAATGGAGAATCCCCCCTGTTTCTTCACTGGGGGGCATGCCAGCACAGCCTGGCTTGGAGGGAAACCACTTGCCCTGTCTTCATCTTGGCCATTTGGGAAGATGCCAACAGGAGGCATACCCTGCCTCCGCTCTTACAGCTTCAAGAGAGTGTGAGGTCTTGGACTCCCGTATGAAGGTAGAAGGATAAATGTGACAGGTCAGCCCTTCTCTTTCCTAGCTCTCTGATCAGCTCTTCTTTGTCCTTCCCATTTATAGAGCAGAACTTCTATATCAGCGGGGAAAGTGATGGCAGCACAAGATTTTGAATCGTTGGATGCACAGGTAAAGGCTGCTTATCAGTAAGTGCAGCAGGCCATGGTAAACTCAGCGAGCTCCTGTAATGAGTGCCCAAGAGCAGAGGGGAAACCTTGAATTGAGTCTGTAAAAAAAGCAACTCAGCCTTAAGCTTGGTCAGCCTGGGCAAGTGCTCAAAATGGTGATTTCAAGGCCAGACTAATGAGCTAATAAATTATAGTCACTTCGCACACAACATGGTATGATTTCTCCTGCTGAGTTGAATCAGGTAGCAATCTAGGCTAACCTTTAAAACCTGATTTGAAATCTCCCAATAAGGTGGCCAGATAGATTCAGCCTCTATTTTAGATATGAAGGCCTAAATTCTCATCCTTTTGTGTCAGAAATATCTCCAGAGCAGTAGCGATTTTGTCCCCCCAGGGGACAGTTGGCAATGTCAGGAGACATTTTTAGTTGGGACTACATAGGGGAAGGGATGCTACTCGCATCTAGTAGATAGAAGTTGGAGATGCTGCTCAACATCCTACAAATACACAGGATAGTCCCTCCACCCCGACAAAGAATGATCTGGCCCAAAATCTCAACAGTGCTAAAGTCTTATCAAGGAAACCTTCCCTAGAACATACAAAGTAGGTTAAATCATAGCTAGTTTGACCAAAAAAGAGTGAGCAGGCAAACTCTCGCTCCTAACTGGAGAGGCAGGAATGGGTGAAACTTCCAAGTCTACTTGAGTTTCCACTGGGCATGAGTTGGTCAAGTAAATCCTTTATGGAGTCCTATTGAACATAATGCATTTGTCCTACAAAAATGACTAAAATGAAAAAAGAGTAAAATCATCATTATTTCTGGCAGAGAGTCTCATCATCTTGAGTTGTGCGATGTGTCCTGCAGATGGGTAAGATTTAACGAGCATGCTCAATTAGCTCCATTACCTCCACCTACGGTGAAAGTCATCACGTTGTTAGAGTGCTTGAGGCTCCAAAATCCCCGTAATCTGCCCAAACTCATAGCAAAAAAAAAAAAAAAAAAAGCATTGCTAAAACCTTTCCAGTTTCACTGGGAATCTGATGGACTAATGGACTTACACACATATGCCAAAATAATGGATGTTAGATTAATCCCTCTGATCAATGAGTACACTCATTCACAGTTATCAAGGAAATAATCTATGAATCATTGCATTAATTATGCTTCTATGTTTTAATTAAGTCTACGTATTGGCAGAACAAGCAAAAAGATGGCTCAAAGCATATGTGTATATATATGTGTATTTTTTTCTGGATAGTTCTCTGAAAAAAAAAATCACATGACTAGGCAGCTAATTAGAATGTCAGCAAAGAGGCAGTGACGCCATTTTACTATTTTCATCTTGCAACGATACTATCTCTCCATAACAGTTCTGCCACCATAGCAGAAGTTCTGATGATAGAAGAGGCATTTAGATTTAATTTCCCTCTGATCAAATTTTCATCAAACTTGAAAAAAAGGTCAGACTCTCCTAACTCAACGCCCAGGGCACAGCAGTCCCACTCGTGGAGGATTTCAGGGATGCAGCTCGAGTATATAACGTGATTTATCCTTTCTCTAGAAACCATATGGTCCCCGGAAGTTCTCGGCTAGCTCCATTGTATCTTCAAAAACTACTGGGGAGACCAGCCATTTCCCTTCCTGACCCCCACATCACCCTTCCTATAAAAGGTTAGGACACTTGTGAGTCATTTCAGCATGAATCCAATTCCCAGAGCAACACATGACAATGAGACTGACAAAGACACAGAATCTCCCATCCTCCCGTGTCACTTGTTTTGGGATTATAAGCACAAGGTACAAGAACTGGCCTTTTTCACTATGGCAATTGGGACAGGCATTAAATGGCCACATCCTCTGTCTCTCACGAGGCCCCCTATGTTTGTTATGCAGTGATGAGTTGCTCATCGCAGAGGACTCTTCTCCAAATCATCCTTGTCCCAGCACGGTGACACCAGCCCTAAAGGTGTCCAAGTGAGTACTTTAACTAATAGGCTGTTTTGAGGACTTTGGATAGAGAAATGGGTGTGAGGATCATGACCAATAAAGATAATGAGCATTTGCACTGTTAGGTGCCATTTCCAACTAAATCAAACCTTCTGGCCAGTAAGAAAAGAGTGAGGGAAAAAAAAAAAAAATCAAACAGCAGATCTGCTGAGAAGGCCAAATGGGCCCATCTTCCACAACCTCTCTTCTCATTTTTTCTTAGTAATACCAAAAAGAAAGCAGAGGTAGCAAGGGGGCAGTTTTTCTTCTAGATAAAATGTAGTGAGATAGAAAAGTCTGAATATCCATTCAGCCATAATTGTCAAATTCTGTTGTCCATCATAGGTGAGAACACAGCATCAATGCAAGGGACTGACCTGAAGTTAGTGACCTAAAAGAGCATGTTAGGGCCACGTGGCCACTGGCACAACACCTTCATTTTAAAGAGAAGGAAGCTGGGGCACCTGGATGGCTAGTCGGCTAAGCATCTGTCTTCAGCTCAGGTCATGATCCTGGGGTTCCAGGATCATGCCCCGTTTTGGGCTCCCTGCCCAACAGGCAGTCTGCGTCTACCTCTCCCTCTGCTCCTTCACCTTCTCTTTCACTCTCTCTCACAAATAAATAAATTTTAAAAACCTTTTAAAATAAATGAATTAATTAAGAGGAGGAAGCTGAGGCACAGAGAGGGTGAATGTCTTGCTCAAACAATTCTCAAGTAAGAGCACCAAGAAACAGAACTTCCCACGTCATCCCTTTGCCTCTCATCTCGGTTCCACTATTCAGATCCATAGCTGAGATGCCTTTCCAGAGCCCACCATCCCCCTGCTCAAGCTGCTGAAGACAATTTGAGAGTGCAAAGGAATCAGTTCTTCCTAACTCTCAAATCCAAACTGGGTGTTGGAACTTGGGGTTGGCTCTTCCTAGCCCGAAAGATACTTGTCTGAATCTGAGCAATCCCAAGTGTCAATATAAGAATCCTGTTTGCCAAAGGCTTACTGCATGAACTTGATCCTCTGAGAGCCCAGGACCCCGTAGGCACCTGCATGTATAGATTATAACCTTGACTGAAGCCCCAGCAGAGGAGGTGATGAACATAGCAGCCATTAGTCTGTGCCTTTTACCTCCCCTGTTTCAATTGTCTTCGACTCTCACCTGAACCCACGGGAAAGCTCCACAGCAAGAAACACAAAAAGAAGGGAGGCCTCTTAAGCTCCAGGGACTTGAGCTCCTAGCTGCAAATTTCCTTTCATTCAAAAGAACGCTCTCCACCTTTTTTCTCAGCACAACACTTACCATGCCCATGAGGGGGGGAAAGTGTTTCTCACCAGGAATAAGCTGTAAGGTATATTTGAAAATTGAGATTTTTGAATTGCAATTGGCATCTCTCGGTGCCTTTCAGATGGGGGCCATCTAACTGCAAAGTGACATTTTGTGATGTGGACGTAGAGGAGACCCAGGGAAAAACCACAATCAATCCGTTTCTAAAACACAGGCTCAAGAAACTGGGACCTAGCATTAAACCTGGAAGATCTTTTATGATTGTTCGTCAAAGGAAAATAGCAAGAGACATTCATTTTTCAAATTATTCTCCCTCACTAGCCTCTCTCATTGCTATTACCATGAGCAATATCATTCTTTACCCACTCCAGGAACCTTTTGTGAGCAAAATACCATAGAAAATCTTTACTTTCAAATCCATTCACTCCTGGCAAGAAACAATCCTGGATGAACTTTTAGAGTGCCCAGCTGAGTAAATGAGTGACCTTTGGTTGATCTAATTTACTTGTCTCTTTTTATCCACATGTGATTTATATTACATGCGTATTTAAGCAATGCCTTTGTCTTCTAGCACCTGTAAGTCTTTCATGATCATTAGTTGAGCCTCACAGTCCTTTTGAAAGAAGAGGTGTCTTACCTTTGGAGAGGTGGAGAAATTTCTGGGAGGATTGTGAGTCGCATGGAGGCAGAGTCATGACTCAAGCCCTAGAGGGAGCTCAATACATTTCCCAACCCCCTCCAGGCAGCTTAACTGTTCATAATGTGTGGCCATAATATTAAGTTCCCACTAACTACATAATTACATTTGTGAACCCTGGCAGAGCTGCATTCGCTCCTGGGTGCTCTTGGAAAGTTGGCCAAAGGGATGGAAAATGAGGGTGTGGGACCTGTGCTAGAGTGAGGCCAACCAGGGAGGAAATAGTGAATTCTGGGATGTCTTAATCTTCTTAAAACTAGTGTTCTTTATAATAGGGTCAAGCAGCTGTGCAGAAGATGCACCAGAAGGAGTGAAAGCTGGAGGCCAGGAGGCCAGATATCTTTCTCGGGTCAATCCAGGAAGTATAGTGGTCAGGGGCATGATTTTTCATACCAGGCTGTAATGAGTTAGAATACTGGCTTTATGACTCACTTAGATGTGCGGGCAATTTATTTTTCTTCTTCAAGACTCTGTTTTCGTACCTGTAAAATGGAACTAATGAAAACCCTCAGAGTGTGGTAGAGATTGATAAGGTAAATATAAATCACTCTGCACAATATTCAGTACAATAAATGTTCAATTGTACTCAGAAAACTTAAATAGTGCTTATGTATGCTGGGCATTTGTTCTATTATTCACTGAGTCATCTTAACAACTCAGAAAGTGGGTTTTGCTTAACATGTTGCCTCCATTTCACAGATAAGAGAATTAAGGTACAGAAAGAATTAGTAGTTTAAGACATGGAGCCAGAATTCAAACCCACACAGTGTCTCCAGAATCTCTGATCCATATCACTCCTCTGCTAACGGCCACTAGTGTTCATCACTAAGGCCATAGATTAGGAATGAAGACAGAGTTAAGATGTATTGAAGAATGAGTACCTAAGAGGATGTATGGATGATGAGAGAAGGGATATCCAAGACTGGTGTTTTGATTTAAGTGGTGGTCCATGGTATCTCTTATGATGGTAGGAAATACAGAAAGAGAGGCATGTTTTGGGATGTGTTGAGCAAGTCTGATGTATTTGTAGAATATTCAAGCACAATGGCTAATACACAGGTGGATATATGGATCTGGAGCTGAAGAAAAAAGGGCAGATGTTATAGATTTGCAAGTCATCAGAAGATACTTGGGAACTGGAGTCACATAAGTAGATAAGGCCACACTGACAGTGGATGAGAAAGGAAGAAGGCTGAAGGAAATTCCAATGGGAGAGAAGACGGGGATACCAATAGTTAAGGGCTGAACACACAAGAGCCTGTAAAGGAGAGCAAGGAGTGGCTGAGGAAGGAGAATACTGGATGGAAGCCAAGAGAGGAGAGGATTTCAACAGTCTTCTGCTTTAAAACTGTATTTTTTAATTGGAGAAATATTTTATCTTCCTCCACTTACCTTTTTAGGAAACCACTCCCCCATGAAATGCATTTTCCCCATTTTCCCATTATTTCCTGGGAAAATAAGACAACTCCCATCATGATCTAAGGGAGGTCATCTGGCCCCTCCTTCTCCCCATCTCTGTCAAGGAGTCAACTCAAAGACTATGGCCATTCTTCAGCTCAAAGTCTCTCTCCTCCATGACACTCTTCCAGACACTCCAGTTGGAATTAAAACCATGTTTCCTTATAGCCCTAGAGAATTCCCTATTTATCTAGACCACATCATTTTCCTCAGTCTGATTCATACCACAGTTGTTTGTATATCACTTGCTAGACTAAAAATCCATTGATGGCAGGGACCATATTATTCTATCAGTTCTGTGCCACTGATTCTTGCGCCATGTCTGACACACAGGGGGTACTAAGTAAGTGCCTGTAGACCATGAATGAATTTAAATCTTTAGTGAAAGCATAGCAGGTACATTCAAGTCATCCTCCACCTTCCTCTGGATTCATCCCAATTCACAGTACCTCTTGGTGTGGACACACAGTATTGTGTTTCCACGTCTGTAAGGTGAGTAAAATAGAGCTAGTGGTAATTAAATGAGATTATACACTTAAAACAGCAAGCATCCAGTGTTCATTAGCTACTAAGTACCAGCTTCTCAGCTCGAGGGCTGGCCAAGTCCTTCAGTGAAGGGTTTTTAGAAATCCCTTACCTTGTTTGGACTTGGACCCCTCATAGACCCAGGGGTCCTGGTTCCCAATCCACCCCTTTAACTCCTGTCCTGCAAGATTTATAATCTGACTGTGACAACTAATTTTGGAACTGTAATGCCTCCTGTCATCTTCCATAAATTTGACATAAATAAATCACAAAATACCCTTTTTATATCGCTTTTTATCTTGCCATGCTTCTTGTTTCTTTTGGAAACAGTTTTTATGGCAAATGCAGAGTGTAAATCCACCCAGCAATAAAGCATGCCAAACAAGCGTGCAGAACAGGCACCTGAGAGGAAATTACCCACCATTTGCAGCTCTCCACACAATTATCAGCAGGATGTTCTGGAGTGGGCCTATTCAACGCACTGCACTGGATTCCTTACACACGATTTGCATAGCCCCCGTGTATACAACGTCGTTGAACAACGGCAAGTGGGCACCCACCGGTCCTCACCTTCACGCTGGCCTCCTCTTGGGGTCACGTGGACTCTAGACCCTGTATGGCATCCCCCTCCCCACCTCTTTCTTCAGAGAGGTCGTTTCTCCTAAGGTGGTGAAGTCCCACCAGATTTTCTGCAACGATGGAAAGGTCTGTATCTGTGCTGATCAGTACAGTGGCCACCAACCCCCTGTGGCTACTGGATGCTTGACATGTGGGTAGTGAGATAGAGGAACTCGATTTTTTAAGTGCAATCTGTTTAAATGTCAATAGCCACACAGGGCTAGTGGCTACCTTAGGGACAGCACAGCAAAGGCTGTTTCATAGATCATCTGTTTCAGATACCTTGTCACACATATCTTTAATTTCAAGTGCCAGGAATCACACTAAGCGTCTACTAAGCACTTTCTCACGTATCCTCTCCTTTCATCCTGATGGTGACTCTGTGGAGTACTATTACCTCCACCGTCTAACTTAGGCACCTGAAGGGGAGAGATCCAGTGACAAGTCTGAGGTGTTTGGACTAACCTGTGGTAGAGCAGAGAACTGAACTCAGGGCTGTCAAAGCTTTGCTGCTCTTAGAGCTGTGCTTAGATCAGGCATCCTGGCTTCGGGTTCTTATGCTGGAATCATTAGGGCAATCTTTCTGTGAATTTGTTAGCACCGTGGGGCTCAACATTTAGGTCAGCAAAGCTCTCCACCTAGAAATGGACACAGCTAGCTTCTCATCATGCCTTACCACCCACTAGTTGTGGGAGTGAGTCCATGTACTTTCAGACATTTTGTTCTCATGTGTGTGGATGGGAAGAAACGCTGGCTCCTGTCTGCCTCACGGGCTTGTTGGAAGCAATATAGGAGATCCATTTGAGGATGGGCTAAAAAGCGCTACATAGATGTAAGGCCTTTGTATTAAAGGAAATTCTGATGAATCCTACCGAACTCTATTTGTTTCCTGCCTGAGTTGCCACAAAATCCATGTGCAGTATCATTACCCACATCGATACTCACCAAACGCCCCTAAAAGCCTACACTCTGTGCAGCAAAATTAAAGGAACGCATCCCATGAACTTTTTATAATACCAAATTAAAGCAATGACAATCCACAGCAGAAAACCCACCCCACCGCGCACCGATTATTAACATGTTAATTTCTATGTCCCGGCTTTTGAAAATGATTCTGGGAACTACTTATTGAATTTTTAATTTGCAGATTATCGACCAAATTGGCTGCAATGGCTCTAAGCAATGGGGCCCACATGTCAGCTGGGCAGGTGAAGGAGATGTGAGCAGACAAGTCCAGCTTCTATTCTGGTGGGAGGAGTTGGGCTGCCTGGGAACTAGGCTCCTTAGTGGTTCCCAAGAGCTTTAGGTTCAAGGGGAAGAATGATAGGCCTCCCCTATGTGTGTATGGGGAGTGGGAGGGAGACAAGAATTCTGCACGATGGAGGCTTCTGAGAATTATTCTTCGATCTGAAGTTCCAAAGCCCTATTTATGAGGTTTATCTTTTAATATACATCCTCTCTCTTTCTTTCCCATCCTTTCTTCCTCCTTCCTTTCCTTCTTGGTTCCTTCCCTTCCTCCCTCTCTCCTTCTCTCCATCCTCCCTCCTTTGCCCTGGGGCTCCCATAATGAATAAGGCAGACCCTTCTCTGCTCAAACAGAACTCACAGCCCAGCGGAAGGCTCAGAACAGAGAAACTGTGTGACACAACATTTGACAAGGGCGTGTATGGAAGTACAGAGGGAACAGTGGCCCAGAGATGGGGAGGAAGCATATCAAAGAAACCTTCCTAGAAAAATAAAATTAAAGAAGGAGCAGGAGATGGCCAAATGGGTGAAGGCAGAGAATGTTTCAGGCCATGGGAACAACAGGCAAGAAGAACCAGAAGTCAGAAAGCCCTCGGCACTACCCTTCCCAAGGGCAGCTGGTCCTAAGTCTGTTCCTCTCTGGTGGAAGCAACAGACCCCTGATGTTTGAAAGCCTCCACTCCCAAATTAGGCAGAAGGCAGAATATCCCCAGATCCCTTAAGCACTGCTTCTTAACCACATGTACTCCAGCAAGGGACTTAGCACTTCCCAGACTTATTCTCCACACCTGTAAAGTGGGAGTTGTGAGAGTATTTTCATGAGGAGTAGAGATGAGTACATTGGGGAGAACAGGTCTCACAGCACCCATAAAGGCTGCATAAATACCAGGGGTGGCCACTTTGTCATCAGCATCATGATCATCCTCTCACAGAACTGGTCACTTGGCTCTCATCTGCTATCAGCTCTTCGGGCGCCTCCCTTCCCTCAGGTCAGTGATGACCCCTCCGCATCCAACAATCCTCTCAGACCTCTCAGAAGATATGGCCTACACCCTTCCATTGACTCCCTATTCGGGCTACCTTCAATACACCATCACCATTTTCTTCTGCATCTCTTATTGCTGCAACTAGATCATAACAACTTCTTCTTAATAAATGCCTTATTAAAATAAGCACTACTGAGACTTTGCACTTGCCCAGAACTTTGTAGTTGGGCAAAGGGCTTTCACCAGAGGGATGGTTATGAAGATCTGTGAAATTATCCCCTCAGCTATGAGAGCAAGTATTATAATCCTCACTCTATTGCCAGGAGCTCAGTGTCTCAGGAAAGCACAGAGGTTGAGTGACTTGTCAGAAGCCACACAGCAGTTTCATGGTTGAGCTGGGGTTTGGACCTTATAGCCACAATACTAAATATCAGTGAGAGTCTTGATAAAATGGCTAACATCTTTTGGGCGCTTACAGGGTGTGCTGTTATAAAAATATTACATGTATAAAGTACATTAACCTCACAATAATCCCATGAAGCAGTGACTACCATTTGTGCTTTGTTACAGACAGGGACATTGAGTCATAGAGACATTGAACAGCTTGCCTGGGGTTGCTACACTAGTAAGGATGCAGCCTCTCTTGATTTCTCTGATACTCGCTAGGAATCCTCTAGGTCTGGGAAGAACACACTGACTATCAGAGAGGCTCAACGAATATTTATTTATTAATATTTATAACAGCTTACTCTACTGTTGGCAGAACAAGCAACTTGGAGTATCGGAAGGCTCTGATTGCTTATTTTCTTCCGAAGTAATGACCATGGCTGTCCATGAATCAACTCTCTCTAATGTTTTATATTCAGTCTCAACCCCAGACCCATGGACATTCTGTCATCTTATTTTTCCCTGCTGTTGGGTCACCCATGGGGCCCACCCACACTGGGACTCCCAGACATGTGTCTGCCACAAGGGCAGCTGCTGAGCATGGATTATACCCTCTCAGCAGAAAGCAACTTCACTAGTATTTGCTCAAAATATCCCATCTGTCCCTTAATATTTTCTCCTGGGATGAGTGAGGACTTTCATCTATTCCCTTTTTCTTTTCCCACAGATATGAAGAAACAATCCCCTTCAACATTCCAGAAGCAAAAAAATGACAGCAAGATAGTGACACAAGATACAGTTGCAGGCTAGTTACCTTGAACATTCTATGGGATATGTGACTACCCCACTTCTCATTTACCAAAAATTTAGATAGACTTCTATTCTTTTTTTTTAATGATTTTTTTTAAGATTTTTATTTATTTATTTGACAGAGTGAGAGTGAGAGAGCACAAGCATGGGGAGCAGCAGGCAGAGAGAGAGAAACAGGCTTCCGGCTGAGCAGGGAGACTGACTCGGGATTTGATCCCTGGACTCCGGGATCATGACCTGAGCTGAAGGCAGAGGCTCAACCAGGCACCCCAACAGACTTCTATTCTACTAGATACCTTTCACCTCTGGGCTTAGGAATCTCCCTGTCAATCTGCAGGGGACTGGAGAAAAGGTATGAGTACAAAAAATGTCCAGTGTCACTGTAATGGCAACCATGGGATAAGACCAGAAACCAAATGATACATGCAACGCTTTTCCCACTGTTGCAAAGAGGTGAGGTGCTCAGGTGACAACCTCCCTGGGCTTTGTTCCTGAAGCCAAGGCCGAATGAGTTAACAGTAGGCTGTGAAGTCAGATGAACCTTGCAACTCTTTGAGTGGAGCCCTGCTATTTTGCAACTTAGCAGAAAACAAGCTGTTAGCCACATGTCCCCACCTAGCCCCTCCAATTTTTCAAATCATGATTTATATGCTTGGCTGCTTATGTAATACGTGGTTATAGCACGGGGTAGGTAACCATAGGGAAGCACTACCTGGAGGTTTCCTACAGTGAACAAGCTTGCATCTGACCCTCAGAGAAGGGTGGATACAATTCATAATCATACTATGTTCTTTCCCTTGATCAGTTTATTCTCACAAGTGTTCACCGATCCATACAAAATGTGTTACAGCTGAAGGACCTCAGGTCTATACTTTACATCCTTTCTTCCCCCCTCAATGGAAGGACTATCAGGTCGGTATCTAGTCTGAGCAGTGTCAGTGACCAGGATTTTGATTAAAGGTAAAAGGTCTTCCTACTCCAGATTTTTTTTTTCCTTTGTAATTTTTCCAAGAAAGGAAAAATCCCATTTCCTTGCATCCTTCTCACGATATACACCAGTCTGATATTCAGCAGAGTACTGTGGAATTGGTCGTTAAAATATCACACCTCCTATGCTGCTATGTAGGTACTCCAGTCCTCATCCCCTGTCTATCTGATTCCCTTAGTTTCTCACAACTAAGAGAAAAGCAACCAGCGCAGCACAGCGTGGGTCCACGATCCCACTCCAGGCCGGACCTGGGTCAATTCTAATTGGTAATTGCCCAAGTTGTACCTGTGGTTATATAGTCCAAATTTCTCCATAGATATATGGGATAATAAATGCAAGAATGCACAGAGATTTATGGAAGGTTCCAAGTAACTCTGAGAAAATATTATAGCAGTAACTCATATAATCAATATGATTAGGGTATAGTATACACAGAACTACCTGATCTGTCATTTACTCAAAATCAATCTACTCCTGCAGGGAAGCCACCTGAAGGAGACAACCTTTCCCCACACAATGGAGAGAGCACTGTGGACCTGATTTTCAGGCATATGACTTGTGTGGCCGAGCTTTCTTTACTTCACATTTTTAGCAGAAAACAGCTCTTTTTCACCAAATATAAATACAAAATCTGTCATCTGGACCATCATATATACTTAGAAACAGCATGCTGCTGCTGCCGAGTTGTTTATCTTCAATGACGTTGATCAAGCAGGATGGAAACGAGGAAATCCCTCCTCCCCAAATGACACTAGAATAAAGGCATAGACATTTAAAGAAATAAAGGAAATTCTGAAATGTAAAACGTCAGAGGTGGTGTTCAGGAATAATGAAACTGTAAGAAGTTAAACACAATCAGGTTTAAAGAGATAATGATAAAAATGAAAATCCAAAATCTCTTGCCAGTAGAGTCAACCTCGTCTAGGAAGATGAATTCAATATTTCCTGCAAATAAACAGCAGTTTCTAAAAATAGAAAGCACAGCTGTGCAAGCCAGAAAGTTTCAGAGGATCATAGGTAGTGATGGTCAAAGTATGGCTTTTTGAGACTCTGTGGGATTACAGATGAGTGATTGCAGCCCCTCAGGTAACTGAGATTTTATTAAACTGACAGACCATAATTTAGCACATCCTTGACGGAATATACATGTGCTCACTTCTCAGATATAATCTGTTATGGAAGTGCTTTGTGAAGCACAAAGCCAGTTTATCTTTGAGTGCATTCCAAGGAATCAAACACTTGTGAGATACTTATTGAAAAATCAAACCACTATTTCACACCATGTTTCTCTCTTAGATATTCACAATGCTTGGCAATCTATTAAAGGCTCTGAAAAGTCCTGCAATGTTACTTTTGTCTTTTTCTTTAATCAATATTCCTCCCAAGTTTGCCTGAACCATTTTATTTGTCATCATTTGGAGAGTATTACATTAGAAAAATATAAGATAGTATCATTATGCTATTGGTAGATTTTTGAAACACAAATTTTCTGTGTATATCTTCAGGGGTCTGTTGCTATGGGTCCTCAAAAATCCCTCTCAGGCTTCTACCTGTGACTTCCTATCTGTACCAGTGATGTTGGTTTGAGGGTCCTTCAATTGCTGGTTAAGCAAAGATTAACTGCATTATTATTCAACTGCAGGAATTCCACCCACTGCCAATTCCCTGGAGGATCAGATAAGCCCTTCCACTGTGGTCTTCCTGGGTTCAGGATGCTGGCTCACAAGCTTACCTAATTGCTTCACCCCCTCACTTCCTACCCTGCATTTTTATCAGTGGCAAGTGTTTGTAGAAAGTGCAGTCCTGTGGATGAAAAAGGTAAGAAAATTTAGAGCAAGTGCCTTCTTTTAAAGAGAGCAGCCTTAGCAAAAATGTTACAAATTAGCTACAATATCAGGTTCTCAATTCTTTCCTGATTTCCTAAGGTGCTTGCACTTGCCACTCCAAAGGCTTTCAAACTTTATTTTCCTTTCTTTGATTGTGCAGGGAGAAAGATGGAATTCTAAAGGAAATGCATCATAAAATTTATATTTGGGCAGTCTTATCAGCATTGGACATGCATAATCTTTCCTTGCAAAGTTTTTGCTATGAAATTGCACACAAATTTGTTTCTAAAAAGAGAGACAGAGACAGAGACAGAGATGAGAGAGAGGAAACCCTCTATGTTTCTATGGTGTTTGATGTCTATTTATATGTTTCTTAAAGATAAAGCATTTATTCTATGCATGATTTGAATTTTATGCATCTCTTCTCTTTGCCTTAACGGAAGTGAATTCTTATTGCATAGCCAAATTTCACACTCAATTTATTCTGCAGAGTAACTCCCTTCCTCCAGATGGGACTATAAACCAGCAGAAAGAAGTTTTTTAAGTGTTCCTAATTGAATATATGGGGTCTACTTCTGACACGAAATCAAAAGCTCAGGGAAAAGCTCAGAACATCACTGGTAGAGGACACCAACAACCATAAAACAAAACAAAACAAGTGTGTTGGTGATGGGTGGCGGCATCATCATCTAATCACAGACAAGGCAGCGAGGAGGAGGAAAGAATGACTTGAGCAGTAAAAAAAGATTTCTCCAGCTTCTTAAAAAGCTACTGGAGATCAAAGAGAGGGACTTCTAATGGCCTAACAAGATGAAAAGGGAGGAGACTGAGCGCAAAGGCATGGAGAGCAGCCCAAGTAGTAGACAGATGGAGAAATAAGAATTAGTCACAACAGACCCACCATTTATTGAGGTTCCAATAATGCTAACAGGAGAAAAAGCCCTTCTCTGCTCAAAGGTGTGTGTGTGTGTGTGTGTGTGTGTGTGTGCGCGCACACGTGCATGTGCACATACACACACATGCTAGTGTTTTCTCATAAAAGGTCTGTGACAGTGTTATACACAAGGAGGGCAGGCATCGGCTATGGGACCCAAAACAATCAAAGAACAATAACAATATTAACACTACCTCATAACATTTGGGGGGTGTTTATTATGTATTAGGAAACTGTGCTAAGAGACTGGCATGCATTATGCGATTCTCACAGTGATCTCTGAGGTCAAACCGAGACTCTAGCATTCACAGTCCTATTAAACAAAAAAAATAAATATACATTGAATTAAGAAACATTGCCTTGATGTGGTGACCATGTACTTCCTCTCTTGCATATGAGAGAATTGAGTCCCAGACAGCCTAAAAGAGGTTAGGATATGACACAGGTAGTAGCTGAGAGGGCTGGCTTGTACCCAGGACTGTTGGCATCTACATTTTCTTTGGATGATACTGCCTCCAGTGGGAAGGAACATGCATAATGTTTCTTTGCAATGTTTGCAAAGGGGTAGGGCCTCAGGATGTGGAGCCATGGCCGTAGAAACAGTAGAAAGCCAACGGAGGGGAAAGACCATGGTTAGGATACTAAGAGCCCTCTAGCTTGAGTTTGAGGTCTCTTATAACTAACTGTGTGACCAAGTTAGCTTCTTTCTTGATCCCAGTCTCTTTATCTGTAACATGGGGAAACTGAAATATAGATTAGTCAATTATGAAAATCTGAGATTGCACAGAAGAAGTGGTGTTTAAGTATTCAAAACTGTAAATTTTAATTTTGTCATGTGTAATAAAGAATCCCAGTTGCCTAATTTGCTGGGTGGAACACTATCGTATGACCATGTGAAAATAAGGACCACATGGGATCTTGGTTTCTTTATCAGTCTGAGTAATTGAGTCAAATTATGGAGCACTGATGGAATCTCCTCCAGAATGAAGTTATGCAACTGACTCCTAACAGCCTACGCATTAATAGTGCCGGTGTCAGAGTGGGATTCCTGAATTCCAATTCTTGCTCAACAGCTTACAAACTAGGACATCTTGAGCAACTGACTTAATCTCTGAGGACCTCCATTTCTAACAGCCAAATAAAGACTTATTGTTCTCAGTTTTATACATCATATACATATATGTATATATACATATACATCATATACACATAGTTCTCAGTTCTATACATCTGAAATACATGTATAGTCATAATAATAGTTACTGGATATACTCATAATCCTCAAATAAGTTAATACACTGGAATCAATGTCTGGCCAGTTAATGTCCACAGGGGTGATAAAAGTAACAGTGGGAGGATGATGGTAGCCTTATATTAGCCAGCTATTGGGGGTTGAAATTCTCACCATACTAGAAATCAGGTTTGGTTTAGCAGATAGGAAACCTCAGAAAAATGAAGGGTGGAATTTGGAATGAACGTGCATGAGGGCATGCAAGCTTTGATGGGAACAGGGAAGAGAAACTAAGAAACCTTTACATAGTCATTAAATAAAGAACATTCTTAAAATCTAGGGGTTCTGCTACAAACACCTCTCTAGTAATATAAGCTTAGAAACCGGAAAAGAGGAAGATATTTGGCCTCTAGGGCGAGAGATGCTCTGGAAAAGAGACGTGTGATATTAAACGTGTTAGGGGTCAGGATGGGTGTATTGACTCCTTCATGGACAGCTCTCTCTTGGATGTGGGAATTGATGTGGGATATATAACTTTCACTCTCCAACAGAGGTCTAAGCTATCTGTTCATACAATGCTCTAAATGGACCATTTATCAGACAGCTTTTATGGTTGTTTCTTTGGACTAAACGGTGTCTCCCCAGATTCACATGGTAAAGCTCTAACCCTCAACATAATTGTTTTTAGCCAGAAGAAGGACATTAAGGTTAAATGTGATCATAACAGTGCATTTGGAGCAAGGAAAGTCATTAAGGTGATATGTGATCATAAGATTAGTACTATAGCCCTACAGTACTGATGTGTTTTGTTTTGTTGTTTTGTTTTTTTTAAGTAGGCTCCATGTCCAGCATGGAGCCCAACACAGGGCCTGAAGTCATCATGCCAAGATCAAGCCCTGAGCTGAGATCAAGAGTCAGACACTTAACTGACTTAGCCACCTGGATCACTCAGTACTGACATCTATATAAGAAAAGGAAGAAACACCAGAAGCATGTGCGTGCAAAGGGGAAAGACCACGTGAGGACACAGGGAGGAGAAGGTGGCCACCTGCAATCCAAGGAGAGGCTTGAAAGAAATCCACCCTACTAGAACCTCAATCTTGGACTTTCAGCCTCCAAAATTATGGGAAAATAAATTTCTGTGTTTTAAGCCGCCCAGTCTGTGGTGTCTTCCAATGGCAGCCTACACTCACCTAGATAGTAGCTCTAAGAACTGGTCGGCTTAGAGAGTTCCTTTGCTTACCTGTTGAGAAGTAAGCAGGAGGAAAGGTAGAAGGCATTATAGGAGGGGGGGAAAGAGAGGGAGAAGGAGGAAGAGGTTCAGGAGGAGGAGGAGAAGAACACATTCCTTAGGATCTAGTCTGGGTCACAATATAAAATCATCACTGCTGAGAAATCTTCCCATGACCCTCACAGAGGATGGAGCTCACCTCACACAGTGCTCAGCCCCACACGTGGTACCATGTTCACTCTGCCTTCCTCTGCCCGTGCTCTTAAACTACAGGATTTGTCACCTGGTAGCTTTTCTGGTCATGGCATTTGCTGAAATTGAGCCCAAAGCAAAATGATATTCTAAGTAAAATCACCTCCATCCAAAAGAGAAGAAGAAAATGGAAGCTTAGCTCTCTGTGAAGCTTCTCATTATTTAAAAGATAAAGAAAAGAGTGGAAAGAAAATGAAGAAAAGAAGCAAATCTCAAAGAAGCCATCTACTGTATATGTGACCGCAATGAGTGAAAAATTAAAGCATCAGAGAAATGGATGGCTTAAAGATACATACAAATGTGAAAAAGTAAAGCATTTTTAACTTTCCTCCCACTTCCAGCATCATCACCCCTCCCCATCCCACTTAGAAGGTTAACAGGGTACCTGTTTGCCAATAATAAAGGTAAAATAACATTTCAAGACATGACTATGTTATAAGCCCTCTAATACATTTTCATCATGATTTATATTAAACGTATATTAGCTTGCCTTCTCTTTCACATACTAGGACAGCCCACATAAGCTTAAGAAACTGTTACCACATTGTACAACAGGGCAGAGAGTCCCATCACAATGACAGTTTTCAGATGGCGTTTACAGGACTCCATTCAGATCTGAGCAGCCTTCTTCAGTAGCCAGCCCCACTCGCACCCCCCAACCTTCCAGCTTCTGATCTGCATTGGGTTTTGCTTACTTATCAGCTAAAGAAAACTCCAGCATCACTTTGAACCCACTCTAACCTGACAGGGGAGGACCATTTGAAAGGAAATTATGTATTCAATAGTAAAACACTTGCCCGTTAAGGTCACCTAACCATCCTACTCTATTCTGTTTGAATTTACTGGCTAGAGACTACTTTAATTCATTTTATAGCAGAACAGTTAGATTATGCTCCATTTATTATAAACATTTGGTTTGCATAGAAGATTTGCTATGTTTTATTAATCCATCACATAGTCTTTCTGAAAATATGATGAATGAGGTAGCATAAAATGTCATTCTTTATACACTTTAGGTGCCTTGGCAATTAACACGTCAAGCCTTTGCATCTCTTCTGAATCAAAGGCTGTTTTCTGATATGGATCCATCTTGCCCACATCATCTATGGAATTACCAAGCATATGATAAATCCAAGCATTTGACAGTGTTATTTCTATCAGGTTATAACCCTATTTGATAAACTCAAATCAGTAGCAAAACTATACCAGATTAATGAAAACCCATCAGAAAGTGCACTCTGCCATTTCATTTCTGGGGAATTACAGCTAAGACACATTCTAAAACAGTCAGAACAAATGGGGCAGACTTTTTAGAAGTATATTTTATTTAAAGTGACTGGGGAAAAAAAAAAAAAAAAACACCCGCAGAATTGTATGTTCACCACATCATGTCCAAGAAGCTGAAACAGGAACAAAATAAAATGAAATGTGTTTTTCACAGATGAACAAAAGCTTCTTCAATTATAAAAGAGTAAACTGATAATAGAATCCCAGAGACAAAGAAGTAATATGAACACATGGCTCACCGCTTACCGTATACACAGCATGGAAGTGAGTTACACTTTATTGCACATAGAAAGAGACAGGGAAAGAGTAAAAAAAAAAAAAAAGACAGAAAATAGAGGAAAAATAAAATCTCCAAATTTTACTACACTTAGCCCAGGCTGCATTCAAGCAATAATTTCATGTCTAAAAATGGTTTAACCCAATAATTTAGCAAAAATTCTGGTTTTATGTAATTATTGAAGAGCGCTAGCACCATTTTTTTCTTTCAGAAGATAAAATTGTCATATTCAGATGCTGACCTTTTACCATGCAATATAAAACCATTAATAAAAATTTATTTTAACACCAACAAGCCCAAAATGCTTTGAAATATCAATTTTAAAGGATACTTTCTCCTGTATCCTTTATTATAAATGTTACACAGACAAAGGCAGAAACCAAAAATCAATTTTTAATATATTTCTTCCTACCACAGGGCATGAGAAACATTAATGGTTTCTGCATCTACATGGTTACAATTATTAGCTTTGCCTTTCTAACGCAGTGCTCATAAAGTATGCTTGGCTTATGATTTGGGGGATGGGGTGCTGTTCTTAAGGTTTTTCTCAATGTAAGTTAATAAGCAACAATCCAGGATCTTGAGAGTCATGCCATTACTTGCTTCCCCCATCCAGCATCCTGATATTTACATGATCACTTACACGGAAGCAGCAGAACAACTTAAAACTTAATGATCCCAATTCACAACCCTGCAGGGGGGATAAGAAGCTGCTGTAAACCTATTGAGGGATGTTGCCATGGGTCCTCACTGTACAGAAGGGGAAAATAACCACTCCGATGGCTTTGTTTCACCTTTACTCAGACTCAGATGTATTTTGTACTCTTCACTTCAAATATATTCTTCACTCTGGATCCAATGTCTTTAGGGCTATTGTTGAGGATGGGTAGGGTCGACATCTCCTCTCTCAACCTCTCCTAGGGCCTGATCTCTCTGGAGGACCATCTCTCTTTCTGGAAGGGGGTCTTACTGGTACTGTTAATTTGAGTACATTGCTGTCTCCTAGACAATCAGGGTAGGCACAGGCACCAACCCATTGAAGACTGCTTTATAATTCCTAGTGTCCAGTGCCTCAGGAATGCTCTGGCCCTACTTTGCTGAAACCTGGTTCCCCAGGTTTCCTCTGATTCAGTAAGCTACTCCACAGCCTTTCTTTTCTGTTTTAATTAATTTAGCCAGCATTACTTTCTGTGGCTTGAATTCAAACCACCAGCCAGCAGAAAAGCAGAGATAAGCGGCTTGGTCTTTACTTTCCTCCAAACTCACGTTCAGTGATGTCATTTATCTACTCAACTATCTTCAGAAGCTCCCCTTTCTACAGTTTAAAAATCTGCATTCCTCTGTAAGGCATTCAAGGCTCTTGCCAACAAGTGCCAAACTTAACTGTCCAAACTTAACTCTTGTTTTTCACTGCTAGGTGTCCACTGCTTGAGCGATTTCGCTTTTCCTTGCTTAATTCTCTATTCTGAGCATATGCATATTCTCTTGGTCATCCCACTTAACGAATCTTCCAATCTTTATCAGCAGTGATTCTTAGTTGAAAACAATAGACCTCATTTCTGTCAGTTGAAGCAGACTTAAAAAAAATTATCCAAGAACCTAAAGACCTTCTCAGATACACCAAGATCATCAGGCCAGAGGCTAAACTCAAACAGCATCCCAGGCCTGTTGTTCAGTAGAAATTCAAGGCATTTGAGGCAGACCATACATTTCCCAAGGAAAGAGGCTTGCTTGGGAGCTTCCTAAAATTCTCTTCCCCTGCTACCTCTGAGAGCCAGTTCCAAGCCAAGTCTACTCCTCCTCAGAACTTAGATCCACACCAAAATCTCACATGGATGCAGAACTTAGATCACCTGCCTGTACCTTAGGAAGGACCCTGGGGAAGAGTTTCTCTCTTCTTCCTTCAGGGAGGAACAAAGGCACATGGTACTGGGTGGCCATGAACTTGACAAGTGTCTATTCTCCTGGCCCTTACAGTCCTATCTTCTCCATATGGCCTTCTCCAAACTTTCTAGTATGTATTGTTCTCCCCTGTCTCTGAACTCCTTTTAACTTACTATCTACATCTCAAATGTTCAGCTTAATTAAACACATTTAAACTACATTATGATTTGCACAGCATTTCCACACATACCATCTCTTTTGATCTTCCCAATGCTCTGTCTGTTGGGTTTCCCTAGTGGTGTCTTTTTTAATAGATGAGTAGGTGGAGTTTTGGTGAAGATGACTTGCCCACCTTCCTACTTAAAACGCTCTATACATTCTCCTCAGTACACACACCATGAAGGCAGAAGTCAGGAACTAACCGTTCTTTGGGCTAGCCATTTTTTCAAATTGCTGGCCTCATGCCTAGGAGAGCATAAACAACTTTGCTTGTGTGATCTCTGCTTCTGAACTTATAGGACAAAGTTAAACGGCACACCAGCCTTGGGACATTGCATTTCCAAGGAAGAGGAGGAGGAAATGTGTCAGGAATATCATTGTTATGGAAATCCCCCCTCTCTATCTCTTATGTACAGTTGAGCCAATTGGGCAGCTTGAGGGAAATCAGATGTGGGCTGGAAAAGGAACGTTTGTGGAGAAAGGGATTGGTATCATCTATCAAAGAGAAGGTGTGGCAGGAGAAGGAAGGGAGGAACAGAGAGGACAGGTCCAAACTCTTCAAAGGGAAGTCAACAACTAGAAACAAAGGATCTAAAGGCTAGAAAGCCATAGGATTTTAAGGCTCTGTCATTTCTCCACTTATGCATGTTTTTACAAATTATTATCATTATTTCCTGTTTCTGTTTGGTTTTACTTTGCCCTGTATTGTTTCATTTTGTTTCAGTTGGTTTGATCACAGTGGAACTTCTCTCTGAGGCCACAATGAATGAGAAAGCTAAGGAGATGCCAGTCTCTGTGGGAAGAGTCAATTCAGGGATGGGTTGAGGGTAACTGAATTAAAGAAAAGGAAAGCAGAAGAGGATGCATGACCAGCAGGCCCTAAGGCAAGAAAGAAAATGTCAGACCAAGATAGAGGTCCAGAATTAACAACACGGAGAGCAAGATGTTGGACTGAGACACATTAAGAGAGTGACACCTTTTCATCTCATTTCTTTTCAAACGTGAAAGTGTATCCCCTCCCACAATAACTGAAAGATATTCCTGAGAACCATCTCAGAACGTGCTCCCTCCCCCCGCATTAGGTTTTTCTATTAGTAAGGAGCCAGATTTACTGCTAAAACAACAGTAGTTTAAACAAGATACAAGTCTGTTTCACACAGCAGCTCAAATGACATGTAGTTTTAGGCTGAAATGCTAGGTCCATCTCAGGTACTTAGCCTCAGTGCAAAATACTCAACCACCCTCAACACACTGCCTCTAGTTCATGATCTAGAGAGCTGCTCAGCTCCTGCCATCATGACAGCATTCCAGCCAGTCAGAAGAGGAAGAAGACAAGGCAATAGGTGTGCTCCTCTCTTTTATGGGTTGGCCTGGAAGTTAAAAACATCATACTCACATCTCATTGATTCACTGATTAGAACTATCACACTGGTCACTCCCCACTACAAAGAAGGCAAGGAAATGCAATCTGTGATGGAGCATTTGGGAGTTCAGCTAGAACTCAGAGCTGCTATTTTAAAGGAAAGAAGAAATGATAGATATTGGGAGACAACCAGTAGTGTTTGTCAAAGAGCCTAGAAAAAAAAAAAAAAAGACCTGGGATAAAATCCTGGCATTGTCACTGACCACCTGCTTAACCTTCAACAAGTTGCTTATCCTGGTTAAGCAGTAGCCTTCTCATCTCTAAAATAAGGGTAAAAATATTCATTGTATAGAAAACTCATGAAGATCCAGTGGCATAATGCTAGTAAAGTACTTGATCCACAAAACTGGCAAATGATAAGTAACAGTTAGTAATATTTTATTGTTATTATTTTTAACAGGGGTTGGCAAATGACAGCCTGAAGCCAAATACGGCCCACCATCTGTTTTTGTAAATAAAGTTTTATTGGCGCATAGCCATGCCCCGTTTGTTGACATATTGTTGATGGCTGCATTCACACTACAGTGGCCGAGTTAGGTAGCTAAGACAGAGGCCGTATGGCCTGCAAAGCTTAAAATATTTACTCTCTGGTCCTTTTAGGAAAAACAAAGTCGGCCAACCATGGATATAAAAAGTCGAATGGATCTTTTATTTGCCGAGTCACATACGTCCTGTTACAGATGAATCATGACACCTACTTCATGGCAATTACCGAAAAAATGAAAAGAAATAAATTATGGAAAACACTCAGCACAGCAGCAATCACATAGTAAACACTTGATAACCTTTAGACCTGTTTTATTTTCCTGATGTACGGTCACCATTATTCCTAAAAAAAACAAAAACAAACAAACAAAAAACTGCAAAATGTGTGCAAGATGTCATGAGACCAAATCAAATCTGTCACTTTGATGTGCTCACATATTCAGTGCAGATGCAGCGTCTGTAAAATGTTGGCACACACACACCCCCACACACACTGCCCCGGGCGGCAAGACCTCATGTTATGCCAGCCATAGCTGCGTGCACCCTGATGTGCACACAGGGGCAAAGAGTCCACAGGCACATAAAGGATAAGTTCTTACCTAAATGGGGCCAAAACACATAAAGCTTTGAATGGGAAGATGCAAAATCAGAGCCAAGAATTTCTAGAACTACAGAATAGAGAAAAAGATGGAACGATGCCTGGCCCATAGAAATATTTATTAAATGCAAAGAAGGAAGGGAGGAAGGGAGCCCTCTAAAGGCTTTCCAATGTTCCCCAAACAAGAAAAATCTTAACTCCCTATCCTAGCTTCCTCTAGAGCTCATCACACACCAGCAGCACCTGTCATTCTCTGCTCCCTGACCATACCACTCTTGTTGACATTTCCTAAAACTGCCCATAGTCCTCCTTCCTTGATCAGACGCTTTGTGCATCCTGTGCTCTCTGGCTCAAAGTGTGTTCTGCTACCTTTTTGATTATATGCTTCCATTAGTAAAAATGTTTTGGCACCCACCCAAATGCATGAATATTTAGTCATTTTATAAATTATTACACATTGTATAAATACATTCTTCTCTAAAAATGCCAAACATAGAAATGTAAAGCCTATAAAAAAGTTATCACAAAGCTAACTTTTAATATTTTCCCCTACCCCACCCCCACTGACACACACACACCTGCATTTCTCTCCCCAGCCTCTGCCCCACACCTGTTCTACTTCAGGCCTCATCTCTAGGGTCACTTTTTCAGAGAAATTCACACTATGAGGCTACTGTTCTTTGCTCTTAGAGCTCCTGTCACTGCTCCTTCATGGTACTTACCACCATATACACTATGTGCTCCTTTGTAATCACTCAATTAATGTCTCCCTCTCCCCCTGCCAGCCCCGCCCTGTCACTGATTCAAATATCTATTCAAATACCTATTCTAAGAGCACCTGGGTGGCTCAGTGGGTTAAGCCTTTGACTTCAGCTCAGGTCATGGTCTCAGGGTACAGGGATCAAGCTCCAGTCAGGCTCTCTGTTCAGCAGGGAGCCTGCTTCCTCCTCTCTCTCTGCCGGCCTCTCTGCCTACTTGTGATCTCTGTTTGTCAAATAAATAAATAAATAAATTCTTTCAAAAAAAAAGACAAATGTCTATTCTACTTTCTTCATAAGAGTGGAAATTGTGTCTGTTTCACCGACCAATGTGTACTGATCATTTGTGTTGTGACACCTTGTAGCTCTTACTAAATATTGATTAAACAAATGCAGGAGACTGTTCTATAAAAAAAAATGGAGGCTCTAAAAACCCTTAGAAAGGCTAAATTTAGAAATATGTAATATCTTATCGAGATGGTGTCTGATAAAATGAAGCCAGATGAGTCAGCACTTATCCCGTTCCAAGAGCTGCTTTATGTTTCAAAAGCCTTTTTTCATCTGTGATCAGATCAGATTTTCCCAACACCTCTCAGGTAGATGAGGTGAGGGATTTTTGTGCCCATTTTACAGATGAGGGGACTGAAACTCAGGGAGTTAGAATGAGATTCCGAAGTCCACTTGGCTTGTTGGTGCAGAACAAGAACTCCCACACAGTCTTGCCCCACTTCCTGACCCCCACATGGCTCACTGGCAGGCAGAAGCTGGCATGCCCATGCAGCAGGACATTCCTCATTCCCTTTGGGAAGCTAGGAGTTAGAACTGTCAAAGGACCCACTATATGCAATGCCACATAACACTGACAAACATTTTAGAGTGGCCAGAAGACAGAAATGGAGATAATTAAAACCCCGGGAATTAAAAGTGAGAAAGATTACAGGGCTACAGTGGAAATCTGGAGGACAGAAAGTGAGAGAGGAGCTGCTTATTATATGGAAGGTGGGCAGCCAGCTGCTCTCTGATTCCAAAGACTCTCCAAAAAATGGGAAACGGTTTTAAATTATATGAGAATTATATGAGAATACACTATCCATTCATTACATAGATGTAACACTACATGGAGCAGAATGGTTGTTAGACCACAGAGTTCACTCCCAAATGGTACTGTGCTCCCCGGGGGTGAGGGAGTGTAGGCTCAAAGTGTCCATTCTGATGCAGTGTTAATAGAAGAGGCAAGTCGTGCTGGTTCCTGCTGACCAGCACACAGCAGAAAGGGTCAGGAAAATTAGATACTCCCCACAACTTTTCCTGATGACCATTCCTGAACTGCAGACACTGATCCTTAGTTTTTTTCTTTTTTCTTTTTTTTTTTTAAAGAAAATATTTTGACTAAACAGACAAGTAGGACGAAGAAGTAAATCCACATCTAGCAAGAATGAGATTTTGGCCAATGACTTATCTACACGGTGGTGTTTTCCAATTTGAGAATGAGGTAAAAACAAAAAACAAAAAACAACAACAACAACAACAAAAACACCTAAACTTAAAATCACACACAAATTACAATTCTCAAGGAACTGCAGAAAGAAAAAACAAGAGGAAATTCAGATGTGTCTATTTTACCTTCAAGTTAATGAACAGCAACAACAACAAAATAGAATGGTTTTTATTGAGACTATTTCTCAGGAAGTTCAGTCATGCCAAAAGTCTGCTCTATAGCACACCTCAACCAACGTTTTAATAAAGAAATGATGGCAGCAAATGGTTAACTACTGGTGGTCAAGAAATCAGGTCTCACACTCCAGCCTCAGTTCTGAGACTAAACCCCAAACACCAAAGTATCCAGGCGTGTGACCCTTCTTCCGCCCTACAGACCCGTTTCTTTGCCTATAAAATGAAATTTCATCTGGCACTGCCCAAGGCTCTTTCCAGTTCTAAAACAACCTGACTCTGATTTTCAGTCTCCGAAGAGACGTTAAAGGTAAACTACACGTTGAAGGCCTCCTTCATGTCAATCTGAAAATTAGAGAATCTCTAGTACACATTTGGAAAGTAAAGTATTCACTGGGATGCATCTCAGTATTAATTGAAATGCCTTAAGGCAGAGTAAAAAAGTCTAAAATATTTACATACACTTAATAGAGATTAGCTAGGGAAAAATAGGAAGAAGATTTTACCTTACTTTGGTTCACGGCATTCTTCATCAATTAAACTTAAATGTAATGACATTTTGACTCAGGTTCTCAAATTAAAATGATTTGTATATGACCCCAGGTAACATTCAGTTAAAAGTAATAGTTAATAAGGCTCTGCTTGCAAGGGTAACAGGCCAGTATTTATCAAGCAAGCACAGCTCTGCATGGCTTCTCGAAAAGCTCGGAGCAAGTCAGCTTCCTTCCCTTTGGGACGAGGAGGCCACTCTCACAGGAAGAGCCCACAGACACCCAGGCTACATTAGGTATTTGATCATGTGATCTCATTTCATTGTGTCCAGCTCTGACGGTAGATTCATCTACATTTTAAAAATAATGAAATCAAGGCTGAGCAAAGTCAGATCTGCCCTGGGTCACAGGACTCAATATCCAGCGAAAACCAAATTCAACCTCAAGTGTGCGAGGTCTCTCCATTATATGGTATCAATCATCTTCCTAGGGTATATCAAGAAACAACGAGGCATGAATGAGCCTCTGTGTTAAATAAATGATGTGTTCAGAGGGATTCAATGTCCAAAATGTCTATCAAATATTACCAAGAATATAATTTCTTTCTCTTCTTCAAATTCTCCCATATAACTTGGCAATTGCAGGTGGTTCAAAAGTATTTCAGTGGTAATACTATCACCAAGAAGAACACAAAAGTCATAGGTAAAATCCAAGGTACCTAGACCTACTTTCAACTATAAAGTCCCATAACACTTCTTAAGGCACACCTAATGGGTACCGGATAGTTGCAAAATGGACTCTCCCTTAGGTAGCCTGTGTACCAGGAGGATCAAACCAAAGGCCCAGAATCAGAAAACTACTTGCTGAAAGCAATATTAAGGATATGGAGATTGTCACTTCCCTTCCTTTTAGGCAGGCCTGCATTTAAGCCAGAGGTTAACACACATATACACAATGTCCTCCAGATTTAAAGGATCCAAAAAGTGATTTCATTGTAGTAAGACTTCTTCTACTGTAGACTCTAACCTTTGCCTGTTGATTAAGACTCATATTATTAACACTTATTCTTCATCATTCTGTCCTCCCCAAATATGCTGCAGCTTTTCAGAGCTACTATTAGTTCCCTAAGCCTAACATGCTATGCTTGCCTCTGAGCCTTACCAGATGCTGTTCACTCAGCCTGGACAAGCTTATGCTTATCCCCCACCACCTACCACCTAAGTCTTTTCCTTCAGGCACCAGTGTTTGTGGAAGGCTTTGCTAACCCTTGTCCCACATGACATGCCCATGAGAGGTGCTCCTTCCCAGAGCATCTCGTCACCACCGTGTTCTCGCACATATACTTTGAAGGCATAATCACAGAGTTCTTTGACTGCCCAGCCCAAAAACATATCCCACAAGAGTAGAACCTTTGTTGGTTTACTGTGGCATCCATTCACCGAGGGTTAATGCTACCATATTGTGGTTTATCTATAAATACTTGTTAAGTGAATGAGAATGAATAGCCCTGGTATTCGATATTGTTGGGAATATCCAAATGCAAAAACTATCCTCAAATAAACAAGCCTTTGAAAAATAACTTTGTTAAAAATTTAGTGTACTGAAGATTAATAACTTTTCTTCCTTTCTTAAGTATTTGGAATATATTTACGTTTTGTATTCGTAGAAATCATCCCAGTAGTATGTGGGTTTACCACTCTTTATAGAGAAAACCATATACAGTATGTCTGTATGAATATTTATATACATACCTATTCTATATAGATAGATAGATAGATATTATTTATAACACGTAGAAGAATTATAACCATAAAAATAATTTACACCATAACTTTATGTATCTATGTGTGTCTGTGTGTGTGTGTGTGTGTGTGTGTAAAATAGCATACTTTACTAATTCCTTGACCTCTAAGGAACAAATCTTACATTTGAACATTTCCTAATACAGACAGTGTTACACAGAAACACAAGGTTGAAAAGATTGCCTGCAAGTATATATTTATCAAGTGCTTCTAATGTCCCCATTATTACAAGATCTAATACCTTCTAAACTTTCAGATTAATGGCTTTAGAATTGGGGGTGGAGTTTTCTTTTAATAATGCACATTTCAATCCTCGGTTAACAAGAGGTCATGTCAATAATTAATGGTTTCTGTAGCAGTTCAACACTGCATCACTTCCTTGACAGATTTTTTTAAATGTATGCTTTGTCTTCATAACTAAGTGCAAGTGGATAAGGGAATGGGGACGTGTGGCAGGAGGCATTTGGGCTTTGCATTTTTAACTTGTGCTCTAAAGTGTTCTTACATATTATCCCATTTGACAGGCACAACAAGCCTGCAAGGACATTAGAGTGGAAGGAAGAAGGACAAGCAAGAACAGTGGGAGACACTATTCTGTGTGTTTTTAGAAATGCAGAAAACAAAATGCAGAAAAGTTGTGTAACTTACCGAAGAACATCAACTCCATGAGAATGAAGACATTATCTGTTTTTCTGTTTGTTTGGGGTTTTTTTGCTGCTTGCTTTACCCCTAGCATGGCATTGCTCAGTAAGTATTTAATGAATGAAATAATGAATATGTGACTCAATGAATGAATGAGTAAATGAAAACTAAAATTTTCTGCAGAAATAGGACCCCCAACTCTAATTTCCTAATGCTCCATCTCATGAACTCCCTAAATATATGAACTATTTTGTTCTCAGCCTACTTCTTGACAAGATTAAAAATGAATTAAAGGAAGAATAGTTACACATATTCAAAGCAGACAATTAGTATATTTATCCCCATCCCAAAAGGCAATACTTGCTGAAGATTTTTTTTTCATTGGCTTTCTCAAACAATTTGCCCCTGCCATTTATGGTTAGCTAGGTATGTGCGTGTGTGTGTGGTGGGGGAGGTGTATGTGTGTGTGTGTGTGTGTGTGTGTGTGTCTGTGTATGCCCAAAATAAAAATGCCAACAGTAATAACATGCTGTATAAATAATGCCTTCACTATACTATGTACCACACACATATTCATGCAGCAGTTAGACAACCTGGCCTGACCACAGTTGTAGGGCTCCCTAGATTGTAGTAAGCAGAATCCATGCATATCAGGATAGATCATCTTCCTACAGTAATTACTAGGATGCTACCTTATATGTAAGAAAACTGCCACATGCTTTCAAGAAGCATAAGGAACAACATCCATCCCCTGTTCCATGGCAGTCAGAACTCGGCCGGGCTCTCTGAAGAGTGTGCTCTTGCTAAGAAACACCCTGGCCATTTCCTGATTGTGGGAGAACCAAGTTGCTGCCACTTGGGGCCGGCTCAGAGGTGGAGTCACTACACTGACACAAGCCAGCTTCTGCAGGTACCTCTACCTCACAGACCATCAACAGAAAGCCAAGAGCACCAAAGATAGGATATTTCATCCATTCCTGCAACTGGGGGTGGGAGAGTGCGAGGGGAGGTGGCAGGGAGGAAGCCTGAGCACTGACAAAGTACAGCTCGAGTCAGGCAGGAGGGAGAAAGAAGCATCCCCATCCAATACAGAAATTGGTATCTCTTGCTAAAACTGCTCCCGAAAATGCTAAAATAAAATAGAAGTATCGAAGCATCTCAGCCTGTAAGAATATGGCAGCTGCAATCAGAACATCCTTGTAAGGAGGAGACTTGTTTGAATTGAGTTTTCCCATATCCATTTAAAATGAGAAATAAAGAGCTCTTCAGAATCATATTGTTGAACTGGAGGGACAGCCTTTTCCAAGCCCAATCCCCAAAGGCCAGTCACAAATGACAGGGCCACTCCACTCTCTGGAAATGATGGTCACTCCACAGACAAGGCCAATAAGCAAAGATGGGCAGGCAGATGGCTTTGGTATTTTGGTAGGGGTGTAAGACAACAAGAAAAGTTCTAAAGAATGAGGAACTAAGTCTTCTCTGTTTTTGGAAGCCCCCAGGGCCAAGTACAATGCTGCTCAATAAATATTTGTTGAATGAATCAAAGAAGTGATTAATCTAGAATTAGCAAAAATTAACCAGGGAAGAGAAACATTCGACCCTGAGAAAGTGCTCGAACAAACACAGTCTCTGTTGCTTTCCTGTCTCAGCTGGGAGCTCTTCCCCTCTGATCCCATGCTGGGGGTCTGTCCTTCCTCCTGGAAAGAGCCTCAGGGGGGGAACGCAAAAGGAAAACTGAGTAGCTGGGCAGTGAGGCAGAGGAGCCTACAATGGGTCAGTCCTGCTCTGGGAGCCTAGACGGCATCATCTGAATTTATTCCCCAATGATCCCGCTACAAAGCCACTTTTATAAGCTTCACGTGACCAACGAGGAAACAGAGACTGGAACAGCTTAAATCAGTAGCTCAAAACTTCCCACTTACAAAAGGCAGACCAGAAATGGAAGTACAAACTTCTGAAACCCATGTCACGTTCTCTCCTCGACACCCCAGGCATTTCAGCAAATACACTAAAAAGTCAGCATGTGACCAAGGTCAAAAGCCAAGACATAGAGAAAGAGGAATGAAAAAATAAATAAATAACAGGAAATCTTAGCTGAGGAACACTGCAACATTGGAGCAAAATATCACCGGGGCTGAATTGCCCCAAATCCAGCAAGTTTTCTTTATCTCCTACTAGGCAAGATCTCAGTTCAACAGAATAAAATGAGTTTCCAGGCCCTGCATTTTGGAAGGAATTTACTGTGGGATTCTCTTTATAACATGCCTTGAACAATCTAATAAACGATTCTTGCATCAACTACTGCTTGGTGATTGCTTTCCCTCCTTCCACATCCAAGGGAAGGGAAGTTTCAATCATATTTCCTTGTGTCTGTCACATGGAAATGAGAACTCTCTTGGCAGTTCCATTTACGTCACTGTGCTGGTACAGAGAACAGGAATACACCTGGTTGTATTCCTAGTAATATTACCATCGGGTAATATTATTACTATCATGCTCTATTCTTATTGTGTGCCACGCATTGTTCTAAGCACTGTGTATATTATTTCATTGTACCCACAAATCAACCCTATAAAAATAGCTATTCCATGTCTCCGCCTTCAAAAAAAAAAAAAAACAGGAAACTGGGAGCCTGCGAGCTCACCTAACTTGCCTACCAAATTTGCACCAAGCAAAGTGCAGAGTTAGGATTTGAACTCACGTCAGCTTGACACCAAGACCTATCCTCTTAACCACAGCTAAATGGAAGGTGCCAGTTTTGTGACTGTTAATCGGACCTTTTGACAAGCTACATGTTCCCATTTTCAAAGAGTGATTGAAAGACTTGATATAGCCCATTAATTTTATACCCACTTGTATCAAAATCTCTTCAATTCCCTTTGCAGCTTTTCTGCTTCCATTTTAAACTCTGCTCCTTCCCTCTACGGCTCCTGCCATTCTGTGCACACATCAGAATGAAGTCTGCAGGCCCCTTCTAGCCTAATCTTCCAACATTCAAAGAGCCAAGGAAAGCACCTTCTCTACTTTCAATTAAACAATATTTAATCCACACAGCAATTCCTTTCTGAAAAATTCAAAGAGCCTTAGGTGCTTTTAATCAGATTCTCTTGGTATCTAAATTATTGCTTAAGTTTAATTGTGTCCTCCTCAGATGACAAATTAGCCTTATCCCCTCATCTAAGAATTTGAAGGGAATTGGCCTTACTCTGTCTTCTCTTAGAAAACGAAAGCCACAAAAACAAACAAACATACAAACCAAAACAAAAAGTTAGACTGTGTATGTAGTAATAAAAAAAAAATAAAGAAAAGCAATATTCTGTGTGTTACTGCATTATAAAAGCGAGTAAGAATAATGATGATATTCAACAATTACTGAGTATATTCTATGCGCCAGGTAACACACTAAGTGTCTTAGATTATTTCTTCCTTCAGCACCGAATCACACCAGGCACCACCTTACTGTAAAAGCCATGGATTTAACTCCTGCAATGCCCAGAGAAAGTAACAAATAATAGGTAACAGAGGACGAAGTTCACTGGAGGGACACAGCCAGAACAAAACACTGACATCTAAAGATCCAGAAAATATTTGTCAATTTATTCCATGAAGAAGGAGTAATAGTCAAAAAGTAAATTCACATTTGCAGTAGCAAGTTTGAAATTCACCATACTCTGCCTGTTTTAGCTACTTGAATATTTGGTTCAGAGTTTACTTTTATGAACAAGGGACTACTGCCATTAGCCCCATTTTATGGATGTTGATGCTGAGGCGTGGAAAGGGTAAGTAACTTGCCAATAGACACACAGATCACCAGAGCTAGACAGAGGGTTTGGACCAAAATCCCAAGTCTAAGCTCTTGACGACAAGTTAAAAGACTCTCATGACAGCTCATTACCTACCTGTGGTCTCCAGGCTATTAAAAAGTCAGCACATATAAAGATGATAGAAGGAATGGATTTTTTTTTTCTAAACAGCACAGCAAAGGCATAATAATTTCTTGAGTGACTGGGATGCCTTTCAGTACCCTGAAGAGTAATTTTCTCTGTTCTATCCTAGGGGCTTGAAACAATCCGTTGGGTACTTTTTCCTTCCTAAAGGAACTTCAGAACTAAAAACAGTTATCATTTGTGTTTGACAATTTCTCCTGAGGTCAAAAGGGAAAAAGAAAAAAAAAAAAAAGAAAGAAAGAAAAGAAGGAGAGAGCGAGGGTAGAAGTTTCCAGATAATGTGAATTGGCAGCAAAATAACCTACCTAGTCCACTCACATGCCCATGCCATGAACTAGTAATAAGCTGAGGATTAGAACCTTGGTCACCTCATTTCCAGGCAAACCCTCTTTGTACTACTATTCTGGCCGTTTTCCCTGGGTCTCGACTTAAACCCATCCTGTCCCCGTCCGTGTAATCCCTGTATGTAGGCAGTAACCAGTTAAAGGCTCCCAAGCAGATTTAAAACGTTCTGAAGCTCCAGGAGCCCAGAGTTCTTTTGATCCTGCCTGGAAGATTCAGCAGAGAAGCTTTAAAGTATACCAGTCAGAAAGTACTAGAGAAAAGGGCTGTTTTGTTTCCTGGGGTGAAAATCTTCCAGGGGGTTGAGGAGAGAAGTGATCTGTACGGCAGTCAGTCTTCCTGCTAATGAAATAGACTTTTCCGATGGGCATAAACATTCACCCAGATTGGACAAAGAAGGGAAACACACAAAACACTACTACTAAGAAATCCCTTGGTCTGATTCTAGGCATCCGAAGTGCAGCAGACACAACACTGTCTCAAGACCAGCAATGAAGGGGCAATGCATCTTCAAGGGATGCAAGAGACAGGAGTATGCATTTAAAAATACATAAAATACAGAAGGGGGTGGGGTTATGGACATTGGGGAGGGTATGTGCTATGGTGAGTGCTGTGAAGTGTGTAAACCTGGCAATTCACAGACCTGTACCCCTGGGGATAAAAATAAATTATATGTTTATAAAAAAATTTTTTAAAAAGTTAAAAAATAATACATAAAATACCATAATAAGAAAAGAAGCCAATGATAGGGTATGAAAGGAAGCTGGTCAGGCTTTGCAAGAAGGGCAACCTCAGCAGAGTCCTATCAGAAATGACAACTGCCAGACACTACCAAGGAACAGACTTGGTCACTACAACATATGCCGGTGGAAGCAACAATCAGCAGAACAGGAATGAGACAGTCCCAGACTTAAAATGTTTACCTGTTCCTTCCATGAAGGATTGCTGGCCACAAAGAAACTCATATTTACAACAGTATATTTGAAATTGATCATGTCCTACCTAAATTAGGAGTTTAATATAATTTAGTGTGAGTCTAAATCATTGTTATATAATCAATCTCTTTTGGTGACAAGTTTCAGTTAAAAACCCCCAATAGTATTGATTATATCAAAATGCCTCAGGTCTAAGTAAACTCTACAGAGAAGCAGAGCAGGCAGACAAGGACTGACAGGTTCTTATTGGTTCGACCCACATTCTGTGCTGCTTAGTAGGAAATAATGCAGGAAAGTCGTGTAGATGGACCCTTTGACAGAAACAAACACACACACTTGGACTTTCCCATCGTGCCATAAGTTTATTCACCTTCTAAATGTCATATTTCGATCTACAGTTCCTTTTTGACCTCCCAAATATTCTTTGAAGGACCCATTCACTCTTTAATCATGTCATTGTCCTGTTTAATACTCTTCAGGGTCCTCAGTGGTACAGCAGATAGAATCCAAATCTCCAAGGGTTGCACCTAAAGATTTTTGTGATTCTCTCCATGACTGCCTCCTACCACCAGCCAGTGGTACCCAAACACATTCACCTCTTCGCTTTGATTTTTACTTTCTTCATCTCCTTAGCTGTACAGAGGCCTGGGATCTTCCCCCAACCCCCTCTCATTCTCTGCCTCCTATGCATCTCTCAAGATTCAGCTAAGGAACCCTTCTGTGACAAAGTAAGTTCTTAGGGAAGGAGCAGGCCCTCCTGGAGTGTCACCACGGTCTCGCCCTTTCCCCCTTCATCCTAATTGCCATTTACTTGCTTATTCCTCTGGTAGACTGTGGGGAGGAAATGAGTCATATTCAGTTTGATATGTCCATTGATTAGTTAAATGAAACAATGCAGAATCCCTTTCAGCAATATAGAACGCTTTAAAAGGTGAGGTAAATTCTAGTCAGTCTTCCAAAGGGAGTCTGACTTTGAGGCCAATCCAGACACACTTCATAGGCAAGAAGACAATGAGGCTCCGGAAAAAGTCCATTCTTCTCATCTTCAGCAGGATTGATGTCTGCATGACACAAGCTAGGGGACACTTCACATGCCTCCAGACCTGCCATTTATAAGCACTTTTGGGGCTGAGATAACATTTTCTACCCCGCTGAAATGGAGTGATAGGAGCCAACAAAGACTGAACTCTTACTTCCTACCAGCTCTTTTCATGTGTTATATCCCTTAGTACCTGAACAGGTAAACATCATCTCCGTTTATCAAGCAAAACCCAAAGTGTCTACACATAGAAATGAGTAGTCGCATGATTCCAACTCAGATGTGGAGCCCTGAGCTCCTTCCACTGTAAAGCACCTTCTACAGATGAGAAAGATCCTTCTATTCATTCCGACCTGTCTCAGTCAAAAGGATTTCCCAGTCAGAATTGCAGAATATAGGATCCCCCTTGAAGCCAGTTCACTGCTTCTCATTCCCAGGACCACTCAGATCTGGTCAAAACCTAAAAGATCAGCTCACAGAGTTTGGCTGAGGAGTAACTTCTCCCTCTGCTCCATCCTTCTCTTCTTCCTTCTTGCTCTCCCTCTACCCTGTTTCTCCTGAGAAAGCTTCTTAACATGTTCTGTCTCTGCAAAACAAAGAAAGCCTGGACAAAGGAAACCGATAAAGATATGAGCCAGGGGTCCACACAATTTTTCTGTAAAGGGTCAAAGAGTAAATACTTTTAGGCTTTGAGAGCTATAAGGTTTCTGTCATAACTATTTAACTCTGCCACTGTAGTATGAAAACTGCCATAGACAATACATAAATGAATGAATACGGTGTATTCCAATAAAACTTTATTTTCCAAAACAGGTGGCCAACCATATTGGGTCCATGAGTTACAGATCGCCAATCACCTGGTCTAGGCCAATAAATAAATGTCACCCCATGTGCCAATCCCCTGGTCAAGGGCAGTAAATAATTGTTACCCCATGTGTCAGCTTTAATCAGTGAGTACTAGTTGGCTTCTTGGGGCTTGGTGTTTACAAAGATTCTAAGGCTGTGTCTGTGGGCCCTCAGTAGGATAGATTTCATGACCAGTTAGTGATGTCTTCTTTAGGTGTCAGAAGGATCGTAGTGGCACCTGCTCCATATTAGCCATTTTCAGCTAAGCTTTGAGTGTACAGATGGGTTACAAAGAGACTACAAAACAATTACAGTTTTCAAAAAGCCCAAGACTCTCCAAAGCCAACAAGTGGCCAGGCCACCACTCTGCCACCATCTCTTTCCCTAGTAAATTTCCTCTCCCTTCTATTCTAAATAGCTCACAAATCAGGAACCTGTGATGTGGAAAAAGAAGAAAGTAAAAAACTCTATCTATATAGATCAAATCTAAAAGTAAATCACACTTTGAGAAGTTGGATTAGGCAAAAGTCCTTTTTTATCTAAGTTTTGTACATCAGATTACCTAGGATTAAGAAGGCATCCTACTCTCTCGGTAGCAAAAGCAACTGTAGCAAGTGGGAATTGTTTTTCCTTTTTTTAAAACAGACTCTCCATTAATAACCACCAAGAAAGCCCTTCCTGCAAGCAACGTTGTCGTCGACAATAGGGACAGTTCAAGAATTGTACTTTGAGTTAATATTGAGCTTGCAAGTAAATACATAAAGCTTCAGCACCATAAAGCTAATTTAAAAGGGACATTTCTCTTTATAGTTCCCTGGAGTATTATAGACTCGATGATATTCTTCTGCCATAATGTAGGATTCATTAAAGAACTGAAGCTATAATTGTCTACATCAGTACATGCGGGCCGACTGGATAAATCGGCCAAATGAATTGGTTAATGCAACCTCAAGTCTTTGGTATAAAGTTCTCCATCTGACCCCTGCCAGGTGGGCAGGAAACCCAAGGGTGGATTTTACTGTGAGAATATCAGAGAAGGGAATTCAAAGAGAATTGCCAAAGCATGCTAATCTTTACAAACATACGACAATTTCTACTTCACAGTTTTATTCCCCAAAATGGAAAATGATAAAAGAGATAAAATTATATACATATGTAAAACACACACACGTGTATCTTTAAGATTTAGGTAATAATTATTTACATTGTTTATTGAGATTAATATTGTCTTTCTCATTATCTAAATAATGGGAAATTTAAATTGAACTGAAAACTATTACCATTTAGCCATTTGATGGCAAATCTTTTATTAACTAATTTATTTGTTTATTTTGCCATAGTGTTTCTGCATCATCTCTGAAAAATGTCAGGATAAAGAGACACAGAGCAACAAAGAGAGGAAAATAAGCAGTATGCGTAATGGTAACTTATTCATCAATGAGAAGGCCGTGAGATAACAGGAAACATGGAATAACACAACTTCTACACTAAACTCTGTACTGATTTTACTGACAACAATTTTGGAAGAGTTAGAAAATGCAGAGTACATTGACCAGATATAGATATAATTTTGTCTGTTTAAGATTTCTGTGCATTATCATTCATAAAATATGTATGGCTTTATTGACTTCCCAGGGAGAAGGAGAGGTTGTTTTCCTTTAGAATATGAAAAGTCAGGCAGGAGAAGCTTAAGAGTCGATAGCTCTCATCCTAAACGCTATGGTAGCTTGGTGAGTGGCCTATATTTGAATATTTTGATCTCCCTTAGTTGTTGTCAAGCTTAACGATGATTTCAATGGTTAAAATTCCAAATAGGGCACTGTGACTAAAATCAGCAATGAAGACGCTTGATTTATTATGTATCACGAACATTGTGATCAACCTACAAATGCATATTTATTTATTACAATAAAAAGAGGTATCTCGGATAACAGGAAGCCCTGGAGAGCCTCGTGCCCATGTTTTATTTGGGCAGGTTACAGGCAGCAAAGAAATCAGCGTATGCAAAATTCCTAGCAAGTGGATATCTACAAGAATACCAAAGGCCTCTTCCTGAGGGCCTTTAGAAGCCATGGTATTCCCTACCCTCTTCTGTGGAAGTTATTGCTGTATTAGACGTTGTTGAACATATTTGATATGAAAGCATTGTCTGTTTGCTACCAGTATCTAACGAGTCTCTCCCCCAGAGTTGCCAGCAAGGTGCTGATTAATTAACTGAAGTAGTGGAGCTGAATCGTACAACAGCTGTTTAGAGAATTGTCATTAACTTGGTCTCCTTTCTCGTCTATTAGCTTTCTTGCAGCGCTCCCACTAAAATGCAAATCTGGGAAACTCAGCATCACAATCTACCTTCACCTCTGTGCCCTCTTTGATGAAAAAAAAATGAAAAATGGATGGCCTGGGTTGATTTTTTTGGTTTTTTGTTTGCTTTTTAAGGGAAATTAGAGGAGAAACCAGGAATAGACAGAAGAGAAGTCGTAAGAAGGTACAGAGGGGTTTTGGAAACTTTGTAGAAATTACAATTTGTCCTGTCACTTGTCATTAGAAGCCCACAACAGGACAGTCCTTTGGGCTTAGTGTCAGACTGGGAGCTGCAGCTATCCTGAGCTCATTGAATAGTTCAGGTATCTGTCAGTCTCCGGCCAGGACCTCCTTACACTGGAGGGGACAAGGCACCCACGAGGAGACACGAAAGGCGAGGAGGGGAGGCAGATGTAGCTGCTGCTCTAGAATGATGACAGTTGGCGAAGGATTCTAACCTGTAGACCTCTGCGGCCCCAAGAACAAGGATGATTATTCATAGGAGCAGAATTTGTATTAAGTGGCAGATTGGAGGGAGGGTCAATTTGATGAGACACAAGTGTGTCATTAAAATGTTCTGTGGTGAGGTATAGTGACGCAGACCAAATCAAAATGATAGGATTTTTTTTTTTTTTTTTAGGTTTCTTTCTGCTTTCTTCCTTCTTCCTTCCTTTTCTTTCTTTATTCTTTTCTCCCCATCTATTTTTTTTTCTTATCTCCCCATCTATTTTTTTTTCTTTCTTATATATATTTCTAAGGCTCCCTGGCACATTTTGTGAAAGGCCCCAATGTCTTCCGCATGCGGGCCAACAAAATTAATTCATAACAGAGGCTGTCACCGTTTCATCCCAGGTATCGCCTGATAACCCCGGTAAGCTCAGCTTATTCCCTCTGACATGAATCTTGGAGACTCGGTACCAGAGAGCTCAGATGTTAACACCTTCTGTCACTGTATCGGTTACCCCCGTGCAGTCTCATCCACCGTGGCAACCCTCACTTCATAAAATACGTAAGGAATTTTTTAAAGTGTGAAGCAGGAGAAATTAAAGATGTGGTTAAATAGCACATAATCAGGTCATCAGGACATATAATAAAGTGGCCAAATACCTCCCCCCAAAATGCAGCAGGTGCTTTTTTTTTTTTAATGAAGCAGATAAATGCAGAAATGAATACACTGATACAGACAGAGCATCTGCCTCATGATAAAATTAAGTCTTGTGACAGAAATAAATCACTGTGGGGGAGAATGTAACCCATTATCCAATGGGATTTTTTCTTTTCTTCTTATGTGACAGGACTTATTGGATTCCCCGACGCTAGGCAGCTAAGTGCATCCACAATTTGATGATAAATCAGAAAGACTGCAGGATTTGAAATTTAACAACTACTTATTTTTCTGTGATGTAGAGATAAGGGAAAAATTTCGGTGAGTAACTATTAAATTGGGAATCTCCTTCTTCCCTGATAATCTGATCTTCTGGTACTATGTCATATCATCACACAATGCCAACAACCAGCAGTGAGTAAAATGGATTTTGGACTAAGATGAATAAGGGAACTACTTATCTTTCCCTTTCCTTCCCAATATTCAGTTTTATCTAAAGAGTACCACAGAAAGGTTACTTTTGACATAAAAATATACTGCTCTTATTACACTTTCCTTTTCATCCCCTTCACTATTTTAAAAAATGGCAATAAAAGCATGTTTTTCTTTTTAAAACATTTTCACATTTGAACAATAGAAAAGGAAAATCCATATATCATGTTAAAATCCACAGGAACTAATAGAGCTCAGGACTACTTTACCATGTTTGATAAATGTGACTTGAAAAAAACATACCTTCACGTTGTAATGATTCCCTTTGTTATAATAAGCTATTAATTAGTGTGGGGGGGAGATGATTCATCTCTCCAAGGTGTACCTTTATTTCTTCATGTTGAATCTTTGCAGCACTTCGGTTCTTTGCTAACATGCACAGCAATAATAAGCTCTCGTCCTGAACTATATAGATTGCCCTTGTAAGAAGCGGAGAGAGAGAAATCAAATGATTTTTTCCTCCCTGTAATTTTTTTAAGTGAGAACATGGTACATCTTCAAAAGGAGCCTGATCCATCGTGCAAAAATATAGGAACAAACTAGCAACTGACACTACAGAGAACACTCAGAAACAGTGCATTGTTGAACCTAGGTATATTTCAAAAACCAGACCACAATCAGTTTTCTTGTAAACTAAATAAAGCTCACTATAAAGCTGCTGTCACTGATTTCTTTTCTTTTCTTTTTTTTTTTTTTTCTTTTACATCCTGTCTTGTAAAGGGGCAAAGGTGGAGTTGGGTAAAGACGCATTAAACATTGATCACTGGTAATCACGGTAATCTCCTTGAAGAGTGTTAAATGCTGCAAAGTCAGCCTGTCTTCAGAGAGCTAACTCCGGGTGACAACACAAGGGAAACTGTTACAGAGCTGTAAACTCCTACAGCTGGGTACCAGCCTTTAATTAGAGTGTGGCACCAAAACAGACGCCCCTCAAGTATCCAAAGAGATATCCTGAATCTATTAGTTCAAGAAGTAAGAGATATAATCAGCCAAATCATGTCTATCAAGAGACATACCGAGAAGAAAAAGAGGGGGCTGTACAATCAACCAAATGTCATGACCGTCAGGAAAAGAGTCATTCAAGATAGTTTGTTATTTGTGGTTCTGTTTCACACAAATTGGATGATAAAACAGAAAACTTGAAGACAAACACTTTCAGGAGTGTCTAGAAATTTAGAACATTCTTCAAGGCTTTAGAAATCTAGCTGGACCTCATTTGTCATTTCCAGAAAGCAGAAGTCACTGATCTCCTTGAAATCTGCTTTTGAGAGAGTGGAAAGGGTTCTACAAAAATCAAGCAAGAGGTCCTGGCCTAATCCCAGCATTAATTATGGTTCTCAGAAGCACATGCTTGGGAGTGCCCGGGGTGGCTCAGTGTGTTGAGTGGCCCACTCTTGCTTTCAGCTCAGGTCATGACCTCAAGGTCCTGGGATTGAGACCTGCATTGGCTCTGTGCTCAGCAGGGTCTGCTTGAGATTCTCTCTTTCCCTCCTCCTTTCCCTCCCCTCACTCCTGCTCACTCTTTCTCTAAAATAAATTTTAAAAATCTTTTTTTTAAGTGCATGCTGATTTATTGTTGTTGTTTTAAAAAAATCATGACAATATTTCCCTAGCTTTGATGTCCACTAAAACACAAACAAAAAGAACTAGACACAATATTGAATTGGCACCTTCTCCACAGAATCCCCAAGATAAAAGGACTCATAGTATCCTTGATTCCAAGTGACCACCTCACAGTTTGGATCCAGCTACCGGGCCTGCCACACAAACCTACAAATGTCCCATTTACTTTGATTTTTTTTTTCTTTCTAATCAGGTATGCTAAAAACAGTTACAGGGGAAAATGGGCCCACACACCTGGGACTGGGTCCACCTCACAGGGTCTTGCATCTTTTCCAAAATAGAAACAATTTGAAATGGAAAGCCATGTTCTCATCCATCTCATTGGATTTGTTAAGTCTGATCCTCTCTTGATTATCACAGAGAAATCCATTTTTATGATCCCATAAGGAATCATGCTCCATTTGAAAACTCGGTTTAGGAATAAGAGATCAAGTCAAAAGCATCTCACTTTCTAAAAGGGAAGCTATAAAACCCGGAGAGGTGAGTGTGCTACCTACACCCACACAGCTGCTTAGCAAGCGGGTCAATCTAGGACACATATCCCCTAACTCAGACCAATATTTTTTCCACTCTGCCCAACCTCATATCTTCTTACCCTCCAAGTGAACAGCGTTAAAGGGGAAATCACAGATAAATCAAAGATGTGCTCCTACATTCCCTGGGAACATAACTGAATATATATATATTTTTTAAAGATTTTATTTATTTATTTGCCAGAGACAGAGGGAGAGAGAGCGAGCGAGCACAGGCAGACAGAGGCAGGCAGAGGTAGAGGGAGAAGCAGGCTCCCTGCTGAGCAAGGAGCCCGATGTGGGACTCGATCCCAGGACGCTGGGATCATGACCTGAGCCAAAGGCAGCTGCTTAACCAACTGAGCCACCCAGGCGTCCCCTGAATATATTTTTAATAGACGTAAAACCTAAAACAGACATCCAGTAGAAGAAAGAACAGAACTAGCAGAGGAAAATGAGCATTCAAAGAAGATTTGAATGAAGAAAAGGGTGAGGACTTGGGCTCTGTAGAGAGCACATCCAGGAGTGTTCTCCAGGCCATGAGGATTCATTCAGCTGCCGCTTATTTCGGGTGTCAAGGAGCTAGCCACACAGACTTCTTCACAAGAAGCATCCTAAGCCCAGACAACAGTAAGTGCAAAGACCTTGAAGCAGAAATGAATTCCAGAAAAGGGAAAAAAACCAAAATGGCTACAACTGAGTGAGCAGGAGACAGAGTAGGGAGGTAGGGAGGGGTCAGCTCCTACAGGAACTTTTCAACCACGGGAGGGAATTTGGCATTTGTTTTGATGGCAACAGGAAATGGAAGGAGGGTTTCAAGCAAGGATATGATACGATCAGATTGATTTTTTTTTTTCAGGATTACTTTGCAGTATGAAGAAAGGATTGTAGGATTGAGATAACATACATGAAAGCCCTTTTGAAAAAAAAAGAATGCTAAGGTAAAATCTAAATGGAACAGTGCCTGTCACTACCTAAACAGCATCACAATCCTAAACAATAATAATGCAGTGATATTTCTCGTAGAATGTCTTAAACTTTGGCACTCGCCAAAAGCACGTGGTGTGTCCACGTTCTGAAACACTGAGTGACAGATCTTTGAAACAGAGGCAAGAGGGAACTGACGTTGGGCGTCATTGGGTTGAGTAGTCACTGCAATTCAAGCCATCTGTGTTGCTGGTACAGATTAAGAAAAATCCAAACTCTGACAGAGGCAAGTCTCTGGTGCTCAAAGCTGCAACCATTTCAGAATTTTGTTATCTAAGCTTTCCAAGTTGAACTGAGGGGAGTGATACTGTTTTGTTGTTGCTGTTGCAAAGAAGGGCCCAATGATCTTCTTGCTTCAAAAAGAGGTGGTGTGAGTAATCGGAGGGATAGAAATATAGGCTCTGCCTTGAGAAAAGGCAACACTCCATGATGTTAGGGATCAAAGTCCAGATCAGTTGGGATGATTAACACACAAACTGGTGATTTCCTCTAATGAAGGGGTAGTAAAGACCTGCATGGCACTGAATTCAAGCCAGTTAATTTCATTCTGCCAATCTCCATTCAGTTTCAGCAATGACTTACGAACCCAAGACAGATTTCACTTCTAAACTGCTGCCTCTTGATGATAAATGTCCAGGGATGTTCAGATAAGACAGAAAATGAAAGGGACATTTTATAAATCTCTTTAGGGAAATTACTGATGGTATTCCTGCTGTTTGGTAAAAGATAAATAATTAAATCAACAGCTGAAAACCACACATTATGAAAAATTCAAGTTCTTAGAACCGAAAAGGCAAGCTCCAAGAACACCAGGCTGCATACAGACGGATTCAGATTTGACTCCTGGTTCTACCCCTTCTGTTTAAGAGACTTGCTGATCCATTATTTTTACCATCTCCGTGCCTCAGTTTCTTTATCTACAAAATGAAAGTCATATTGACAGCTGATTTTTGGGATGGTTCAAGTGAGACCACATCAATAAAGCGCATAGTAGGTACACAAGAAACACTTATCCCATGCCAACTTGCTCACCCTTTTCACCCTTGAGGGCTTTCCATTTGCATTCAGGACTTAGACTCTACCCGTGCTATAGACTAAGTATTTGCATCCCCCTAACTCATACATTCCAAACTCATACATTAAAACCTAATCCCCATGTGACAATATTTGGAGGTAGGGCCTTTAGGAGGTGGTTAGGTCATAAGGATGAAGTCTTCATGGGTGGAATTAGTGCCATTATAAATGAGACCCCAGACAGTTCACTTGTCCCTTCTGTCAAGAAAAGGGAAGCAGGTCTTCATGGGATGTTAAATCTGCCAGCACCTTGATCTTGGACTTCCCAGCCTCCAAAACTGTAATAAATAAATCTTTGTTGTTTAAGCCACCCAGTCTATGATATCTTTGTTATAATATCCTGAGCTAAGACAATCTGGTTACAAAGAAAGATAAGGTCTTCAAGCGAATGAGAATTGCCAAGACAAAGATCCTGAAGAAATGTCGTGAGTCCCTAGATTATTCCTAGGAAAGAGGATTTACATTTAAAAATCAGCAAGAGTCTTGAAGTCGATGACTTGAAGAAAACTATAGCACTAAATTTGTAAGGAAATTCATATTCATTTTTTAAATGTGAAATAAGAGCTTTTGGAAAAAAAGATGATTTTTTTTCAAAACGGGTTTGCAAAACTCAGAAAGCAAAATAAATAGAGACTTAAAATAGTGTACAGGAATTGATTGTCCTGGGCATTGTTAAGGATGAAGTCAGTTTGGTATGCTGGAGAGAGCAGGAGATGGCAGCCCAGAGAGTTCTGTCTTAAGTTACCACTACCAGATGGGTAACCTTTGGTAAGTCATTCCCCCATCCCCTTGAGATTCTGCTCATCTGTTAAATGAGCTAATTAGCTAAGACAATCCCAACAGACCCTGTCAGATCCAGCATTTTTATACTTTCATGGCCCTAAGGTCACAAGACTGAGAGAAGAGTGTTAAGTACCATCACATTTTCATTTCTAGAAATGACTGGAGGTTCTGGATCTGAGGTGCTACACTTAAGCTGGAGGAGAAAACACTGAGTTGGACCTACAAAAAGAACAAATACCAGGAATGAGGGAGGAAACTGCAACAGAGGGGAGAAAACGAGGGGTCTCCCTATGGCATAGTAACTGGCATTGACAATGCATTGATTGATTAAAAAGAAAGATGGGGAAGAATCAGTGGAGGTGTGTAGGGCACACAGGAGAAACCTATACAAAACCCAGAGATCTTATGAGTCATTGTCATATGGGGAGGGGGGGCCAGATTAAGAGTGGGTACTAGAAGAGCTTGGAAACAGGAGGTTCCCACTGTGGTTCACACGGGTGACATTTCCTGCCAAGATCATTCAGCTAATTATAGACCTAGGATCAGAACCAAGATCTTGGCTATCGACCTATAGAGCTCTTTTTGCTGGGGATTCCACAAATTGGTTCATAGGGAGACTGCTACAGTGCCCATGTGGGGAAGGGTTACTGGGAATGTCCACTCCTGGGAAGCATGAGTAATGGCTTTGAAACTTAAAGGTTTGTCCTTAAACATTGACTCAAACCACTGCTAATTCATTACTCCTCTTTAGAGTGACATGGTACTGAAATAATCTCAGAGAGATGCATAAACATGCTACTCTACAGGAACTGAACAAGAGGATATGCCCAGGCAACTCTTTGGACTACATTCCATACTGTTTGTAACCTGACAGTCTATTCATCAAGCAACCACTGACAGCCATGATGTCTTCTTCTTGCTACATAGTAGACTGGTCCTCATAATCTCAACCACCCGAAAGTTGAATGCTACTTCTCACTCAATGATCAAGGCACACCTACATAACTAGATGTACCCCAACCCATGTTATATTACTAGGAGAGGAAAAAAAAAGAAAAAAAAAGAAAAACACTGTTGAGATGAGCAATGGCACCCCAATATTCAAAAATTTATGTGTAGTAGCACCAATCCTCATGGTCATCATTCATCAACCAACCCTACATCCATCTGACTGTCAATTTAGCCCATTTTCCTTAGGTATTATATCATATGGTTCCATTGTGCATTTATTCTAAGATGTTCATCTTTCCACATTTTGTCATTTGAAATTTTGATACCTAATACTGGTTGGGGGGAGGTATTTTATAATCAATAGTATGTCATATTTTAATAGGTAGGGTTTTTTTCATTCTTTGTGATACATAAATTAATTATATATTATACAATTATGGGGTCTTAGACTTAGTGAAGTGAAATGCATATTCTAAGTGGAAATGGGAAAGTAGTTCACCACTGTCTTCCATAAACTACAGAGTGCGCTCGCGTTCTCTCTCTCTCTCTCCCCCTCCTTCCCTCATGTATGTACCTGCAACTGTCACTCTCTCTCATTCTTTTACCTTTTTTTTCTTTTTTCTTTAGCTAAGACTTACCAGATGCCTCCTCTGTGGCAGGCACTATGCTGAGCACCAGAGATGAAAGGATGAGCCAAAACAGGAGTGGTACCTGCCCACATGAAGCTCATCCTCTACTATATCTTTCTGTATAGATAGTGATCAAGGAGTATAAGAACACGTGTAAAGCCCCAAGGATAGCAACGTGCTTGAGAGGAGAGAGGTTCATGGTGCTTGAAGGACTGAGGAAGAGAGCAATGACCTAAGTGGGAAGACTTCCCTGAGGAAGTAAAGAAGTTGCTGAGATACCATGCTTGAGAAGAAGTAAAGATGAAGGTTGTGCAGAGAGTATTTCATAGTGCAAGGCCCTTTGGTAACTGGAGGTCAACCTTTGAGAAAGTCATGTTTCTGGAGCCCAGAGAACAAGGGGAGGTTGTACAGATCTGAGGTGAATTGGGTCGGGAGACAGACGGCAGCAGGGCTCTGTCTTGATCTTATGAAAATGTGAGGGCATTCAAGAACTAAAACCCAAGGGAAAGGGGTGGGAGTGATAAGATGCTTAGATCAAACACAGTATTCTAGATGCCACACGGAATCTGCTGGAAGGTGAAGATTAGGAGGCCCTTCTAGCAGTCCAGACGGGAACTGAGAGAGAAATAGAGATTCAGGGCGGCTCTCCTTCCCGGCTCAGCCACGCAGACCTCAGCTCTGCACTGCAGCCCTTTCCATCACCTCTTCTCTATACAGAACTTGCAGTGACAGCCTGGGAGCGATACCCAAAGAAGGAGGTCAGAATATTCGACAGGGGCTCCTGTGTAGAAGGGAGAGAACCGTGAGCAAAGCCCGACAGGGACACGGGTCTGGGTATGCACAAGCAGAGGAAGGCAATGCAGGTCATATGTTCTGCCAGGTCTGGCCCCGGTGGGAGCAGGGGAGGTGATGTGAGCAGCCTGGACCCTCCTCTGAACTCTCCAATGCTTCAAAAGTACCTCTGGCCGGGACCTCATTAGATGCACCGGAGACCACACAACCAACTTGGGGAAGATAAAAGTTTATTTGAAGCCTGAAGAGAAAGCGCTCTTTATTTAAAGGGAACACAAAGGGTCCTTAGGAGCTTTTTTTTTCCCCCCTTGGCAGATATTGACTTACAAACCGATCTTCTTCCACTGGTTGGAATAGATCTATTTCAGTCCTTGTACATCTACCCTATGAATTGCAATTTGATGAAGCCATATGAACGACTAATAAAGTCTCCGTGTAAAAATGCTATATGTTCTTAGGAAGGGAAAACATAAAACTTCAATCCATGTTTTATTAAAATCCCCAGGTAAGCACAGTTTACAAAGCTAAACGCCAATACCTATAATTCACCCCCGTGATAACGTTGGCCGTAGCGTAACTATCTCTAGTCGCATTCGAGTTTGGTTGCCCTTCAGAAGTACTGAAGATCTAACTCCTAATGGCTTTTATATAAAAACAGTCTTTGATTGACAGAATCTAATCACTAGAAGGGCAGCAAACAAAAGCTGGGCAAAGCACAGTTCCCTGTTAATTTTTTTTTTTCCTTGCAACCTCTATAAGCATCTGATCACACAGTTGTGCAATTATTTGCTAACTGAAGATGTTATTATTCTGTTACTGTCTTAGAAAAATAGTAACCTTTCTTGGCAAAGATAAAAATATGTGGGTTCCTTTTCTGCAGTTTATATATCTTAAATCTTAGGTCATTTTTACAGCAGCTTTCTCTGGACTCTCCCACCATTTATCTTTCCATTCTCAGCAAGGGCTAGTTTACTTAATACAGGAAGACCTTCACATAACTTTCTGGCATTAATTATTTTAGTGGCACAAACTCCCATGTGAAATATTTGCTGCAGTGTGTCCTGCAGCCTATTAAAAAAAAAAAAAATACAGTGAAGGGGACAAAAAATGGAAGACAAAACACTTCTGATGATTATTCACTATTTTACAGGAATTTTACTTAATTAATCGAGAGTTTCACGGTAGAGCCCAGTCAATCTCCTACATAGCCTTGCACCGGGAAGCTAATATAAACATTTTCAGATTACATCTGCAAGAAAAGCGAGCAAGAAAGGAAGGTGGTCAAGGTTCTTACACAGGTTTCATTCTGAGAACAAGGTCTGATTCTGCCCTTGCTAGGGGAGTTCTGCCAATGGAAGAGGATTTTGAAGCAATGTGAGTGACATTAAAATAATACAGCCCTAAATGAAAACCGATAAGCAGTTTTGAAGAGTCAATCAGCCCATTAGGATGACAGGCGGTGAGAAGCTGCACATTTCAGGGCTGACAATGTCTTCTAGCTTCCTTCTTCTCTCTCTCCTTCTTGTGACTACAAACCATTCTCTGTAAACTTCCATTCTGTGAAGAAGTGAAGTGGGTGAGACACAGACTGGGTCAATATTTTAAGGGACAGCTGTGGGTTGAACTTGACAGAGGGGAAACTGACAAGATCTCTGTTGCAGAACACAAGACTCCGGTCTGTTCTGGCAGCCATGGCAACCTCCTGCCAACAGACTGTCATGCTGGTCTGGCGTTGGGGCATTTCATCGTTCATTACCCCCTCCACCAGGAATATCCGTGAGGTAAATTGATTGAAACAGGTCAGTTTACCCTACTGGTGCACACCCACATATTCTCTCCCAATCCCTGTTCCTCCTTAGCAGGTTGAAAATGGGAAGGCCATGCCACCAGGAACCCAGCACGGCTTCTGAGGTAGAAAGTTCTCAATAAGGGTAGGTTAGTTCATTGGTTGGCTGAATAAACAAATCAAAGAAAGACATTGGATGGCTCTAAAGGTTCAAGGGGTGGTTTAGGAATTAACCAGACCTGGAGTCAAATAGTAGCCCCTCATCTCATTAGTCTTACATTCCTGGGCAAGTTTTTAACCTCTGTTAACTTTAGTTGCCTTTTTTACAAAATGGGTATGTTCAGAATTCACACTTCATAGAATTGTAAATGAAAGATTTGTGCGTCTGTCAACAACCTACTTATCTCAGTACCTAGAACACAACAGACCATGCAATAAATATTAACTTTCAAGACAGCTTTGTAGAGTCTAGAGTATTTAAAATTGCCCCAGCCACTCAGAAATACCCTTAAAAGAAGGATTTGACATTACTGCCCCCCTTTGTTCACTAAATAGACCTCTCGGGTAATCCATTCATTTAATATTATTAAAGGCTGACCATATCCCTGCTCTGAGAAGATGCACTGACAACAACAAGATTCCTGACCTCATAGCTTATAGAAGACTGGTAGAAAATACATCAAGAAATCTGTAACATGTCATAAAGTACTGATGCATTATAATCCTTTATTCACTCATTCCATAGGTATTTGTTTATGGCTGTTTTCTACAAATCACTGAACTTTTTTAATTTTTTCTGATCATAAAACTTATATAACACTTTCTTCCTGATCACAGGATAATTTTGGATAAACATTGTACCTAAAATACCAAGAAATAAAAAGAGACAGAAAATTAGAACTACCCACATAACCTCCTCAGAGCAGGGGCTACATCCCCCATGACATTTGCCTAAGAAATACAGTAATGCTGAAAACCGTGACTGCTGACACATTCCAGGTTGAGGCAGGGTCTCCAAACACTGAAACGAAGATCTTGGTTTTAGAATAACAGAGAGTTCCCAGGAGTGTTAATTTCTACTTGGCATCATACAGAATTCCAGAGAACTGCTCAGAACCATCTGTTCAACTATGATAATGAGGGGCAGTGGGTTTCTTTGGAGAATGTGCCAATATATATGAAGAACTGGTAGCAGAAGCAGGACCTCACAGTTTTCAGAACAAATGGAAGCCACCACCATTATCCAGTTGGCTACCTCCACAACTCCTGGCTGCCACCCTTTTCTTTTCCCTGTGGCTGTAAAATGAGTCCACAGAATAATAATAGACTTTAATTAGGATGGGCTCCTTCTTTTTAAAAAGGTCATAACTTTCTGTCCCTTTTCTTTGGAGCTCTTGGGTAAATGCAGCCATGTGGGGACTGTACCATCTACCATCAGGACATTTGCTGCCTATATATATTGAAGTCTTGTGGAGAATCAAAGTGTAACCCTCACGGGCTCATGCACACAACATACCCATACACTCCAGCCCTTGCTGGAGACTCTCATTCAAGGAGTTTACAGAGTTTTGCATTCATTCCCATCCTTGAAGAGTCAACAAGGAATTTTGAGCCCAAGAAGGAATCTGTCAGAGTCCCTAGGCTTTCTAGCCTGTGGGCTCTGGGGAGAGTCATCGGGGACCATCCGAAGGCTGCACAAAAACTATTCTTGTGTGTCCACAAAGTCCTGGACTTTCCCATTGAGCTTCTGTGACACATAGTCACTGCAACCATATGTAGCAACTCTAGCTCTTCAACCCTGATTTTGGTCAGCTTAGAGCCTATAGGGAAATGAGAGAATGGCATGGAATCTGTGGCAACCTTACATCATTCATGAACAAGTATTGCCTCTTTAAGGACAATTGGTGTTAGGTGCAATCTATAATTTATTCTGGAGGTTACTGGTTTATGAAGGTATGGGAAAATTGCCAACTTATCGTCTGAACTGCAGTTATGAGTAGTAACAAGAGTTATAATTTACATTCAAATTCTGTTTTTCAGTTAATGAGGTATCTAACATGCAATCCAGCAAAAGGTCTTTTGTGCACATAACCTCTTGTCCCCTAAAATAGAAATCTGGGTTTATATTATACCTTTCATACTCCGGGCCCCCTCATAGGAGCACTTACAATATTCACTGAGAAAACAGTGAGAGAGCTACTCCCTACAAAACGGAGCTGCCATCATGTAGTCAATGAGTCTTAGAAAGCAGGTAATATTTTTGAGAAGAGTGTCAAGAGTCTGAGTGAAAACTAAAATTGCCTGTGTACATAGAAGTGAGCAAAAGTATGCTGAATACCACCCAAACTCATTGGGCAAGTTAGTAATTTTTAGACGTGGATGGTGATATCAAGAAAGCCTATTGTCAAGAAGCACAGCTCAGCTCCTAATGGTTGGCCTGAAAGTCTTCTGCTCCTGACCCACTCATCAGACTGGACAAATGATTTCTACTATTCACTTTTAACTTCTCTTCCCTTTTAGCATCTACATGGACTCCTATCTTTGAAATATTCTATGGCCATTGCCAGCCCATTTTGATTGAAATGTCTCATTTTCTTCTCTGCCTCAGCTTTTTTTTTTTTTTAAGAGTTTTAATTTATTAATTTGAGTAAGAGAGAGAGGGAGAGAGAACAAAAGCAGAGTAAGAGGCAGAGGGAGAAACAGACTGCCTGTTGAGCAGGGAGCCCAACACAGGGCTCGATCCCAAGACTCTGGGGTCATAGCCCTAGCCGAAGGCAGATGCTCAACTGATTGAGTCACCCAGGCACCCCAGCCCCAACTTCTTGATGGCCTACTTGATACCGCACTACTATTCTGCTCTGAAGTCCCACTTCATAACATTTCCTAGATCTGGATCACTTGCCCTGAACTCAAACATGGTTGACTACCCAGCTTCCAAAACCCATTATTGTCCCTAAACCTCGTAAAATATCAAAAAGGAGAACCTACCGAAACTTCATGAAATCTTTATTCATTCAGAAGGTGAGATAGGAAAGAAGATTAGTGAATGAGATACTGAATTAGTGAATGAGATATATGTGTGTGTGTGTGTGTGTGTGTGTGTGTGTGTGTATATATATAGTACATTCAAAATATACAGTGAATTCCACTGGGAAATCAATGAATTCATTTGCAGCCCCACTTTAATGACTGGGAAACAATGTTTTGTGATTGAGGAATTATTTCCATGTAAACAATTCATTCATACCATTTTTTTTGTTTTTACAAATGCAATCACACAATTAATCTTATTAGAACACACTTTAAACGGGCTGCTCAGTGGCAAGATTCATCCTAGACCCCAGTTGGGTTTGAGCTTCAACTGCAGGTAAAACTGTCTGTTAGACATTGTGGAGGCAAGGGAGAACAAGGTACAGATGACTCTTGCCCCTGGTGGAATTTACATTCTAATTCCCACCAACTCTAAATTAGCAGAGTATTAGTTAAATAATTTTTATTTGGCCATGTGTTGGGTAGTATGAATTTTCCCTAAAATTCTACTTTCAAGCTCAAGTTCAAGATGTGCTAAAAAATCAATGAATTTATCATCACCACACACTTTTCTTCTGGCTAAATTCCCTTATCCAACTCCAGTTTAAACATTTCTCCCCCGATTCCTTTCCCTACCTGCCTGCCCCCATATGGCTTCATCTCCCTAAACTCTTGTCCTTCATCTATTTGTACTTGTGGCTCACAATCTATCAAGAGTCATGAATAGTCATCTCTGCATGATTGCCACCCTAATAGACTATAATCTCTCTGAGACGTGGTTCAGCTTTCTAGAACAGTCCCCTCACAGAGCTCTAAGGCATAAAATTGCAAAGAAGGACTTTAGAGATTAGAATCCATGTCCTCAAGGATTCCCTCACTGACCTCCTGTGAATAGTCATCCCCACTCTCCCACACAAGCAATGGTTATTGCCATTCCTCCTAGTGCAAGTTCAATAAACAATTAATTTTTGGCAAAAGGAAATGCAATAATGCACACATCCTATGCCTGGACATTTAGTCACTCAATTCGTACCTAAGAAAGTCACAGTTGTGAAGCACTGCTACAGTGCCAAGAATTAATTACCCCCAAATAAATTCTTGGGGAGGGACCAACTTTCCCTCATCAACATTCAAGGCAGGTGCCACCACACAAAGGGAAAGAGGAAGAAAAAGCCCAGAAGCTTGAATAGGAAAGAACATTTAAAAAGAAAGTAGGGAAATAAAAGAAGTATATTATGGCAGCCACACGCCTTCTTCCTCATGCAATGCTGTAGGATGACATGTCTGCAGGGAACGGTCCAAGACCCCATTCCTAGCATCTAGTGTCTGATGTTTCCAAACCAAAGGCAAGCTAAATATTTTTTTTTTCCTGGAAAGAGAATTTCTCCCTATTCCAGTAGCAGAACAAAGTAAATAAGAATAAAGCTGAGCTCACAGTTACAGATGCAAAAGCATCAGCTGAAGCCAGCATGAACACAAGGCTCTCTCTACACCTCGGGCTCTCACCTATATCCTTTCCTTGTGTCACTTCTAGATGGAGGTGGAGGCAACAAGGTGCTGAAGAGCAGTGTTGCAGCAGGCACAGGAGCTGTCAGACCCACTATCTGAACATGCACATCTTTCTATGTTTATATTCATTCTCTATAGTTGCATAACCAACGACCAAAACTTTAGTGTCTTCAACAGCACACATTTATGATCTCACAGTTTCTGTGAGTCAGAAGCTGGGCACATCTCAACTAAATCCTCTGCTCAGGGTCTTACAAGGCTTTAATCAAGGTGCTGGCCAGTCTGTACCCTCCTCCTGAGATCAAGGTCCTCTTCTAAACTCAATTAGATTATTGGCAATTCTCAGCTCCTTGAGACTCTAAGACTGAGACTCTGAGCTCCTAGGGGCCATAGACAAGTTGCAATGTGGCTCGCTGCTTCATCACAGCCAAGAGAGGAATGTCTCTCTCCTCAGGAAGGACCCTGTCCCTTTTGTAAATCCTCCCACCTGATTAAGTCAGGCCCACCCAAAAGGATCTCTCTTTTAATTAATTCAGATTCAACTGATTTAGGACCTTAATTACATCTGTCAAATCTCTGCCTTTGCCTTTCAATGCAGCCTAATCACAGAAGTGACATAGCATCATATGCACAAGTCTAGACTATAGTCAAGGGGCTGGGATTATATAGGGCACATATACCAGGGAGTGGAAGCCTTGGGAGCCATTGTAAAATTCTGCCTACGACAATGTTTCAATTCTCTCTTGACATTTACAGCTTCTGGTTATTTCTATTGAGTACAAGGAAATAGGGGAAATAGGCAGAAACCCACTCTGTGGTCAGGGTTACTAGGCTGAACCATATGAAATCACCAATATTTCCTTTTTTTGGCCCACAGAAATAGACCATATGCAGTGGGCATAAGATATACGTGTGTGTTTCTGTATATGTATGTAAATATATGTACATATGTCTATATGTATATACACATATACATATAGATCAAATATAGGCTGGATGTTACAGGTACTGATAGACTTGGGATCAGTCTCTTTTCATAAAGTGACATTTTCCAAACCCCTCTGTCACAGAGGTGTCCTTAAAGACTCTACTCAGTGTGGTGCATGTTATGTGTATTTGACCTGAGATTTCGGTGGCTTTAGGGGTAAGATAGTTTTTACAAGAGAACACTCATTCTCGATCAGACTTCCCTCACAACGTCAGTGACTTGGAATTATTCTCTGTTCACAGTGGCATATGTGTGTCTGTGTGTGTGCAAGTGTGGCACATACTCTCATACTACACACACCTGGAAGACTCTGGAAGGAAATGACTCCAAAGGGCTTGTCATTTCCAACAAATGAATTAAATCAAGTCTACCAGGCAATTCATGCAATTCACACAAAGCTGCATAGAGGCTTGCCCAATTCTGCAACATAAAGCACAGCTAGACGAAACTAACGTTCATTTCACAGGGTAGAAAACATATATAAACGGGGAATGCACATGCTGGGTTAGTGCCAACTTTCACCAAAAGAGGTGAGATTGTTCCATGGACAAGCCAGAGAACACTTCAAAGGCATGAATTTCTACAGGTTAATAAGACACACACAAATATGCGATCATGTGTACTTTGGGTTGATAAAACCTCAGCAAGACAGAGTGCTGCTACATACTGTGGCATCTGTGATATAAGAAGAAATTATGAGCCCCAAATGTTAGAATTCCACCCATAGTTTAAGTGAGGCAACAGTTTGCAAATGTTCTAAAAATTGGAAACCATTATTTGAGTGCAAATCTGTTGGAAGCATGAATTAGAGTCAGAATCACCAATACTTATGACCATTTTGAGGGCCCACGGTAAGTGAAAATTGAACATTTACTAAAAAGCTGGCTTATGGTTGTAGCGTGATGGGAATTGGGAAGAAATGAGAAGGCAGCATTTTTTCACTTTAACAAATGTTTGAACTAAGCAGATAAAAGTAACCCCCATTTTATCAGTGACTTCACATGTGACCAAAGGCAGGTTTTTTCTCCTCTCTCTGTGTCAGTTTCCCAACAATATCTAAAAATATTCATTAAAACAAACACCTATTGAAGACCAGGCACTGGGCATATTGAGGGAGATCAGCACAGCCAGTAGGGGCAATACCAGGGAAAAGTCATCAAACATTTGAGGGGGCAGGGGGAGGAAAATTCAGGACCCCACAAAAGTCCCCTTCCAAAATCAGAGGAACCATGAATATGTGGGCATTACTGGAAACTGGACTTGCACCAACCGATTTTTTAGTTTCTTTCAACTTTGGCTACTTGTTCAAATTGTGACAAAATATACTTAAGCTAAAAAAAAAAAAGTGCTTAACACACCTCAAAATACCAGAGAACGAATTATAACAATATAGCTAAAAGGTTGATTGACTCTAATGTCAGGAACCTTGAATGATATTCAGAGTTCTTTTATCAACATTCTCTGTCTTGGTCCAGCTTTAGATATAAGCCAAAGGCTATCTAAGGGATAACCAGAGGTACCCTCTGTTACTGGTCCAGCCATTATAACTGGAAATCCCATCATTCTCACTTCTGGTGGAGGGGAAAGGGGGATTCCTTCTGGCAGAGGAAGCTATGGGAGCAGAAAGAAAGAGAACAGAGGTGACAGAGTCGAATACCTGTAGAGATCAGGCCAGTAACATGGATGTAGGGGAAGGACCACAATGTACTGGAGATCATGGGGAGTCACTGCTCTGCTTCAGTTCACTGTGACCACCTGGCAAGGTGCCCTGGATACAAAAATCTTTTGATATTTTTCAAAGAAAATCCTAATTTTCATGTAAAACCTTAAAACCTTGACAACCAATTAAAAAATTTAAATAGCATCTGTATCAAAGAAAACCAGGTAGCCTGTTGCAATCTCTACAGTAGACCATAAAATATTAAGGCATTTCTATCTCCTAACAGGATGCATGAAATTATAACAATATAATAATATAATTCTTGGTAACTAAAAGGGCTCTAAGGAAATGCATGGTGAGGATAAATCTTACTGGGAAAGCTAAGACCTCCATGGCACAGGAGGGAGTTGAAGGAGAGCAGGGAGGGTTTTGCACATCAAAATGGTATACAGAGAACAAAAGAAGGACAATACAAATAAGCAGAGAGAGCAAGCACACGGAGAAAGAGGGAGAAGAATGGAAAGACGGAGAAAGAGAGAGAGGGAGGGAAGGAGAGAGAGAACACACAGAATCAAAGAAAGGAACGAAGGCAGAAATGGGCATTTCAGGGAAGTAAATAAAATTTCTCTAAATTTTCACGTAGATCAGTCTTGCTAGTAAAAGAGTTTTCAGAAAGTTTTACTGACAAAAATGTCATCATTTATAATAGCATTCAGCATACTTGGTAGTGCTCAACTTTTGGGTTGTGTTAGAGATTAATGGGACACCAGAATAAAACTGGTTATTATTCCTGGAATTAAGTACTCAACAGACAGAAAATGTATCTGTGGATAAATTTGAGAGTATGATGGTGTCAAAACACATATTATTTTTCCTTTGCAAAACACCCCAGAATTAAAAGGGTAGAATATTCATAAATGTGTGTTAATCCTCAGAGGAAAAAAAAAAGGAGGGTTCACAAGCACTTTGGGTGCAATCTTATATGTGATCACATACATACCCCATCTCTAAAATACATGTTCAACTGGAAGACCCTGAAAATTCCAGAACTCTCAGGGTCAAGTTGTAACATCATAAAAATGATAAACCATCATTCGTGAAAATAATTTTCCATTTATGAAGAAAATTAAGGTTCTAGTCCACTCCTGAGGTATGAATATAAATAGATATTTATAGCAATCATGTGCTCCTTCCAAATATTATTTCAATTTTGACAAAATCCATTGGGATTTAGACCCAACTATTTCAATAAAGACTCAATATGAAACTGTTCTCAGTTCCTCTCATTTTTTTTCTCCCTGAGCAGGTACAATTTTCCTTTTTCTTTATTTTTTTTCTTTATTTTTTTTAACAAGAGTCCATAAAAGTGTTTAAAATGTCACAACTTACTTTTTCAAAATATCCATCCAGATAAGTCATATTTTGAAAACGACAACTAGTCTTTCTGCTCATAGCAATTTTAGAAAGTTTTATAGCTTATCCAATTTAATCCAGAGGGTGGATGGGTGAGGGTTTGGATGTGGGGTGAGGGCAGTGGGAGGGGGTAGATCGCGCCTTGTACTGCCCATAAATGCCAATCACCATCCTTGGTGCAGGCCTCCATCTTTCAAATGTCAGTAAGTCTTCCATTAAAAAAAAAAAAATCTATGGGGCCAAGCAACTATATAGTTCTCATTCTTCATGATCTCATTTTCAAATGTTTCTGATCTTTCATTCCTTGCTTATGTTTTCTGATGGAGTGACACATGACACAACCTCCAGCATACCCAAGTTCATATCCCAAAGTCTCTGATAAAGCCACCCTGATACTGTGACTTTTTTTTACACATTACAGGTTATTCCCCAACTGGGACCCTCAACTTATCTTAAGGTTTTTCTTTTTTCCAATCAAAAACAGATTTTAGTTGCATATAACACCCAGTGCTCATCATAACATGTGCCCCCCTTAATCCCCATCATCTGGTTACCCCATCCCCCTACCCCACTCCCATCTAATGAATCATTGAGCACTACATCAAAAACTCATGATGTTTATATGCTAGCTAACTGAAAATAATGATAATAAAAAAACAAATATGAAGTATGTAAGAACAAAAAATAATAAGTAATTTGCAAATTTAAAAATCTATATGGAAGTTATATCCTCTTGTCTATTCAACTACCCCTGGAGAATAACAATAGCATGCTTTATTTCTTACTTTAATATCTGTATTAAATGCATATACATATATGTGTGTAAGTGTAAAATACATGGACTTTTTTTTAGTGGATAGAGGTAATTCTTCTCTTGCCTTGAAACTGGTTCTACTTGATGATTCTTTTAATGTCCTGTGAAAGCCTGTATATTCACTCAGAATTGAAGAAATGGAAAACAAAACCAGATTCTTAATAGTTGGAAAAAGATTTTAATCAAAAATAGCACGTAACATTGTAAAATAAAACTTGGATAAGCCAAAAGACAAAATGAATTAAAATATTTAAAAATGTATTCTATGACCCAGGGATACTTAGATATACTTCTGTGGTGCATGAGTTTATAGTTATGCTTGTACTCTTTGAATAAGCAATAGGATACTATTTTGCAACCTAATGTTTCACTTAAATTATTTTGACTAGTGTTCAATCAATAATCACCTGATTCTTAAGAGCCAAATAAGACAATAGGCCTGGTATTTATTTTCCATAATCTATTTAATCAATCCAGTTTTTCATGGTTGTAGAAACTGTAAGGAACATCTTTCCAATGAAATCCATGTATATGTCCGTAACTTTGTACACGTACCTTTGTACATGTTTTAAAGATAGAGTCCCACCAACAGCAGCAGTGACAATAAGAGGAATAATATTTGTTGAGGACTTACTTTATGCCAGGCTCTGCCTAATCCTTTTCCTACATTATTCAATTTTCTCTGTGTGCCAATCCCAGTCTACCAAGTTAGAACATGGAGATAGGATGAGGACAAGTAACACATCCTATAAGTAGTATTCCCTCATCTCCCAGATCCAGCTGAATCTAAAATCTATTTTTTCCCACACCCACACTATTCTACTACCTCAGAGGTGAAGTTTTCAGCTCAAACAATATTTACGTTTTAAGCTATTTTGATGAAATTCAACAAATGGCCCTACGGTTATACCAATGTCCATTGTCTCTGTGTATTTGGGGAACTGGTTTTCTCAGCTCGCCCAGCCCCCTCCAGACACACCTTACCAAACTAGCGACACCATTTGAAAACTGCCTTTAAGTTTGCTTTAACACCTCAGAAAATGGTGCTATAAAAATAAGCAAAAGACCCGGGACTCAAATTGAACATAAAAGTTGTTGCAGATATTGTTTCTTGACAAACGGCCTCTCTAAACCACATAAATTGTCCAAAACCTCTTAAACCTTTGCTCTACATCACCCACATAGGACTGCAAAGGGAATATCACAAAGGAACTACAGGCTAATTGAAAAATCATTCACTTGCAATGCCGTGAGGATCATGCTCCATTTCTACGGATGTATATAGAAACTAGAAACACGTGGAGTCCTCCCCAAACCAAGCAATTGGCTAATCAGCAAACTCAAAGGGAAATCATCTGCTTTTTCCTCCCTTGCACTGCTGGATGTGCACTTAATAATTCATGGGAGATGAGAAAAAAAAAACAAAAAATGCACAACTCTACTGGGGAGATCAGGTGTCCAAACTCCTTCCATCCCTGATCCCTGGCTTCTCCCCTTTCAAAGAAAAGCTGCCGCATTGACTGGGCGGGAAGCTAGACTACCACCCAAGAGCTGATGTTTCTAAAACCTATTGTTCAAAGATCATTATCATGGTTTTCCATTAGCAAGACTAAGTAAATGCTTTCCTAAATAATCCTGTCAATGGTTTAAAAAATATATATTTATTTTTGGAAGAAAGGCTCAATACGGTGCTGGCAGGGGGATTATATTGATCCTCATTTTGGAGGCTTTTTCCCCTCTGCTTTTTGGAGGGACAATTAATATCGACTGTACCTATCATTAATTTTCCACAGTCAGCAGGGGCTTTTAGGTTTTATAAGTATAATATCAATACGGACTGTCTTAGAACCTCTTATTTATTTTATGTTTTTCTCCTGCATTCAATGTTCTCTACCCGCCCCCCCCCCCCAAGACAATACTTCACAGGTTTAAGGCAAGTGGCTACTAGGAAAGGCATCACAAGCTCGTAAGGAGATGGGCTCTCTTTGTCTTTCTGGAAGGATCAGGATGTGCGGAGGAAAGGCTGGGATTTCACAGTTGGCCTATCCTATGAGGGTGGGGAGGGGGTGCTGAGAGCAGAGACAGGAAAGGGAAGGGTGGACAGAGCAGGTGCACAGTCCCTATTTCGCTTCTCCAACACCCCTTATCTCTGAGAAACCTCCATGGAGCCGTTGTCCAGACATGCATTTTTCTCCCCGGGGGGAGTATCACTACTCAATGTAGTTATAGTGTGTGTTTTCTTCCATGTTCTTCAGAAATTCTCTATTCTTTCAAAAATCTAGGAAAACACCACCAAAGATGTGCATAAGAGGTAAATGCAGCCTCTCTCAGCTCTCTGCTCAGGACAGTATTGCCTGGTCACCATTTGCTTTTCCCTCTGTGGTGGGTCAACCTGTTCTAGTCAAGTCCCCAGGCTTCTTGGCAAAGACCTGCAAAGTCCTCTAGGCACCTGAGCCCCCAAATGGCACCTGAAACTATGGGTTTGAAGGCAGCCTTCTTGGCCCTGATCTGTCTCCATTCCTCCTTTCAGGCACGTGAAAATCTGCTGAGATTCCACTGGCTGGGCAAAAATATCCCTCCTTCAGTGGTCTGTGCTACCTCAGACAGGCTGACATTGTGCAATGGCACTCAGGCCTTCCAGAGCCATGGCTCAGAAACACACAGGTCACTCATAAGCCCCTCTCCTGTATGGATACAGGGATACATCGCTTCCTTCCTCCGTGATACAGTCAGAGCTGACCCTGCCAGATGTTAAGCTATGCTCCAAACACACCTATTCTGTCGTCAAGTAGCTCACAGTCCAGGAATATATATTATCTGAAGTATGGGGGTGGGGGGAGGAGAGAAGGGCTGACTTGGAAACATCGCAAGAACAGTAAAAAATCTAGTGTTAGGAGAAAGCACAAGGTGTGCATATGCCTTCATTTAGGTTAGAAGAATAGGCTGCTCTGCTTTCGTGAGCTGGTTTACCTAGGGCAAGTTTCTACACTACTCTGTGCCACAGCTTCATCATCTCTAACACAAAGGAAATAATAGTACCGACTGTAAAGGACTGTTGGAGGATTCAAGGAGCTAATACAGGAGTGCCAGCAGGAGTCTGAACTTTAGTAAGGTCCTACGGGCTAGCTAGCATTAGCTTTAATATTGCATGTCTCCATTCGCCAAGAATTGAGACAAGCTGGTGGAAGCCATGGGAGTGGGCCCTAACCCATACAGCGGTGGGGTGGTCAGAGAAGTCTTTCCAAGGTTGATGTAAGAGCTCAGTCTCTAAGAAAGACCACTTAGTGCAATGAGGACTGAGCTGAGTGATTACAAGAAGGGAGAAAGGAGTGGCCAGTGGTATGGGCAGTTGTATCCTGAATGCACCGGGGAGGAACAATGACTAACAGGCAGGACTGTGGTCTGGGCAGAACTGGTTTCAGCAGGAGCAGCAGTGTGAGGGCCTGGAGGAGAGGCCAGGGCTGTAGGGGAAAGGCTAAAGGACCAAGGAGCAGGAAGGCTGAGGAAGGCAGAGGAAAGGGAGCCACTGCTCTCAGCATGAGCAGATCCCTCCCTGCTATCTGTCTTTCTGTCTGCTTCCTGTGTCTCTTTCCATCCATCTTTTTGCTGTCCCTCCCAATTTTTCTTTCCTCTTTCCGTCCGGTCTCTGGTTGTCTGTCTCTCAGTGTGTTTGTGACTATATCCCTCTTCCCTTCTATCTCCCACTGTCTCTCTGTCTGTCCCTCCTTTGTACCTCCCCGATACCCTGCTCTCTTCTGTCTCCCATCACATCTCTCATTGACTTATTGTGTTCATCTTGTTGGCCACCTCTCTTGTCCACAGAGTGTAATTTCCACCTATTTCCTAATGGACATAGTCCAAGCTCCTAGAAAAGTGTTTGGCTCATGGTAGGCACTCTGTGCTCAATCTGGCATCTGTTGTTATGGTGGCAGGGTTCAGTGACTGGCTTGGGAGGGGAGGGGTCACAGGATGCCTCCCTGAGAAGGTACTGGACATCTGATTCCAATTTGACATCAGCAATTACCTCCGATTAGAAAGTAGACAGAGCCTCTGGAACCCCACAAAGTCGGGGTAGATCACAGCCCAATTAATCACTCCATTCTGCTATGGCCTGACCAAGGGTCTCTTCTTCTTAGCTTCTAAAATCTAAATTAACAAAGAAGTAACAGGTTTGGAAATAAACAGGTAAACACAATTAAGACCCCATCGATAAGTAGAGAAAGATGGAGACCAGTGCCGTTTGGTGTTGCACATAGGACTGCCTGCTCCACTGTTCAGGGCATGTGTCTCTAGGCTCCAGAATTTCCTAACCATGATATCTCAAGAAGATGGAAGTTGATATCACTGGAAATATATACCCTTGGGACCACTGACTTAATTTCCATTCCCTTTGGACATTTAAAGTAGAGATGATATAATCACTGGCTGAGAGAAACTAAGACAGATCAATAAATTCATCCTCCAATCTTTTAGCAAACTGTTTATTCATTCAACAAACCTTTGTCAAGTTCCTATAACAGCTGGGGATTGTGCTGGATGCTCTAAAGGCATCAAATCTAGATCACATAAAGATGAGATCTAGGGGAGATTAAAAACTCCCCAAACACAGTAACACAGGGTAGAATATTAAGTGGCGTAAGAAAAGTAAAAATAAAGCATGTGGGGTGATCAGAGCGGGTGGCATCTTTGACAATAAATGGCTGAGGTATTTTTTTTGTTACAAACCTTCAAAGCAGGTATGATCTAAGCTTCTCTTAGTACTTTCCAAAGTGTAGCCAACTTAAGTAGCAGTTTGGGGCTTAAATGCTACCCTGAGATGTCCCTGTTGCAAACTGTGGCATAATTCACTTATTTCTGCCTTCTCTCTGAACATAATCAACATCTAGGGGCCACAGGCCATCCACACCTACTGAGCAGACTAGAATAAGAAATGACAGATGTATGTCCTTTGTGTTTGAATCAGTATTCCAATTTATCCCACTATTAGACACCTTACTGTGTTCAGGGTCAGACTTCTGATCCTGCCAGGACCAGCATGTACCAAGCATGCTCTACCTGTCAGGTCCGGACCCAGGTGCCTTGCCTAAGCCCACTTTACAGACCATGTAGATACTATGTAGATACTATGCCTGAGAGGCTAAACCAAGTCGTGTAGCGGGTAAACGATGGAACCAGCTTCCCAATCCAGGCATGTCTGACTGCGTGGACCGTGATCTTGCCACTGCGTCAACAGCCAGCTCTTCCCTGGCTTAGTTCGCAAGAAGCAGCTCCTGTCTCCACCTTCACTGTCCACCCACATCCTCCTACTTAACTCAATTTCTGGTTTTGCCTTTTCTCAACAGCCTTGTCACAATGCTGCCCACAACCCAGCATGACAGTCCCCAAATTCTGATGGGCAGCAATTTAGATCCACTTCATCCTGCCCAGTTTCTTCTCAGAGATTGACTTCAAGGGTTCCCTGGAAATGAAAAGCATCAAGCATTATGGTGTTTAATGGCAATTTAAACAGACTAGCCAGTGGTCAGGCTCTCCCATTGTCTGAGTGTATCAAGTTATCCCCAAATAAGCAAGTACTAGATCATGCCACAGCACAATGCAAGGAGAGAGGCATTGCCAAATATCTGCTGTGCTCCGCAGTTCTGTACCATTTATCTAACAGCTAATATAATATCAAGTGACAGTTTAAACAGGCTACTTTCACCTAATCTGTGCATGCTGTATGCAAAACAGCTCTGACCCTGGCTTGATTCCTTAAAGCATGTAGGATTTAATTATCTCCCACTGTTATAGAAATAATGACAAGTTACTTAGTACTTTTAAGACTGATACATAAAGTACTTTTGACAAGTGAGTTGAAAACCGACCCTGTTACAAAGTTGCAATGTAAAATGGCCCTGTCCCTAAACTCGGAACTTTCTTTCCTAAAGCGAAAGAAAATGATCCCTAATCCCATAACACTCATCATGCCTGGTCACTCTAAAGCATGGTACAGTCAGAGCAATGAGTTCTGCAATGCCTTTGCTGAAAGAAGGAACTTCTTATGTGCTAAATGGGATATATTAACAAATGGAGAGGGAGAGCATGAGGAAAAAAGGAATAGATGCATCTGTGTATTTTATTAACACTGAACTTCAAATAAACATCTGTGGGAGTTTCAGTGACTACACACCATCATCTTTATGTCCTAGCTAAGGCCCTGGATTTGGAGAGCACAGTTGAGATTTATCTATAGTGATAAAATCTCCAGTTTCTCTCAATTCACATTCATTTTTCCCATCTTTCTTGAAGGAATACTCTCTCCTCCCTCCCCAGGAATCACAGATCTGCTCCCTGTCCCCAGGTTCCTTTCTAATCTCTCTTATTTAACTGAGTCGGACATGCTTCTAATACTTACTTAGAGCTGCCGGTCACCTCTGTTCAATGCCTCACCCTCACAGGTGGGTATTTGTCACCAGGAAAGAAGATATGATATTAATACAAGGGGTATAGGAGTCTGCAAGTCTTCCAGCACAGCAGACAGAAATGGAATAAGTGACGTGCCATAACCAAAGAAGGAGCTGTTCTCAATTGGCTTAAATATAATTTCAGGTTTAGGTGACTTTTTAAAATCATTATATAATTCAATTGGGGAAAAAAAAACAGGAAAAAGACTTGTGTATTGATGCATTACCTGTCATTAACAATGTTGAGGTTTCCCATATTTTCTGAATCATGGTCTGTATCAAGAATCTGATGAGTTATGAAATCTGTGTTTGCACATAAGTGGCCCATGGTTGATATCTAACCCAACATCATGTTGCATTGGGCCTGCATTACCTTAAAAACCCCTAAGTGAGTTGACAATATGAAACTGAAATATTTTACATAAAGTGCAAAACAGGGGTGTCTGGATGGCTCATTTGTTAAGTGTCTGCCTTTGGCTCAGATTATGATCCCAGGGTCCTGGGATCCAGCCCCACATTGGGCTCCCTACATCACTCCCCCTGCTTGTGTTCCCTCTCTCACTGTCTTTCTCTGTCAAATAAATAAATAAAATCTTAATAAATAAAAAATAATGTCCAAAACAAATGTGTTTCTCTTGAAAAGTTCAGAGTTATGACAGTAGGGGGCCAGTATTGCCCTGTGGTAACAATTGGCTGATTCTGAGTGGCAACTTTTCCTTACAGTGGGGTATGTGGTATCCAATTGGCCACACTCTACACCTGTCCCAATTGCCCTCCACCTGACTGTCACTCCTTGGCATGATCTGTGAGCCCACAAGTGTCTTATTCCTCCCAGAGACCTTCCCTTCTGAAAAATGTTTATACACACAAAATTCACTGTCAAGGTTCAGAGGTAGATGGAATCTTTGGTAAAGTTTACCCATTATCCAGAGCTTTGTGAGCTCAGCCAAGTCACCTCCCTAATCTTCAGCTCCCTGCCTGTAAATAAAGAGTGTGCATAACCATCAACTCTTTCTCTTGTTGAGTTTAAGTGAGGGACAAAGCCTCCTTTTAAATAAGCTGCTCAAGGGGTGCCTGGGTGACTCAATCAGTTAAATGTCAAACTTTTGATTTCAGCTCAGCTCATGATTTCACGGTTATGAGATCAAGCCCCCCAGTTAGGCCCTGCGCTGAGCATGGAGCCTGTTTAAGATTCTCCCTCTCCATCTGCCCCTTCCCCTGCTCCTGCAGTAAGGAAATAAATAAATAAATAAATAAATAAATAAATAAATAAATAAATAACTCAAGATAAGTGTGGGAAGTTCAGAGTTTCAGGAACAAAAAAAAAAAAAACTTTTTTTTTTTTTTTTTTAAATTCTGTAGACCAGGAAATAAGCCACTACCAATGGCACATTCAAAGACTCCATGGGGAAAATTGGCAAATCTTTAGACACACACTTCCACCAAATAATCATCCATCCTCCACCGTGAGTCATGGAGTGTCCATTTTGCACAACAGGCAATCATCTGTAGTTTCTCGAAGGAACCAAATGTAAAGGAAAGCTGTGGGATAAGAAATGCAACCTGAGAAATCTCTTGGTCCACAATGCAGCTGTATGTGTTTGGGAAGAGAACCAGCACTCCAGGACTAAATCCCGAGTAAGAAGCTGATAACGTGTTTTCAACTGCTCTGTTGGGCCTCCGTCCTGACTTTTTCCCCCAGAATTGTATAAATAAGGCCTAAGTATACATTAAGCCATTCACGCGATGGCCATTTTCTAATGGAGCAGTAACGTGGTGGAGGCACACAAGGGAAGCTGTATTTTGTCCTCCTCCTTGCAGAGTCACAGGCTTTTCATGGCAGAAAGGACTTTAAAGAGGCCCTAATGCAACCCTCTCGTTTTACAGAGAAGGAAAAACATTTAACGGAAGAAACAGGATAATGCACCCCTGCCCCAGGCTGATGTGTGTGCTTGTTTGTTCCTCCTCCATTTACAGCCCAGCGTGGACCACACACCCAAACTGCCTGTGTTCAAAGTCTGGCCCCATTCTCACTACCTGAGCCCCTTATTTCCCTTGACTCTGTTTCTTCATCTGTAAGAATAAGGCTAATGCTAGTACTTATCTCATAGGATTGTGTGAGGAGAAAATGAGTTGATTCACGCAAAGGACTTGGAATAGGGCCCAACCCTCAGAACAAAGTAAATGCAACCTCATTATTTATTTTGCATCTAATTCTGAGTAGAATTAACTGGAAAACAGTGAGGGGTTGAGCCAGGGAGATCTCGGTTCAACTTGGAGGGCCTCTATACAATCATATTGGGACACTGAGCAAGTAACTAGACCACCCTGAGATTTAACTACCGATCAGAGAGAATTCTATGAAAAATGTGTGTGGAAATGACTAGCACTGGGTCCAGCATATACAGGTGCTAAAGAAAAAAAAAAAAAAAAACTATTCTAATTAACCATTAATATTAGCATTATTTTAGGCAAACTTTCTGGTTAAAGGCCACATATGAGGAGCAGGTGATATCTCATATCACCCTTTTCAGACAAATCAGCACCAGAAATGACTAATACTTATTAGTCATTAGCTTATTATCCACAAAGCACTGCTAACTGCATTGTATGTATTGATTCACAGAATCCTCACAGTAACACAATATGACATTAGTTCATATTATTATCAACCCCATTTTATAGATGAAAAGACTGAGGCTTGGAAAAATTATTTAATTCAGGACCCAGAGTTAAGACCCAGAGCTAATAACTGGAAAAACAAATAAACAAACAAACAAACAAACAAACAAAAAATCAACTAGGCATCAGATTTTCCATAATTTTACTGGCTCCCCAGGAAAACAAAATCTATTCTCCTAATGAGTTTTATAGCTGGCCATTTCTGCCACAGTGTTTAAAAAGAAATGGGCAGAGATATTAAAATGATAAAGTTAAACTTAATTTCTTTCATGGAATAAAAAAGCCTTTGACAAAGAGTTTTCTGACAAACATGACAGTTGAGACACATTGGCATGTGGAATATTAACTGCACCAAATCTAATAATCTACCCCGAATCATTATCAAAGTGCCACTTGGAATTTTATCCTTGTCGAAATGAATGGCTTCTATTTGTTGGACACCCACACCATGCCAGGGGCCATCTATGAGCCTTTGAGATGTCACTTAATCCTAATGTCACACAGGTGCTAAATGACCTAGTCAGGACTTGCCCGGAGTCCATCCCATCCTATGCCCAAGCCTGCACGCTATGAGTCAAAGCAGAACGTGAAGCAGGGAAGGTTCTGGAAACAGCTGTCTGCCTTCCTGTGTCAGTTCCTCATCTCAATATCTCTGTGGCCTTGGGAAGTTAATCCTTGCACCTCTGTCCATTCTCCAGCAACATGGGGAAAATGATCCTATCAAGAATTACTGCATGTGAGTTGCTTGGAGAAGGACTACTCAAAGTGTGGTCCATGAACCACACTAGTCAGCATCCTGTATATCACCAGTCCATGATCAGATAAATGTTGAAATTGAATATCTCAGAGGGAGTAACGTTTATGTCAATCGACTCCAATAACAAGAAAACAGTGAGGCTTATATTTTCTATGCCATTTTAAAATTTAATGTTTCTATAAATTAATCTAATCATATTTAATAGGACAATATCAGTCTATGACAGATTGGGACTTTCTTAAGGAAAAAAAAGGAGGGGAGCCTTCCCCACAAGTAGTTTGGGAAGTATTAGATTAGATGCTTACCTGTTGCCCCGAAAGTTCTCAATAAATGTTAGCTATCAATATTAATTATTTACTGCTCTATCCTTCCACTTCCTACCAAGGGAGCTAAAATTCAAGCAGCATCAAGATGATAACTTTGGAGACATAAGATGCTGGTTACTTTACTGACTGGAGCTTGACTCCTTCCAAGCCCTGATTCATAATCTATGGAGAGACCTTTTGATCAATTCTGAGAGTTTTGCTGGATCAGATCAGTGGACTTCCAAGATCCCCATAGGTGGACTTGGTTAAAAATGGTGAAAAATAACTGAATCCCTCAACTTATTTCATGCATTCCATGTCCACTGTTCTCCCATTTTCTAGTTCTAAAGTCCTTTGCCTTAACTTTCCCTGGTCCTCTCCTTCCTCTTACAGAGAGTATTTGATGGGGTTTACCAGAAGGTTGGAGCAAAGATAAATCTGGACTGGAAATCCCATTTCTCCACTGACAAGCTCTGTGTTCTTAGGTAAATTGTTCTTAGGTAAACTGTCTAGGAACTTTGATTTCCCCATCTGAATAACTAGGATAATCATACCTACCTTAGAGCAGGGGACAAAAGGGATACTGAAGTAGGAAAAACCAACATATTTAACTTCCTCTCTCCATTTTTTTGTAAAGCAGGTGACACAGTGGTTAGGAGAGGTAGGTGGGGAGATGGAAATAATGTCTGGGAACTACTTCAATAGAGTTGCTTCACTCTTATTATTTATTTAAAGCCAAGACTCCAAAATGTCTGTTACACCACAAGAAAAATAATAATAATAATGATAATAATAATATGAAAGAGAACATTTCAATACGAAAATATTATTGCCAATACCATTGCCAAAACAGAAACAAAAAGTCTGTGAATACGGTTGTCCAACTAAAGACCTGAGAGAAACACCCTACATTAAATAATTTCTATGGAAAGCACAAGCTGCCAAGGATTCCTTGTATGAATGAGGTATGTTGGTCTGAAATGGGCTATACAGAAAAGCCAGTATCAGAGGGAACCCCCCCAATTCAACAGCCACCCACCGTGCAGGTATAGTGCCTTTGCTTGTGAAGTAAAAAAGAGGGGCTGTCCAATATATTAACCCTAATAACCTATTGACAGGGACAACTGTCAAATTGACCAACTTAACTGATCCTAAAGGAACTGAATTAACTGCTACATAATAGTGTTTAACAAACACGGTCACTGTTTGATGGGTTGCAAGTGTCTGTGCTAGGTCATAACTTCCCATTTCAGAGGTAATGGCAGGTACCAGAAGGTTAAATCACCCACACAAAGTTATCTAATGTATCTGAAAACCCCAGTCCCATCCCCAAAGGCTTAAAAAGGTAGCCTCTACTAGAAAATACAGTTCACCCTGGGACACATCATTCATAATGGTTGATGCCACAAATCTGAGAAAGTTTTAAATTCGGTGTAAATAAGTTAGATTTGAGAAGTTAATGAGTTCCACTACCCAAGCTGCTTCTTATTAATTCATACAACTCGAAGACATCCACTAAAAATAATACCTTTTGAGTCATATACCATCTTTATGGAGATCATTAATATTTCTTATAATAGAGCAGTTACCAGTCCCATTATTTCCCTTGATCACCTTCATGCTCCTGACCCAAAACACCAGCTCATCCACAATTCCCGCTTGTGTTAAAATTGGCCTCAGATTCTATTAGCCTTCCCTTTCTTTGAGTGACAGTCACCTCTATGCACCCCCATGAGACCTCGGCCAGAGAACTGTCCTCTTCTCTCTCCTTCTCTCTGTCTGATTTATAATACACACACTGGAAAGGATGGGGGTAAAAGGGAGAAGGAGTCTTGAAAGCTGCATGAAGGCGCCTTCCAAGCCTTGCCTTATTCACCCTCATTCTTGCAACAAGGCTGGTGAGTGCTTGCTCAGTACCAGGCATGAGATAAGATGCTCCAGATACAGAAAAGAATTAATACCTGATCCCTGCAGGGAAGGAACCAGGTAAACAGATGACCCAAAAAGGCAAGTGCAGGGCCCAGAAGGAAGAGAGGAAGGCACCTAGCTCACCAGGAAAGAGACAGAAGGGAGGGGGCACCTGGGTGGCTCAGTTGGTTAAGTGTCTGCCTTCAGCTCAGGTTATGATCTCAGGGTCCTGGAATTGAGCCCCACATCAGGCTTCCTGCTGGGTCTCCCTCTGCCTGCTATTCCCTCTTCTGTGCTCTCTCTCTCTTTCTCTGTCAAATAAATAAATAAAATCTTAAAAAGGAAAGAAAGAAAGAAAGAAAGAAAGAGAGAAAGAAAGAAAGAAAGAGAAAAGGAGGAAGGGAAAGGAAGCTGCCCTGAGCTACGACTTGCCTGGAAGATGAAAAAGGGAGCAATTTTCTATCAAAGGGATTAACTCTGTTTTGCCCTACCCCCAGCAATAGCACAGAACCTTGCAGGCAGCAGGTACTGCATGCACAGTAAGTGATTGGATTAATGGCACAAAGGGATTCCCAGGAGAATCTAATCACTCATTGCCTGTCAGTCCCTTCGCAAGTTAGATGGTGATCCATTTCTAGTCCCTTTGTGGTCCCTTTACACCGAAGCTGCTGCATGCTCTCCACTCTAAGGTGTTGCTGATTCGATTTCTTATGTCGTATGACACCTCATCTTTGTTCCCAGCTGCCTATCACAAAAAGACAGTAGAGAATAACAAGAAAGCGCTCATAAATAACAAAGTTTGCCTGTGCCCCCTTCAAATAACTGAAACGCCTAGTAAAACAACTGTGAATGGGAATGTCCATGCATGTGCAATTGCAGCCCAGCCTCCACATTCTAAAAACACAAGATAAACATTGAGCGATGATTTCTCAACCTTAGTACTGATAATACTTTGGCCAGATCATTCTCTGTGGTAGAAATCTGTCCTGCACATGGTTCGATGTTTAGTAAAATCACTGGCCTCTACCCACTAGAGGCCAGTCACACCTCCCAGTTATGACAATTAAAAATGTCGCTAGATATGGCCAAATGTACTTGGGTGTTGGGGGATGCAGTCAAAATCATTTCTAACTGGGAACCACCATATGTGATAGGTTCCTTGGAAACCCACCCTTCTGAGGGTCTCCAGTGGTCAGATGTGAAATCTCAGAAGACCATCCTAGAATCCCCATATTAAAAATGATGTTGATGTTCATCCAGTCCAACTCAGATGTTGCCTGTGAGGAAGCTAAAGCTCAGAGAGAGGAAATGGCTGTTCAAAAATCACCCAGCCAACAGTGGTAGAATAAGCCCCAGACAAGAATCTTTCTTGTTAATCAAACAAGAGTCTTTCCACCACACCATGATTCTATATGATATTCTTTCTGAGGCATCCAAAAAGAAAGGAAGTTAACATTGATACAACAGCAATATAATGGTTTCTTACAATAACAAAGTTATAATAATAATAAATAACAATATGAATAAAAACTAACATTCATCAAGCAATCGCAATTCACCAGAAACTAACCACCTTTCTGCATTTTCTCATAACCTTTTGACACGACAGTCACAGAACTCGGCAAGGTATATATTACCAGCTCCGTTTTTTCAAGTGAGAGACAGGGCTAAAGGCTAAAACAAAACAAAACAAAAAAAAACAAAACAAAAAAACTTTGAAGGCTAAAAACCTTGTCCATGGTCCCAGAGCAGGCCAGTAGCAGAGACAACTCTCACCTGGGGGCCCCCAGCTTAGGATGTCTCATGTCTTTGTCATGTGTCTGCAGAGCTCACCCTGTTTCCAGGGGCTGGGGGTGAGGGGCGCTCCCAGAGGACCACCCCCTAATATTCTTTCTGATGGGAATTAGCTGCATGCAGCCCCATCCCAGTCAGCCCTGCTCCAGCCTCCACCCTTTCAGATCACACTGTCATTGACCTTTGCATTTTTAAGCCAGATTTAGTGGTAGTCTCCAGCAGTGGAAGTAGTCCATCTAATCTAACAAGTATTTGCTGAGGTTCTCCTATGAACCAACCTCAAAGTCAGCATGACTAAGGAAGCGAGGAGTTGTTTATTCCTTTTTCAGCACTTGTCAAGAGTGGTCCTTGTTGATTTTGTCCACCTCTCCCACTGGGAAGGAAGCTCCAAGAGGACATAGGTCATATCTCTTCTGGCCATTCTTACACCCTCTGTGCTTTGCACAGAACACATGCTCAGCTAAAGCTGGTGGAGCCAAACTGAATTGATGGAACATCTGCTCTGGATAGTGTGCTTTGATATTTAATATTATCTTATTTGAGCTCATAAAAACACATCCTTGGGGCACCTGGGTGGCTCAGTGGATTGAAGCCTCTGTCTTTGGCTCAGGTCATGATCCCAGGGTCCTGGGATCAAGCCCCGCATCAGGCTCTCTGCTCAGCAGGGAGCCTGCTTCCCCCTTCTCTCTCTCTCTGCCTACTTGTGATCTCTATTTGTCAAATAAATGATAAATAAAATCTTTAAAACACACACACACACACACACACACACACACAACACATCCTTGTCACCTTCCATGAGATATAACTCCCATTTTAATGACAAAAAACTTGGAGCAGAGATCCTTAAGGGAGTTGTTTAAAGTCACATAGCTAGTATGTAGAATTGCCCCAGTAAGAGTGCAGAAGGAGCATATAATCCAAGTGAACATATCTAAAAACTCCAAAGAGGCTGAACAGAACAGTAATTAAACGCACAGGCACAGGAGCCAGACTCTCTGCATTGGCATCCCTGCTCCACCACTTACTATCTGTGTGATCCAAGACCAGTAACTTCTCTCTGCCTCAGTTCCTCATCTGAATAATGGGTATAATTAGAATACCAACCTCAGAGAGTTGTTGTGAGGAATGAATGAGTCAATATGCACAAAGCACTTTAAACTTTGCTGGACACCTAATAGCTGATACTTAGATAGCACTTACTGTTTTCATAGTAAAAGAGAGATAAGGAATAAATAGATGTACAGAAAAACACACTTTCCTGTTAGAAAATAGTGTAAGCGTGAATCAAGAGTGGTACAGAGAAAAAGTGTCACAGGGGGAATAATCTTTCTCTGTCCCATAGGAAATAACACCTTGCATTAAGGTTTTCACTCTTCCATTTGGAGTTGAAAGAACACGTCCTCATCTCCAGCATAAGCCATCTTTTTTACTAGCATTAAATTCAATTTAGCTTTCTATGCTGTCAAAGAAGGAAGGAAGGGAAGAAGGCAGGAATGAAGGAGAAAGAAGGAAAAAGAAAGAGAAAAAAAGAAATGAAGGAAGGAAGGGAGGGAGGGAGGGAGGGATGGAAGGAGGAAAAGGAAAGGGAGGGAAGGGAAGGGGGGGAGGAGAGGAGGGGAGGGGAGGGGAGGGGAGGGGAGAGGAGAGGAGAGAAGGGAAGAGAGGAGAGAGGAGAGGAGAGGAGGGGAGGGGAGGGGAGAGAAGGGGAGAGGAGAAGAGAGATGGGAAGAGAGGAGAGAGGAGAGGAGAGGAGGGGAGGGGAGGGAAGGGGAGAGGAAAGGAGGGGAAGGGAGGGAAGGGAAGGGAGGGGAGGGGGGAGGAGAGGAGAGGAGGGGAAGGGAGAGGAAAGGAGGAGAGGGGAGGGTAGGGGAGGGGAGGGGAGAGGAGAGGAGAGAAGAGGAGGGGAGAAGAGAGGAGAGGAGAGGAGGGGAGAAGAGAGGAGAGGAGAGGAGGGGAGAAGAGAGGAGAGGAGAGGAGGGGAGGGGAGGGGAAGGGAGGGAAGGGAAGGGAAGTGAAGGGAAGGGAAGAAAAAAGGCAGGCTATTCCAAAATGGCTTGGAGTGGATGACAAAGGGGAAAAGGCACTTGCACAGACATACAAGAGCAGTTATTCCTGGGTTGTTATGCTGCCCTGTGTGAAACTGGCTGGACAGAGCTCTGTGGAAGTGGCTTCAGATGACTGCAAGAGATGGCGGCTGGGTGGAGCCAGTGGATGGGATACTTAACTTCAGCTCATATTCATTTAGTGCTACATTTAAGCTACTTTCAAGTCGATTTTCTCTCAAAAATACCATTCATATCAAAATGGCAAAGTTCTGGCTTTGATGCCTAAGGATGCTGAGGGATTCATTTTGCCTTCATCTTCCTAAGCATGTGGGTAAGCAAAGCTGTAGACAGGTAAGTGGTGCTACAGCACCATAAATAAATAATTATATAGATATCTGCTGGACATGCAAAGATATGTACTTCTAAGCAAACAAAGAACCTTCATTATTTTCTCAATGACTAACAGAAGTCAGTCCTAAGGCCTTTTTCGTTCAAAATATTTAAGGTGGAGAGAAAAGAAACTTCCACATCCACATTCCATTTTGTTACTCTGAGCTCAAAAGTTGGCAGTGATCCATCTTTGGTAAATAAATTTCGTGGTAAAACAAAAGAGATGGGGATGGTCTACAGAGTCAATGAAACTTAAAAGACATTTCAACCAATAGCAACACGTAGCTCTTATGTAGGTCCTTACTCAAATAAATTGTTGAAACATATGACACTTATAAAATAACTGGAAGTTTTAGCACTGACTGTATATTTGATAATGATAAGAATTATTATTAACCTTTTTGATGTGCTAATGGTAATGTGAATGCCTTTCTTTGAACAAACACGATAAAATATTTACAGGAGAAACAATATCTTGGATTTGCTTCAAAGTAATGTGGTTGGAGGAAGTGGATAGAGATAACTATTAAAGAAATAAGATTGGCCATGAATTTCTTTTTTTTTTTAATTAACATATAACGTATTATTAGCCCCAGGGGTACAGGTCTGTGACTCATCAGGCTTACATACTTCACAGCACTCACCATAGCACACACCCTCCCCAATGTGGCCATGATTTTCTAATTGTTGAAACTGGTAACAGGTGTATGTGTATAGCGGTTCATTACACTACGTTATTAAGTCTTATTTACTGCTTATTTTTCTTTATATTTCTAATGACTAAAAAAAAAAAAAAAAGAAAGAAAGAAATAGATTCGGGGCACTTTGATGGCTCCATTGGTTAAGCGTGTAACTCTTGATTTTGCATCAGGTTATGGTCTCAGCATTGTGAGATCAAGCCCTGTGTCCAGCTCCACACTGGACATGGAGCCTGCCTGGGCCTCTCTCTCTCCCTCTGCCCCTCCCTCTGCCTCTTCCTTCTCTAAATAAATAAATAAGCAATAAAAAAAATAGATTCATTTTTTTAAAGATTTTAGTTATTTATTTGACAGAGATTATATGTAGGCAGAGAGGCAGGCAGAGAGAGAGAGGAAGGGAAGCAGGCTCTCCACTGAACAGAGAGCTCAATGCAGGGCTCGATCCCAGAACCCTAGGATCATGACCTGTGCCGAAGGCAGAGGCTTAACCCACTGAGTCACCCAGATGCCCCTAAAATAGATTCATTTTTAAAGGAGCAAGAAAAAAAGATATTTTAAAAGGAAGTGACTGAGGACGATGATAGAATGGCTTTTTCTCTCTTCCATCTAAAAGTGGCACAAATGGGCTACTGTCTCCACAGCATGATGGGAAGCACCTGGATTAAGGGCAAGGGCAGGGAGAACTCTGAGCAGCCCTGTAGCATGTGACATACTCTGACCTCCACTACTGCAACTTGGGGCCATAATGAGTCCATCCCCTACCTCCTACCGGGTTAGATTATAATCTCCATGACAAAGACTGGGTCTTGCTTATTGTTGTGCCTTCAAGAGAGCCAGACTTTGCATCTGGGAAACAATAAAAGTGTAAGAAACACTTGCTGAAACTACTGAGACAGTGTTCATATCTCTACTTAATATTAAGGTTTTCACAATTAGGAATAGCAACGAAATTTTTAGGATCTTCTGAAAACTGAGTGATTTGGGCAGGCAGATCAACACATAGGTAAGCCTCTGCTTCCCAAAGTCTGAGTACCGCCGTAGCATGTATGCAGAGGGATTTTACATAGCTCACAGACAACTTTTCCTTAGAGTTACGTATTTACTTTTAATATTTACTAAGATGAAAGTAATTGGTGTTTCCATAGATGCAATAGCTTAGGAAGAGGCCACAATGGTCTGTATTTTAAATAAAATACATAAATATTTGTACTAATGGTAAAAAGTTGTGGCAAAAATGTGTGAGGGTACTATTCATATAGATTTAAGTGGCAGAATCCCAGAGAACAGCTACCTGTTTGCTCCTTATAGTGCCCCACTGGATAGAAAGTATTTTAGAATGTGAGCTTTGGAACAAGACTGCCTGTGTTCGAATACTGGCTTTGCCACTGACTAGCTGTGTGACATTGGGCAAGTTACTTAACTACTCTATGTCCCAGTCTCCTCATGGTGAAAGGGGGATAATGAGAGTGCCTATCTCCATGGGTTCTTGTGTGGATTAACTGAGAGTCATTTATAAGAACAAAAGAGAGAGAGAGAGAGAGAGGCTACCATATCATCCACCAGAATGGCTAAAACTTAAGACTAACAATACCAAAGTGTTGCCACAAAAGTGGAGTTACTAAAATTCTCATATATTGCTGGTGAGAGTGTAAGTAGGCTCAACCGCTTGTAAAACTATTTGGTCATATCTACTAGAGTTAATCGAATCCCCACTCTAGGGCCTTGAAACTCTGCTCTTAGGTTTATATCCAAGAGGACTAAGTATGTACATCCACAAAAGTCATGTATAAAAACATTTCTAGTACTAACATTGTATTAGCCCCAACTAGAAACAACTCAAAAAGTCCATCAGTGGGAGAAGGACTAAATAAATTGTGGTAAATTAATAAAATGAAATAACAATAAAAATAAAGAATTACTAATATGTAATTAATTTTAAATGAAGAAATTTGGTGGATGTTTCATTTTGTCAGTGAATTCTGGCTATCTGCGGATTCTCTCTTCTCTTGGACTTAAAAATTAACCATACTGTTTCTATGCATAGAGAGTACAAGGAGTAGAGTAATAAAAAATAGTCTGTGAAAATTAAAAAAAATATATGTGCAACAACATGGGTAAATATTATAGACATTTTGTTGAGCAAAAGAAGACAGACATGAAGGGATAAATAATGTATGATTCCATTTATATGAAGTACAAAAACAGACATAACTAAGTGATCATGATGGACATAACCTCTGAGAGCAGTAACCTCTTGGGTAAGGAATTGACTTGAAAAGGGCACTAGGGAAGCTTCTGGAGTGTTGGAAATATACTCACATAAAGATCTTTTCAGTTGTGCATTTAAGATTAAAGCACTTTACACATTTTACTGTGTTCTTTATACATTGATCAAAAGCAAATTTGGAAGGAGAAAGTATTTAGAATAATGTCAAGCACATAATAAGTACTCTGGAAGTGTTTGCTATTATTATTTACTCTTATCTTCTAGTTCTCTATCCATTGCAAAGAATCTACAAGCATTCCTTGGGAGCCCAAATGGGCTAGGATGGTACAAAAGTTATCAAATACAGTGTCTATCCTAACACATGGACAACTTATTTGAGGAGAACTTGTTAACCAGTTCCAGTCACTACTTTGGAAGCATCACCATGGCTTAGCAATTAAGCATGCAGCCTCCGAAGTCAGAAAAACCTATTAGTTCTGCCCTTGTCAGCCTCGGTAATGTTACTCAACATCTTGGAGTCTCCATTTCTTGATCTTTAATACACAGCTGATGACAGAAGTTGCTTCTTAAGATGTTATAGGATGCTTACCAAAAAAATTGCTACTATTGCTAGTACTAGATTGATTTCATTTTATTTTTTGAAGAAAAACAACCAGGGCCAAAGCTGAATATCTTAGAGGCATTAATTACAATTGAGTTAGCAATGCTCCCATCTAAGTCAGTTCAGAATGTTTACGTAGACATCACCCAAGAAAAGCCAAATGATCTTTCAAGATCACAGACAAGTATCAACTCCAGTTTATTTACAGACATGCTTGTGAAAACCTGTCAATATGGAAGTCAATTATGATTTTATTTTTAAGTATTATCCCTATTACCAGCAGAGAAAGCAGGGCACCCCTTGCTCTACATTTGCATTTGTCTCTTGATTACTGACAGATTTCCCAGTGACCTAAAAACAAAAATGAAACAAAACAAAAAACAACAACAGAAAAGCACACAGGCTTCCCTGCACATATATGACTGTATCTTGCACCAGGATTTGCCATGTACCTTTCTCAACCTTGCCACACTGCCTAAGCCACATCCCTCTTTGTATTAATGACATGCTGTGCATATATACTTTTATCACTGGATACATTGCTTGATAGCCCCTTTATCCATTTACCTGACCACCATCCCGATTAGACCACCAAGCTACTAAAAAGCAAAGGCTATAGTTTGCTCATTTCATACCCACAAGAGCTGTGCATGGTGCCTGGTACAAAGTAGGTAGTAAACAATTTTGTGTTGACCCAAATGTCTAGAATGATCCAAGCTACTGCTAGCTTAAATGCAAGCTTTTTTTAAAAATCAAAGATACCCCTTTCCTCCAGCACAAGCAGTCACTCACCAGGACACACAGCTTAGCCAGCTGAGAATACACTGGATTTCAGCCCTCCCCCTTCCCTCTCAAACCCAGTCCCCTGTGTACTAAACAATCCGACCAAACATAAGTGGATGACCAAGAGAACATTATGACCTTGTAGAGCAAAACAACACAGAATGCACATGGCCTCACTGTGCATCATTCTCTCGCTCAGGATTGTCAGCCATCCCTTCTATGATCCTAATCTGGATATCTTTGCCACTTCAAGATGAGATTACTATAACCCTAAGGTGCCCAACTACTATAGGAGTGTGAACAGGGTGCAGTAAGGGCTGCCCAAATTCTCCTTCAATCGGAGAATCAGTGTTACCCACCTGCCATAACTCCTATACATGCTGAGCTAATGCAATTAACTCAAGTTTGGACTAAAAGTCTATAAATGACACCAATAATTCAGGGACCAGGAACCAAAGCAAAGATCTCTCCTGATTCTGACCCTCCAAGATTATTTGGGTCCAGCCTATTCTTCTAATTCTATCTCTCAGTGAGTCCCTAATGAGCGTTATAAATTTAGGCCCAGAAACCATCCCAGTTGCTTGCCCCAAGGAGGATATTCCCTGGGATCCTCAAAGTAGGAAAGTCTTTCTACATGGGCTGCTGGCTTGGGATTGTCTTTTTGGTTCTTCTTCCTTTCCCCCCCCCCCCCTCTCCCTGTAGTTGTGTTTATGAAAGCAAATGGCTACATCAGCAATGGACCCAACTCCAGTTTAATTTCTATTTAAACCTTGTAAGTGCACCCCAGACACTGCACTGAGATGGGCATTCCAGAATCTAAATAGAGTAAGTGATAGATGGCAGAAGCTAGCAAAGCCTCCTCTTAACTCGGCTTGGTAATTCCCCACAGAACACTGACAAGCTCACCTCACGTCGCCAGAGATTTAATAGCTAAGAGCCACGGTGAGGCCTTGTCTTACACAATTTAATTACACTCACGAAAGAGACAACAGTGCATTTACTGGTCCACCATTAAATATTATCATAAGTAATTTAAACTCAACTTCACTTGTCCAAATATATGGACAAAATACATTCTGTCATCCCAAAGCTTTAATGTTCCCTCCATAACTGTGAATCATCGACAAATCCTCAGTAATTTATTCTGCTTTCCAACTGGAAGCATATCTTAAAGGAAGAAAAGTCAGAATGTGCAACACTTCTGATAGTAAACTTGTCCACCTGCTATCCAACATAAATTAAGGAGCCGTACTTTAGTGATTCAATTACACCACTGAGTAATTGAAAATACGCAATTACAAGGAGTTGAGGTTCTTATGAGAAATATAATGACTGCATTCCAGATTCCCTAGTATTTGATTTATAATTGGAATATTGGCATAATACTCTACATTTAAGAGGAATTGTTCCCTTCTGGATAGTTCTAGAATCTGAATATTTAGGACTACAAAGACCTTTAGAGCCCCTCTTGTTTAACCCCTTGTTTTATGTAGAAAGAATGAAGGCTCAAAGACTAGTCAGCTTATAAATTATAAAAGGAGGCCCCCAGAAGAGGTATAGTGACTCCGATTCAGAAAGTGTAGCATCGTGGTCAAAGTCACAATCTCTGGAGTTGGACAAAATTCAATCTTGATGATATACAAGCCACTTAATTTTTCTATGCCATTCTTCTTAAAGATGGTAACTCTAGAATGAGAGACTATTGCTTAGTTAAATAAAGATGTCTGCTTGTCCTCTGTTAAATAGAGATGATAATTCCTAAAGCAACTAGCCACAAATACAGAGCAACTCCTAGGGTTACTGACAGAGTATGTTCTCTAAAATACTTAGCATCATGTTAGGCACACAGTAGGTACTCAATAAAAAATTAGTTGCCGCCATCACCACTACCACCATCATATGTCTAGTGCTAGTCCCTGTATCATTTTATAGTCCTACTGACACTGTTAAATACCTAGCCGACAATTTGGTTACAACATAACATAATTACTCTTTCACAATAGCCAGAATATCCTGACATCCTATCCCAAAGACTGTTCATCTTGCAGCACACTTCCCCAATTTGAAAAACTGAATCCCTGTTCATTTGAGAATAATATACTAACCAACCACTAAACACCTAATGCTTGATTCATTTCCTGGTTTATATGCTGACTAGCTATGTTTGCACCATATGCAACACTTTATCAGATCAGCCTTCCTTACTAGCTGTCCCAACTCAAACACTCACAGAGCTGCCATTTTAGCTCTGTAACTAACAGCCGTAGACTCTGCATCTTAGTATGCAAATATTTTTAAAAATCACAAATGATTATTCCCAGCATTGACCTCCATTCCTTCTCTTGACAAAGAAAACCATAGCTTCTTTGAAACCCAAAATAAGCACATGTGATCAAATGCTAATTTAGCAATAAACAGAAAATTGACTTCAAATCATCTCTCTGTCACTCGAATTGATTAACAGTCACATGAAAATTGATAACATGATTTTCAGCAACAGAGCGTGTGGCACAAGCTCGTCGGTTCTATTGGCTTTGGATATTGACTTTCTTCCAAATAAAGCTTTTTAAGAGTACATTAGTGAGTCCGCTAATAATCTTAAAAAGCAGTCTAATTACAATAATGAACTCCATACAATGAGTTAATGTAATACTGGAGCTTACAGATCTGAGTCTCTTACTGAAATAAAAACAAAGTACAAATTCTGTTGAATATAGTACAATCGTAGTTTTGTTTCACTAGCCGTGAATAAATGACTATTGTCCTCTTTGCTTCTCTAGAATTGTAGCAAAATAAGCTATCTACCTGCCTTAAAATTTTTCCAACATCTATAATAGTTAACATAAAATTAATTTTAAGCTGCTGATCCTCTAGGATTCAAACAGCTCAATTAGAAACCATCCTTAAGAAGTAGAAGATTGAGAAAAAAAAAAAAAGTAACCAAACATAAAGCTGCATTGGTCTAGATTGTGAATATTTCTAAACTGAGAAAGTTATAAAAGCAGGTTTGTAATCAGTTCACATTGGAGTGGAAAAACAGGCATTGGGATTATAATAAAGCATGTTAGCTAAATCTCACGATGCCCTTCTCTGATTGTTCCTCCAGATCTATATTTCACCTTCCTCTGTTACCTGTGCCCCAGAAGCTGACATTTAGAGATTGTGTCCATGGGCTTCCCTGCTTTCTTCTCCTAATGAGACTGAGATACTAAGAGGCACTGAGGCCAGGGGGAAATGAGGTGGGTATTTTCTCTCCAGCCTCCTCCTTGCTACCACAGGTTGAAAGGGACCACACTTCCCCACCCCCACTGAAGTCTACACTCCTGAGATGTGCCATATCCACCAGCTACAGCTGTCTGGTTCCATGACAAGTTCCCTCCCCTGGCAACTCCAGGTCAGGAGCGGTCCTGTTTTCAGCTATTGTTAGCCCTGGGGATTCATCACTTGTTGGTTTCCTTTAACCCTTCCCACACCCTTGAAAATCATATTTTTATTAAACTCTATTCCCATATGAGTTTGCCATCTGTCACCTGCCAGAATCCTGACTGATATGTCTACCTTCCATTAGCCAAGTGATTTTGTACCTTTTGGGGGTTATGTACCCCATTAAGAACCTAAATTTAAAAAGAAAAAAAATAAGAGAGAGAGGCTTCTCTCTGCCAAAACGCACATAGTCACACACATACAAATTTTATGATACGATTTCAAAGAGCTGACAGATACCCTAAAGAACAGCCATGGATCCCAAAGTATGAATCCTTACCATGGCAAGATAATTTTTAAGAAAAAGATTTTAGGGTGCCTGGGTGGGGGGGCTCAGTGGGTTAAGTCTCTGCCTTCGGCTCAGGTCATGATCTCAGGGTCCTGGGATCGAGTCCCGCATCAGGCTCTCTGCTCAGCAGGGAGCATGCTTCCTCCTCTCTCTCTCTGCCTGCCTCTCTGCCTACTTGTGATCTCTGTCTGTCAAATAAATAAATAAAATCTTAAAAAAAAAAAAGCTTTTATTTTCAGAAGTGAATTATGTGGGTACCATGTTGTTCTTTAAAGAGTCCAACTTTGATATCAGACTGTAGAGTATGAACTAATAAAAAAGCAGCCCAACCCTAAAAAAAAAAAAAAAAAAAAAAACGACCAAATCAAGTGTACATATAACATATTTTATATATCATCTATCTAATTTTACCTCTTTCTTTGTTTTTCATATCATGTAAGTATTTACCACTTATACCCCTAGAATGTTTTTTCCATCAGCCAGTGTTTTACTTACTTACTTGTAAAGTTTATTATTCATCCTTTTGAGTGCCATCTGGACTACTGATAAGTAAATGTCTTTAAAAATCTCTGAAAGAGATTTCTTAAACTTTTACCATCTATCAGACCCACTCAGCATTCCAAAACCTGATCTCCAAGGATGCTGGTATGTATTCAGCTGTTTTTTTATTAACACTGGTGGCTTCATAATATTAAAAATGTATACACCAAGTTACCCCAATAGAAAACATGCATGGATTGTGATGAAAAATAAATTCTACTTCAAATAGTCACCCTCTCTGTCTAGATGCCTTCCCCATGGTCCAGAAGGAGCATCTTTCTACAGAAGACCAAAAAAAAAAAAATTGCTGAAGTCCAACACTCCAGTGTGTTTGAATCTCTCAAGGTCTCTATCAGTGGTTATTAAAATTTAAAGTTCACTGCATAATCCTTGACTGTAGAAAACACATGCTACTTATACCATATTCCTTAAGCTACCAGCATCTTAAGATATTCTGTATGGTTCAGAGGGGGACAAAAGAACCTATGAAATAAATGTGGGACCATATAAATGTCAACCAAAGACCATGTGGAAAAGAAAAAAAAAGAAAAGAAAAAAACTTAGCTGTTTTCTTTCTAATGTCAGTCATCTTAATGATCCTGTATTTAAAAAGTCATCCTTTTTTTTATAAACGTGTTTAAATACCATGCTTTAGTGTATATAAACTTGTATGTGTCCTAAGGGTATATAAATTATTCTTTTTTTACGACAAAAATATGATTAGCATAAAAGATACCTTTGGTGTTCATAATTTGAAAGAATACATGAATACAGAAACTCCATAGTTTATTAACAGTGGAGTGCCTCTCTTTAATTATCCTATATTGTTTTCTTTATTCACAATGATCTCCTCCCTTTAAATAGCTTCAGCCACGATCTTTAACATCCATCAGCAGCAGTCCTCAGACAGTGGTCTATCCTAAAATGCTATTTTCATCCCTCATGATTTCCTAATCTGGCAATCTTATAGGCAGCTATCTGGGGTCCGAAAACTGTGATGTCTTCCCTTCATCCTTTCTCCACACTCTCTCTCTCCTACTGAATCAGGAGATGACTTCTGTTTAATCTTAAAAGCATAAACATGCAACCGAATTCAGAAGTCTAAGTTCTCTCCTTGCTACCTTCAGCTCACCTAAGGGATTCTACCCCTGACTCCATCAAACATGCTGCTGCCAAATTAATCTTTCTAAAAGCACAGCTCTTGAGAATGTGCCTCCTCCCCAACATATCCCGTTCAAAACGCTTCAAGGGCTCTTCTTGTCCTATGAAAGGAGAAATTGTTTGAACTCTACAGCCTGGGATTCAGAACTCTCAGTCATCTGGCATTGGCTTTACTCTGATTGCCACTTTCCACTTGGTGTTACTGGGGGGTTCCAGATGGATTACATCACCTTTCGCTGGAGGTGCCATATTTTTTTATGGCCATGACTTTGATCATCTTTCCCATCTACCATTAAAGAATCCCTTTTCTAAGGTAGTTCAAATATTACCTCATCTAAAATATATTATGAGGGCGCCTGGGTGGCTCAGTGGGTTGAGCCGCTGCCTTCGGCTCAGGTCATGATCTCGGGGTCCTGGGATCGAGTCCCGCATCGGGCTGTCTGCTCGGCAGGAGCCTGCTTCCTCCTCTCTCTCTCTCTCTGCCTGCCTCTCTGCCTACTTGTGATCTCTGTCAAATAAATAAATAAAATCTTAAAAAAAAAAAAACTTTAAAATATGTTATGATATCATTAGGCCCTCTAGCCCAACCTCAGTGATTTATCTGGTAGTAGTTTTTACCTATTTGTAAACTACTAAATCCAGTTTATCCATTTGTAAAATGGGGTTAATGAGAAGTAAGTTTGAGGATAGATATCCAAAATACTTAAGCACAGATATGGTTTTTTAATGTTGGTTATTGTAGTTACTGCTTTTATCTTAAACCAGTTACTATACAGTAAGGAACTTGAACATTGAATGGGATTTTGTTCTTTTTTTTTTTTTTTTTTTTTTTTTTTGCTTTCCACCCATTCTAATCCAGTACAAATAACTTATGAAAGAAACTAAAAGTCCTCAATTCTGGGGCAAAGAATTGTATCATCTATGTAGATCAATTTGGCCTAGAAATGCAATATGTGTACACTGGATTTCACTTAACAAAGAGTATTAAATTGGGTCACTGCACTATCACTAATTGAATTCTAAGAGATGTCAACCATAATGCCCAGGCTGAAGCTCTTTTGAGCAAGATGGCAGTTGAGTCTAACAAGGATCCCTGCTGCTTTTACCAGAGGAACTCAGTCTTTGAGTAGGACCCACTTCCTCCCTTTCAGCTTCCCTGAGTGCTCACTTACACAGAAAGCAAATGAGATACCAATTTGTCATCTTGGTCTGCAGTTTCTCACAATGCCTTCTTTTAAAAGACCTTGAGGGTCATATTCTAATCTGGGTTGTACCCTGATGAGTCTCTTAAAAGGACCACTCTGGTGCCTGCAAGAACAGCAGAATGTCTTAGGAAATACAACCTCATTAGTCAAAATCATGGCTGCCTCACAGAAACCTCACATAGGATCAGAGCAGCCATTTTGTTTCTGTAAGGAATACACACCTCATAACTCTCTACCGAGCATTAACAGGTTTTTCTGTCAAAAGTTGGCTTCCTTAATCTACAACTTGGAGTGGAAAATCAGAGATGAGGCACATTCAACCACTCCAAGACATTCTAGGCATTTCATACACTCAGCTTGTAGAACCTCTGAGCCAAGAGAGCACTGGGTCCATCTCAAAATGACATTCAGTGACATAGAGTTCCACCAGAGCACAGGGCATCCAGTTAATTGGCAAGCCTGGTCACCTGAAAGTACATTTCACTCTCCAGCAGCTGGAAGGCCACTTGGGCAACACCCAAAGAAACATTTGAAGTGCATGGGAATTGCAAAACTCCCTGCATACCGCCCCCATGACAACCAAGAACAACTCCTTATCTGCACTTGTCTTCTGCACTTGCCAGACAGTGCTCATGGAGCAGGAAAGGTAAATCCTTCTGCACAGCCAAGTATTTTAAGCCCTACTGAGCACAGAAGTTCTCTAGGGAACTACCCACAGCCTGTAGGGTCACTGCTTCCTAATTTCCCTGGGTGGTACCTGATGACTCAGCAAGAGCCTACATCCTAATTCTTAATAATCTATCACTCTAGTTCCAGGAATAAGTATTAAAGCCGGAGGACCTCAATACACTCACTAGATATGTGAACTGGAGCAAGTTCCTTACCTCACTAAGACTTGTTTGTTTTGTTTTGTTTTGTTTTTTCTCTACAGTAGAGATTGTTATGAGAATGGCTATGTATAAAAATATTTCTATAATTTGGTAATACAAAATATTTTTAAATTAATGATTAGTTTAGATGCCTACCAAAGATATACCATCTCTCTCTGTCAAATGCCTCTTTCTGCTTGGTCCATTAGAAACCACACTGTGCATTAGTTCCCTGGAGCTACCATAACAAAGTGCCACAAACTGGGAAGCTTAAAACAATAGAAATCCGTTCTGTCACAGTTATAGAGGCTGGAAGTCCAGAACCAAAGTGTCAGCATGGCCATGTCTTCTTTTTAGGCTTGAGGAGAATTCTTCTGTGATTCTTCTGTGATGGTTAGTTCTGGGACAGTGTGGCAGGGCCACAAAGAATCTAGATACTTGGTTAAGCATCATTTCTGGGTATGTCTCTGAGGGATTTCTGGATGACATTAACATTTGAATTTGAATAAAGCAGATTGCCCTCCCATTGTGAGTGGGCACCATCCAAACCACTGAGGGCCTGTGTAGGAAAACAAAAACAAAAACAAAAAAATACAAAATAAAACAGAAGAGAGAATTTGACTTATTGAATGGGGAGTTCAGCCTTCTCCTGCTCTTGGATTAGGACTTAGACCATAGGATCTCCATTGGAAGGTCTTTGGGCCTTCAAGTTTGAACTAAAACTCACACTAGTGGTTCTCCTGGTTCCCAGGCCTTTGGACTTGGATTGGAACTACATCATCAGCTTTTCTGGGTCTGCAGCTTAGAGAGGGCAAATTACAAGACTTCTAGACCTCCATAATGGCAAGAGCCAATACTTTAAATTAAATCTTTCTATAAATAAATATATATATAGGCACACATACATATAATATTTATAGATTCATTATTTATAGGTGTATTATATATGTATGTATGTACCATATTACACAGGTATATATCTTCTGTTGGTTCTGTTTCTCTGGAGAATATTTCATACCCTTCTTGTCTTTTCTAGCTTCTGATGGGTTATCAGCAATCCTCAGGATTCCTTGACTTGTAGATGTATCCCTCTAATCTGTGTGGCAGTCTCCACATGACATTCTTCCCTGTGCATCTCTGTCTAAATTTCCCTCCTCTTATAGGGACACCAGTAATTGAATTAGGGCCTATCTTGATCCAGTAAGACTTCATCTTACCTTGATGAAATTTGCAAAGTTTCTATTTCCAAAATAGGTTACATTCACAGGTTCTGAGGATTAAAATTTGCTATCTTTGGGGGAACATAATTCAATCCTTGAAAAAGCACATTAAGCATCCCCTGACCTCACAATTTAAAAACAATATAACTACCAACATATTGGCTACATCACACAGTCCAAAAAGACTCCTGTTCTTTAGCATCAGTCACCCAGCATTGTAATTATTTGTTTCTGGCCGATTCGCAGAGTGTTTGGAGCCATAGTTTAGTTGTAGGTGCCAAGCACTATTCTTGACACATATTAAGATCTCAATAAATGTCAAATGAGTAAGTATTGTGAATGGATGAGCATCTGGACTCTGGAGAACAGTAGATGTAGAGTAATAGCACACCCTGGATATTCCAAGATAATTCTGACTGTAAATATGCTAGCCCCACCATTTCACTTGTACATGGCTGAACATTTGTCTTAATAGTGGTTTGGAAAACAGGCTTACTAAAATATAAGAGGAAGAAGAAAAGACAATGGAGTGTTTTATTCTTCAAACTCTCCATTTCCCCTCACAAATTTCTTTTTCTCCTATGTTTCTTCTTTCAGCAAATGACAATTGAGAGTTCTTAATCTTTCTACATCAATTTTTGTCCTCTTCGCCCTTTTTACTCCCATTCACTTAATCCCATATGCTCAAACTCTTCCGCATGCCTCTATCAGCCTCCTCTTCCCCATCCCCACACCATTTCCTTGGTTGAGGACTCACTGTTTCTTAGGTTATTCACTTTGTTAACAAAATCCAAGATCTTTAACATGCCATATGTGGCCAACACTCCTGGCTCTATGTTCATCAAAACTCGTTTCTTCTCCTGGGCACATAACTGGAGTTCACAGTCTAGCCTTACTTGCAGTTAGGTGTGACCATGTGAGAGCATCCCTGGTCAACAGCCCATGAAAGAAAATGACATGTACTACCCAACCTAATCCAAAAAATTTCCCATGCTATCCCCCATGCTCTCTCTCGCTTAATTGCCATTAGAAGCAGACGGTCCACTACAGGGCCCTGGGCCCTAGGAAATGGTAGAGCCACAAGATAGAAGAAATCTGTGTTCCTATATTATTATTAAAAGCTACCTGCTACATGAGTGAGATATTCATTTCTACTGTATTAAGTCTCTGAGTTGCAGTAGTTGTTTATTATAGCAATGAGCCTACTCTGTCCAATGCACCATTTGAGGTGCTCATTTTTCTGGTCTCTACCTACCTCTCCCATGTCATCATTCATTCATTACTCCTTTTTATCTCGTACTATCTTTCTGACTCCGTGAACTCCTGTGGTTCTCCAAACTCATTATTTCCCTCCTGACTTTGATTCCAGTAGAACAATGTTCTCTCTACTTAGGAGAGTTCACTGCCCCAATACTTTACCTGATTTATTTGTCCTCATCATACTTATCACTGCTTAATATATTGTGTATATATTTCTTTATTCTCTCTTTCCCACTAGAAATTAAGCCCCTGAATGTGAACTTTAATCACTTCATTCTTATATGCTGAGCACTTTGATTAGCAGTCTCTGCAGCAGACCTTAAATGTGTCTTGAGTAAATTAATAAATGACAGCTAATATTTTAAGTGCTTACAGTGTACCTGGCATATACTAAGATATATACCTTTTCATCTTCATAAGAACCCCCATGAAACTGACTATTCTTTATTCTCATTTTCCATCTGAGGAAACCCAAGTCTAAGAGAGGTTAAGTTCCTTGCCAGAGTCAGGACTTGAACCCAAGCAGACAGATACAAAACCCTTGCACTTAACCTCTAGTTCATGAATCAATAAATACTTTATCATTAGTCTTTTTCAGCCAACAGCAGAAAGCCACTCAGGGTCAAGCCACCCCTAGACCTGTCCCAGACCATTCAAAGGTTCAGATGCCATCTGGAGATTCTATTCATGAACATACACAGACAAGCTATACAATCTCCCATGCTTAATGTCACTCTTAATCTTAAGAGAAGAAAGTTCATAATATCATTCCTTGAATGTAACATAAACACTTAAAATGTTTTCTTTCCAAATCTTCAGACTTTACACTTCACTTCCTGCCTTTTCTGGTTCAGTGCCATTGAACTTAGTGGGTAAATGGGCAAATATATATCTTCAGACGACACTAAGCATGTCTTTTGATGTGCTCAAGTTTCAAAATGAATGTCACTCATGTTACAACCTCTCAGGTGCTTAGAAGTATTAGCAATTTCCCTCTTCCCTTGCTATTTTTTTCTCCAGGCTATCTATGCTATATTACTTCAATCTCTCTTCATACAGTAAGTCATGCCCTCTAATCCATTTATCATTCTCGTCATCCTTGCTTGCAGTATTTCCTTTTCATCTTTTTTTAAAAGCAAAATGGTGCTCTCACAAACACACGCATATACAGACACACACTTCACAGTCTCAGGCACTCCAAAACCAGTCTTTCCATCAGAATCCTTTCTTGACAACAGTTGACATAATTTTTGGCTCATCTTTTCCTCAGCTCTGTTTTGGTCAACACTTTACTTCTTGACCTAGATCTGTCTCTCTCATTGTTGCCCAATTATCTTCAATAGTTACAACTGGCTCCTTGATTTGCTATAATACACATAAGTAAACACGTCTTATTAAAACTAAAGAATCCCAAAGAGTGATGAACATAAGCAACTACAAATGGAACTTTTCAGCACCCTATAAAAATCAGGGTTCAGACAGGGTTCAAGCCAGTATTTCCAATATGAATGAAATTTAGTATCCCAAAGAGAATGCTGTCTATACCAACCTTAGCCTAGAGAATTTATGAAGGAGAAATAATTTCATATTGTTATTCTTGTGCCTTTTTATAATTTCTCCCAAACTGTCCATAGATCTTATTTTCTCCCTAAACATTCACTGCTCACACTGTGATCGTAGACACAAATCTCTTCTAAGATATCAATTAATATGATAAACTAATTGTAACTAATGGAGATTAAGGAAAAATTTTCCTATCCTTAGTCAGATTATATCATCTTTGAACCTCAACTTCTTTATGTGTAAAATGGAGGTAATATTCCACATTATGTATTTCTTTATGTAGGGAATTCTCAATTATCTGTATGCTTACTGCAGTGACAACACATTAAGTTTCACAGCCTCTTCCCTTCACTCTCTCCCCACCAAACAAAATAATTCTAGTATTCATATGTCCACCTCCTATGAGCTCCTGGACCATTATATATGTATAATGTATATAGTATACAATACACATACATGCACACACACGTGTGTGTGTGTGTGTGTGTGTGTGTGTGTGTGTTAGGATAATCAGGGAAGGAGAAAACCTCAGAAGGTCTAAAGACAGGATTTATTCTGAAAAAGCTAAAAAAAATAATGGGTTCAGGAATGCGGCAGAGGATAAATCAGTAGCTTTCTGGAGTGGATTTGGGACAAATTCTGGGGGAGAATGGAAGAAAAAGTAAGTATTGAAGAGAATGACTATTCTCTCTGTGAGGACAAAATAGGAACAGAAGAAATATGTTATGGGTTTTATGTATGTTCTACTTCCTAAATATTTGTCAGAGAAATAACAATGAAAACTTAAATCAATGGCAATGCCTATTGCCCTTTGACTTGATCCTTGATGAGACTGTTGTAGGGGACGTTTTGGTTTTATAAAGGTTGCATGGAGATTATTCATTTTTCCATTATCCAAGGCCATGGTTTGTTCCACCTTCCCAAATCCAGAATGGTCCACTGCTGCCTTTGCCCTTTTGAACCACTGGCTCCCAACCTTAGTCAATGTCCACCATAGGACTTCAGAATGACATCAGCAAATACAGTTAGAAGGTTTATCATCCTGATATGAAGGTGACAAGGATTGAAGCACTTCAAAACCAAATCAATGGTTTGAGGATTATCCACAAATTTGATTTCTCTGAATTCTTCTCCATTAGTGTGATTGATCAAAGACTATGTGGTGATTCACATAACCCCATGGTTTCTAATATTCATTTTATCACTTCTCTACAGCATTTTTTCATTAATTACTTCCTTGTTAGCTCTTTAAGAACCCTTGGAATGGATGATATAATCTTGCTGATTTGTATGGTATAGTTTGGTAGCTAGAGTATTCTTTTATTTAGCTTCTTATGAGGCTTTCTGACTCTCCCACCAAAAATCTTCTCAACTTGAGCTCCTCTAAGCTTCTCATCTCTGTAATTTACTTAAAGAGTTAGACCAAGTAATTGCTAATTAATTCCCTCACATCATAGTTCTCTAGCCTGGTTTCCCTCTTCATAGGAAGTGACTTGTCCAGCCCCTTGTTCTCCTTCACTTTCTAATTCCATTGCTTAGAAGAAATATTTTAGTTGTGGTTGTTTGTGACACTGTGGACTCTATTTCTACAAAATGCAAATTGTCCAAGGCAAGTCTGATCCTTAAATATTCATTGGCAAACAGCTTATTTCAAAAGCAATTTTATCAGCCTTGCTACCAAATCCAATGAACATTTTATTTAGAATCTAGTCTATTCATATAACTCAATCCATTCATTCCAATATTTTATTGGATGGCAGGTAGTGTACTAGGAGCAGGGAATATGCTGAAAGATATGTTTCCTGCCCTCCAGAAAGGGGTTTCAAAAGAAATATTTTCATATTTGGGGAAAACGGAACGCATTTTTTAAAAGACTATATTCTAGGGATGCCTGGGTGGCTCAGTTGGTTAAAAGACTATATTCTACCATGAGCAATATCAATAATAATGACAACTATTTATTGTGCATTTATTCTATGTGGGCTTTCTATACTAAGGACTTTACATTCATTCTCTCTTTTGAGACTCACCACAGACCTGTGAGTTAAGTGCAATTGTTATCCCCATCTTATAGGTAAGAGAATGGAAGTTTACGGAAAGTAAGGCACTAACTGAAATCATAGAGCTCACCTGTGACAGAACTAGAATTCTTACCTACAGTGTTTGTATTTTAAAGCTCTAAAAATATAAAGCCAGCATGAGTGTGTCGGGCAGGTAGTAGGCACACAGTCAGTGCTTGGTAAATTGTGAGTAAGAAGAGGGGCTGGGGAGACAAGTGTGTACTTGAATAACAAGTTTGAATCAGGAAGCAATGGAACCAAGGAGTGGACGTGTGGGTCAAGGGAATGGCCTTGGCCTCCTCTGGGAAGCCAGGTTTTCAAGTAAAAACTGAAACCTGTAGGGGCAGACGCTGAAGGCTTCTGAGCAGGAAATAAACTTTGTGAATGTGTCACTTTGGGACAACTATTCACAGCAGCGATTGCACGAAGAACCAAAAATCGAAGGCCTTGAGACCAATTAGAAGAAAATAACAATACCCTATGGGTGGGGCAACCGTGACCTAATTAATATGATGACCATTTGGGCATCATAAAAAAACAGTTGCCAAGACTTGGATATTAGACTTTGTGGAAGGGTATAAACCATGATCCTGAGGCTCTGAGGCAAATGACTATTACTGCCCTTACTGAAAATCATATAAATCAGCAAAAGACACAGTTTGAGCTTGACAAAAAATAGTTGGTATATACTAGACTCTCAGACGTTCTTACAATGAATAAAGAGATGAATGGACAGATAAGTGGGTGAATGAAGTGTCTTAGAAAAGTTGAATTTGAAGGAATGGGAGAGATTGTCTAGTAGACTCAGATCCCATAGAACTGCCCCCTGGAAACCACCTACATTCTTTGTAATCTTTTATGTATTTTTAATTTGTCCCAGTTTTAGGCAAGTATCTGGTTGTTCTTCCTTTTCTCCATATTTTCTTTAGAACTCTTTTTCTGAGTTATTTTAGAAAATGTAAATAAACATTCAGATTTATAGAATTCAAAAAAGTTTCTCCTATTGTAGAGCCAGATCTTTTTAAAATCCAGCAAGATTTCTCATTCTCCATGTTCTCCAATAACAAGAAGTCCCAACAAATACCTCTATCCAGTTAATATAAGACTTTTTTTTGTTTAAGCTCTCCTTCAGAATACAAGTCAAATCAGAGGACCCAAAGCATTACGCAAATAACCTAAGGAATTATTCTGCTGTCTTGCACTGGATATAAAACATGTATGAAAAGGGAAAACAGAAGAGGAAATGGAATAATATGGGTGAAAAGTCATATTCATGGAAGTCTAGACACCAGCTTTGATAACCACCAACACTGTGCCCAGGAGTAGCCCAAGTAAAAGAGAAAAGATGAGGAATAATAAGAAAACAAAGAAGTGATCCAGACTCCATCAATCCTAAGTCTCCGGGACCATGAAAAATGGAATTTTTTTAAAGGATCCATCCATCCAACCAGACACTACATGGTGAATAAGAATGAAGCTTTCAAAGTCAGATAGATCTGGGTTTGAATCTTCGCCACTCTTGATATTAACTGATGTGGTTGCAAGATGCTTTGCTTCTCTCTTCCTCATTCTCCTCATTTGTAATATGGAGATAAAGCCTTGGGTTAGTTATGAGGATTAAATGAAATAATGTGCCTAAACTCTTGACATCTGGCTGGTGCACAGTAAATCACTCAATAAACTGCAGCTGTTATTCAAAATGTGATCAGACTGTGCTAGGGACTGAGGTGAGTCAAAGGAAATGTAAGTCTCATTCCCTCTATTATGTACTCCCAGTCTCAGCCAACACAGCTCTGCACATAACACTGCTTCAATCATCAGCACACCACGAAGACATGAAGGGAACAAGAACTATGTGGAGTAAATTGGAAAAATATACACTAGTTACTGGTCTAGCATCGCAGCTGCCTGGATTAAGGAGATCTGGGTCATCAGCTCACCAGTGTTGCTCAAAGTCGGACTGAATTCTCTAATGGAGAAAGGATTAGAGGACAGAACCAGCTGTTGGAGCTATTGGCATTATAAGAATCTGAGTGTGGTTTTAGGAAGAGATAGCCTAAGGAGAAAAGAAGTGCTCACTTTTTTATATATAGTATTATTGGCTACTGAGGACAGGTGATGTCTGAGAGGGAATGAAACACACTGCCTCCTTATAGTCTCTTAAAAATACACATACACAGGGGCACCTGGGTAGCTCAGTGGGTTAAGCCTCTGCCTTTGGCTCAGGTCATGGTCTCAGAGTCCTGGGATTGAGCCCCACATCAGGCTCTCTGCTCAGCAGGGAGCCTGCTTCTCCACCCCCCATGCCTGCCTCTCTGCCTACTTGTGCTCTCTCTCTCTCTCTCTCTGTGTCAAATAAATAAATAAAATCTTTTAAAAAATACACATATACATAGTATATGGAACACGTGTTTGTTGGAGGAAGTAACCCGTCTGATATCACAGCCTATTGCTGATGTCTTGTGAGAAAGGAAAGTTTTTTGGAAATGTTTATTCCACTTGAATTTTTCAACTTTATGTTTTGCATATATGTGCTTAGGGTTTTTAAATACTACTCTCTTCTCTCTGTCACTAATCTTATTTGTACTCTGGAAAAAGTTACTCTGTAGCGTGGTGGGTGAAAAGATATCTTTTCAATTGAGTAAGTTTTTTTACATAATTTACAATTTACATACATATTTAACTCTCATGGTAAAAACATAATCTCGCTCAACTGGCAAATGAGTTGCTATTAACATACTTTATTAATAATAGGAGGAATCCTATTTAAATAAAGAAATGTAATCCTTTAAAACCTGCAGTCAATACGTAACACTTAGCAATTGTGCTTTAAGGCATATTTCATGAGCTATATCTGACTCCCAGAAATGGTCACAAAGTGAGGAATGCTTTTAAGCAAGCAGATGACTCCATTGTCACAGTAGTACTGACTCTTATAGAAGTATAATTCTAATTATAGCAGTAGCAGTGGTGATAGTAATAGTGATACTATTACTAAATTACACCAACCATGGTTTTAAATGTGTCATATATGTTATCACCAACCCTTTGCATTAAGATCTTTATTATCCATTTTTACAGATGAGCAAGTTGAGATGCAAGAAGGTTAAGTATTGCCCCAGATCATGCAACTATTAAGTGGCAGAGTTAGAATTTAACCAAGAAAGACAGGAGAACCTGAGATTTTTTTTTTTAATACTTCTCTAGAACACACATCATTTGCATGACTACCAGGAAGGTGACCTTGAATTCCAGTCCACATTTGTGTGATTCCGGCATGCATTTCCTGATTATAAGACCACAGTTTGGTTTTTGGAGGCTCCCATGTCTTTTGGGCAAATGTTATCCTGAGAGACCCATGAGTTCAGAGTTTATGACCACCGCTCTTCATCTGAGAAGTAGCTGTGGGGATATGATGAGGAAAAAAAAAAAAAAAGGTGAATCTGCTTCAGGGAAATGGTTCCACAGACCTTAGTTGAGAATGTCGCTCATTTCTGGAGTACAAGAAGGAGGGGTGGAGGAGAGGAAGGGGAGAGAAGAGAAAGGAAAGAGAAAAATTTAATGAACAATTACTAAGTGCCAAGAAAAGTACTAAGAACCTTATATGTAAGAACTCATTCATTGGAGCACAGAGTTCAGAGAAAGAGCCACACATGTGAGCTAAAGACAGAATGATGTTAACTTACAGAAAATTAAGAAAACCAGATTCTTTAGGAAAAGACAGCTATTCCTTTTGCAGATTGGAGAACTCAGTTGGAAGATGCAATGGCATGCCCCAAGGCCCACATTAAGTTAATGCTAAAACCAGCAATGGATCAGCTTGCTGGGTTTCCCTCTGCCCAGTCCCCATAGGCATCTAACTCCAGGGAGGACATTTTCACTGGGCTTTCCTGCTTCCCACTGGTGCCTGGCACAGATCATATGTCAGCTAAGACATCCTATCTTAGTGACAAAGTCATCAGTCTGAATCAGGGATACCCTTTGGTAGCTAAACCAAGGGGAGTGGTGGTGGGTACCAAGCTTGACTTCCCAGTGTACCTAAAAGGTTTTGTTTGTTCCAACTCTTTCTTTGAAGAAAAGAGGATAAATATTATGAGCTAGATGTTTTAACTCCCATCTTATAGATGAAAAAACTAAGATTCCAAGAAGTGAATAAATTAACCTAAGTTTACTGAGCTAGGAAGTGACACATTTAGACCTCCATTATAGGACTGCTGAACAAAAATTTCACCAGTGTCAATGAAATGCACATTACATGTCTATGCCATTCACTTTGGATCTAAGATAATACCTTCTGTATGACCAGTTCTTCTTTACAGAGGCATGTTCTGCTTAGGCTGACAGAAAATAGCCATTCTCCTTCCAGGTCTAGGACGAATCACTATGTTCGTTCTTACCTGCCCAATTAGGAAACATATTATGGCATAGAGAATAAATAGCCCCAATGTTGTTGAGCTTATTTTTCCTTTGCTTTTCTTAGAAAAATAAAGGAATGGTGTCTTTTTTTTAATACTCATATGTAAGATGCAGAGCTCTGTCTCCCTGAGAAGGTATATGGCAGTGTTAGCCCTTACACAGAAAAAATAAAAGCTTCTGATTCTTTTTGCTCTGCTATCAATACAGCCAGCACAGGGGACATTATAAAACAGGAACCTTATATTTCTAGAAGGGCTCTAGAATCAGTTAAATTGGAACACCACCACCTGCGTAGTCTTGATCAATTTATTTGACATCCCCAAGCCTCAATTCCCTGATTTTCTTTTTTTCCCAGCTTTACTGAGGTATAACTGACAAATAAAATTATAAGATATTCAAAGTCTACAAAGTGATGATTTGATATATGTTTATATTGTGAAAGGACTCCCCCATTGATTTAATCAACACATCCATCACCTCACATATTTACCTTTTTTTTAAGAGAACATTTCAGTTTAATTTCCTGATTTTTGAAATGAGGAAAATAATAGCATCTACAACATCCGGTGGTTTTGAGACATATAAAGTACTTACGATGCCACCTTGCACCCATTAGGATGACTGCTATGAAAAAAAGCAGAGAATAACAAGTATTGGTCGGGAGGTGCAGAAATTGGAACCCTTATGATCTGTTGGTCTGAATGTAAAATGGTGCCACTACTAGGGAATACAGTATGGTGGTCCCTAAAAAAACTAAAGACAGAATGACCATATAATCCAATAGTTCCACTTCAGAATACATACCCCAAAGAGATTTTATACCCATGTTCAGAGCAGCATTATTCACAATAGCCAGAAGGCGGACACAACTCAAGCATCCATTGGAAGATAGAAGAATAAGCAAAATGTTGTATACATATACAGTGGAATATTATATTGGAATATACAAATAACATTATTATTTGTATACATATACAATGGAATATTATTCCCTTAAAAAGGAAGGAAATTCTGACACATGTTACAACATGCATGAACCTTGAGGACATTATGCTAAATGAAACTGTGAAGTAACAAAAGACAAAAACCCTGTGATTCCATTTACATGAGACACCTAGGGGAGGCTAATTGATGGAGACAGAAAGTACAATGGTGGTGGCCAGGGCTAGAGAAAGGACAGAATGGGGAATTATTGCTTAATGGATAGCTTCAGTATTGTAAGAAGAAAGAGTTCTGGAGATGGATGGTGCTGATGGTTATCCAACACTGAATGAGCTGAAAACCACTGCAAATACACTTAAAAATGGTTAAGACAATTAAAAAAAAAAGTCATAGGAACAGCCAACTTGGGGGTGGGGGGAAACAATGATATAAGTCAAAATACCTGAAATGAAAAGAAATAAAACACTTAGCACAGTGCTGGCCCATTGCAGTAGTTCAATAAATGTTGAACTGCTGGGGGCACCTGGGTGGCTCAATGGGTTAAAGTCTCTGCCTTCGGCTCAGGTCATGATCCCAGGGTCCGGGGATCAAGCCCTGCATCAGGCTTTCTGCTCAGTGGGGAGCCTGCTTCCTCCTCTCTCTCTGCCTGCCTCTCTGCCTACTTGTGATCTGTCTGTCAAATTAATAAATAAAAATATCTTTTTAAAACATGTTGAACTGCTGGTAAAGACAGTGGAAGGTGGTGGCTGTGAGGCAGTGGTAGAGGTTGGAAAGGTGGTAATGTGATATTAATATAGGGAGTATACCTGTCTCCTCTTTAGAAAAGGTTGGCTTCTGGAGAGAAGGTGCATGCTTTAAATCTCAGAATGCACAGTGACACTGAAAGGATTGACTGCTTTTATAGCAGATGAGCTCCTATGGCAGCTGAATACAGGTAGTGAACTGAGAGGCCCAGCATGGTGGTGGCAAGGTATAGCATTTGGGGAATTGCTTCAGCAATTGGAAAAATGTGTTTTAATTAGGTTGGTTGGTTGGTGATTCCCAAAGCAATGGGCTCTGAAGGGAAGGCAAGGGTGTGCATATATGTGCTTGAGCACACACATGCATGAAAGAGAGAGGGGGGGTGGGTGGGAGATGTGATCGACTGGAGAGAAGAAAAGCAATCTGTTATAAACAGCCCATTAGGTGATATAAGACAGAGATCAAACTCCTGTACTTTGAGATCTTGGGGGCCAGTGGCATCAACCTGTGGCACCGGCGTGGAGACTTGCCCTAGAGGGATGGTGGGATGAGGAGAAGGTTTAAGGGGTAGGAGCTGGCCCCTTATTGCCACACTACCCCAGCTGACTCTGCCCATTTTGTGTCTTCTAGGAAGACGAGTGAGGTGAGCATCTCAAGGTCCAAGGCTGATAACTATATGAACCCCCAGGAACAAAATTGACTGAAAAGAATAAAATTTTTAAGGTGAGACTGTTCTCTATCGTTTCTGTCTCAGGCTATGAGAGGGAAAGGTTGAACACAATTTTATTGAGAAATCAATTGTAATTGGCACTCCGCATGATTCCTGGCAGAGGACACTGATAACGGGCTCTCCTGAAATCTGCAAGCTAATTTACTTCCGCCGCCCACACCCGGACAGACAAGCCCGAATCAGGGGCTCCTCTTCCCAATTGATTTTGCAGCCCCCTCCTCCTGTTTATGAGATAAACAATAAATTTAGAAAAGGAAACAGAAGGGGATGAGTTCAGAGTAAAGTAGTGAAAAGTACAGCTGAGCAGACAAAGATAAAAGAGCAGATTCAAGTGTGTGCTAAGGGCTAGGAATTTCTCTGATACGGTCACCCAGAGGAAAGGAGGAAAAATAACCTTAGGCTCATGTGGTGGAGGGAGTGATTCACCACTAAAACCCCTCAGAAGATGTCTTCCTAAGTTTTTCCCTGTGTTTATTTCCATCAGGCTGCAGCACCTTAACCAAAAAGAACACGCCAATACTGTGGCTCTCGAGGTATGGGGGGACATCTGAACAAAATCCATAATGAGCTACTAGGAGCAAAAAAATAAAACTGTGATTTTTAATGCAATGCTATCCTGACCTTTTCGAGGGGAGCAGCAGCTGGCCTCACCAGACTCATGGATTATAGGACTTTCCTCAGAATTTATCCAATGTCCTGATGCAAATCCACCCAAAGTATCATTTATTTAGGTGAGAATTGTCACATTAGGGGCTTAAGGCTCATCCAAGTATACCTCGGAATGTATTGTCCCCATGAAAAGGACAAGCAAATGGTTTTCAATCAGCACTCTACATAGCCAGTAAACTTCATACTTAGCAATTTGTCTTACTGACAAGCACCCTGAGCCTCTCATGAGGGGTTCCTCGGGGTGGGAGAGACAAAAGAAAGAAGAGCCAGTCATTTTCCCTTTTCCAAAGAGCCAGCAGCCTTTGACTCTGGACCCAGTCTCCAGGTCCCTGTCCCAGACCCAGCTGTGGCCATCGTCACACACTCCTGACAGGGTTCTCCTCTCCAAAAAGTAGAACAGCATCTTTGAGACAACCCCCAATGCTGAACAACGGCCATAGACCAGCAGTCTTCCAAGAGCACTCACATCTAGGTCTGGTGCCCCATGCGAGGACTGTCCTCCCATCATCCCCTGGCATCCCCAGCTTTCTCCCAACCCCTATAACAAGGATCCCTTTTCTCCATGGTATATTCCCAGCAGCCACCAAAATCTAGGGCATCACAGCCTAAAATAATAATTTCCTTCAAAGCCACAGAAATCCCAAAGCTACTGAGCTACTTGGGACCCCATCTCTCAGGACCCTCCCCTCCTCAGGAAGGAGTTGATTTGGGAGTGACCTCTGCACCTCCACCCCATCTCACACAACAGCATCATGGACTCTGCCCCAGGCACCAGCGAGCGCTTAACACCTGCCTTCCAGAAAGGTTCATCACAAAGCTGTTTTTTCCAGACTCTTAAGCTGACCAGCAGCACATGGTTTTAAGCTCTGAAGATCCAAATCAAGGAGTGAACGTCACATGACTAAAGCCCAGAAAGTTCAAAAAACAAACAAACAAACAAGAAAGGATACTATAAATAAACAAAAGTTGGAATCAGGTGCTGGTTATGCATAGCACCACACAAGCAGACCTTGGAAACCAGCTTTTTTTCATTTTGCAAGCAAACCACTACAGAACACAATTTCAGGAAATATATGCCGTTAAAGAATATTACAAGCAGCTTACTGCAGTAATACCTATAATTTTTCATTCATTTTAATATGCCTGTTTTTCACATTTAGAATTTCTAGTAACTCTACCTTATTATGTTCTCTTGGTTGATGTGCCTATATAATCGGATAAACATTTGTCTAATACTGGGCTGTGCTATTTTTAAAAGTACTTTTGTGGAACAACAAAAACAAAACCAAAAAAATCACTATAAAAACAAAAGCACCCACCACTGCATTTTAATATTTAAGCCTTTCTAAGGTTGGGGAAAGATGTTATTTTTAAAAAGGGATTTTTACCAAAATTCTTTCAGACTGTGAGTTGATTACAATGCTCTGGCTGTGTGGATTTTTCAAATCAAGTCTTTCTTTTTTGCCAGATGAGGAGGAAAGGGCAATGTTTCATGAAGTCTTCCCTGGAAATGTGTATGTAAATGTATAAACATAATAGCAATGAGCATATATTAGATAAAAAAAAATTGATGAGTGAACACTACATGCCAGCATTTTATACGAATTAACCCATTTAATCCTAACAAAAGTCCTGTGAGTTCAGTATAATATTTAACCCCATTTTACAGATGAGGACATGAAATGACCTACTACTTTGCTGGTACAGTGTTAAATATTTTACATAATATTATTATTTTAATCTGCACAACTCTCAATATTATCCTCATGGCACAAACTTCCTTATTTTTTCTAAAAAAAAAAAAAGAAAGAAAGAAAAAAAGAAAAAAAAAAAAGGAGGATTAAGAGTTACAGGATATGCCAAATATCACACAGGGATTCAATCCAGAGCCACCTCTGTCTAGCATCCATTCTTAACTACTATGCTCACAGGGTGCTGATAAACTTTCTCAACAAACCAACCCAATTTTCACTGTTCTAGCCTTAAATGGGTGAAGTTTGATTGGGTTCACAGTGCTGAAAAACAGCCACTTTGGCTGAGATCCAGTGTGTTGGCCCGATGACTGGAACTTGGGAGAGGCTGTACACACTGAACTAAGCAACTTTGGCCAAAAAGAACACTGGGCAAGTTTCTTAGTAACTGTATACAATTTTTGACAACAACCTTCCCATTTCTATTTCCTTTGGGCTCATATAACCACAAAGGGAAGATGAAGATCCTCTATCCCTGCAACCACCAAGACCTGTCTTCAACACAATAAATTGTTATGTATCAGTGCGCTTGCATCTCCTCCAAATACGAATCAGGACTAGGAGAAAAACTATATATTAAGCCATGGTACTGTGGGAGGGTATGATGAAGAGAGAGACTTTAAGCTGTTGAGTCAGCTTGCTGTGGTCTCTTTGGATCCAGCCTCTTGGGCATCCTGGTCTCTCTGGCCTTTCTTTCTGGACTGTTGCTCTAAATTCATGCTCACATATGGCATTGAGGACAGGCTTAGAGCTGAAATAGAAACCAAAGGAAAGGAGGCCATTTGGGTCTCCCCAGCATGAGTACAGGTGTCCTCAACCACCTGCTCTCAGCCCAGCCAGCTGACCAGAGCTTGGGTTCTGCAGAGTTTGGTGGGGAGGCATAATCTCAATGATTGATTTAATATAGTTTACTTTCCTTTGTCATCCATATAATCTTCTTCAGCACTTTGTGAGAAGAAGCAACCAGAGCTACAGCAGGTCTGGTCAAGGCATTGACACAGAGAAACCTGAACCCTACCAAATGATACACCACACCACAAAACCTTGCCTATTATCTATTTTAACTCCAAGAAACAAACAAAGCCCTTTGCAAACTCAATCCTGAGATTTTGTTCTAATATTACTGATAAAAACCTGAGAAGTAAGGAAACAGCGTGATCTGGCCCTAACAGAGCAATGTTAATGTCTTCCCCTATGATGGTACCCATGATGTGCTACAGGTAAAAATGACACTCTTCTCATGCCTGCAGGAGGCTCTTGACATCTCCTAAAATTCCATAGGACGTGACTATAACATTCAACTAGATCAAGTGTTTCAGAACAGCTTTTGTTTACCCATAAAATGAACCAGGTGGTCACCATCCAATTCCTAATAGGTAAAATGTGCCAGCCTCATCAAAGCCAGTTTGGGAAGAATATAATCTGCAAGTCGAATTTCTCTGACATGAATCACCTCTTTCTCCACACTCCCACAGCACAGTGTACCAATCTCCGTGGCAGCTCATCTCACAACTCCATAATTATTCATTTGCATGTCTGCCTCCCCCAACTAGCCTGAGGGCCCCCATTGGCCAGGCAGAAGCTCTGTTCAATGCAGCTATATATCCTTGGTGCCGCACAGTCTATGGCCCATCGTCAGAGCTTGACAAATGCTTAGCAAATGCTTAGTAAAGCACCATTCCACCCACTATCCCAGTTTCCTTCTGTAGCCAGACACTAATTGCTGGAAGCTAAAACTGCAGCATTGTCTCCTGGTATCAACCCAAATAGTCAGATATGTGCCTTCAAAATGGATGCTTCATCTATAAATGTCTCTAAACCACTTTTGAAAATCTATGTATTTTTTCTAGAGACAGAAGTTCCCACGTTTACCCAGGAAAATGCAGAACTACCCCTTATTCCTCCTGAACAATTCAAGGTAAAGGGGGAAAAAAAAAAAAAGCCCATCATTCTAGAATCCTGGACCAATGGTCTACCCTTCCCCAAAATTCTCAAGACTCCATCAAGTTACATGATCTTCTCCTTCCGGCCTTCATCTTTCCAGACCAAGAGGGTTTATGCGGCCTTTCTGCAGCAAGCTCCCCTTCTTCTTGACCATTTTAGACAAACGTCTGGCAAGTGGACCCTTCCATACTTCCTGAAAGTTCTATAACTGAAAATCTCCCCTCCACCCCAGCCACAGATTCTGAACTGGCAGATTTAATTGGCAAGGTTAGCAGAAAAGTAAAAAAACTAAACAGGCCATCATAGCCAACTCCCTCAAGCCTGACAAGAGGGGAACCAAAGTCAGAGAGAGGAGATGAGACCTCTTGTTCTGCCTTCCTCCAGCTTGTTCAGGGCACACTCTGTTTTCTTCCGTTTAAACAAAGGGCATTCTCCCATTCTGCCAAGGGCTCAGAATACTTTTCTGGGATCTGGCCCAGGGCATGGCCCCACCACTCAGTAGGTAGGGAGTGACTTCTGCCAAGTCACTTAACCACCCAATCTCAAGTTCCTCATCTGTAAAATTGGGATAATATTTCTCAACCGACATCCTAGGTTCCTAGCGATAAATATTAATGTCCGTAGAGGGCTTTGAGATCCCGGGGTGAAGGATGCAGCAGAGTGTTATTTTTATGACGTTGCAGCTTCCATAAAGCATCAAATTCAATGAGAAAGAGGAGAGAGGGGGCACTGGGCTGGAACCAAGAATAATGCAGGCAGATGCTGTTCGAGCTTCCCCCTACTGCTAATGCATCTCGACAGTCACCTGCAAGTCTGCTGCTATTCCAGTCCCGGGGCCTTCATTTTAACTGGTGACCTCGTTCGATGCTTCCCCATCCCCCTCTTGCCAGCATCGGAATCCCTATTTAGCATCATATTAATATGGAACTTCATAATGCTGATATGGATCTGTGTATTACAAACATCAGGGGGCCCGCCTGGCAGTCTGCTGGCATCAACATGCTACTCAGCAGGGAATCTGTGTTCGAGACTCTGGAGTGGGCCAGCCTTCCGGAGCTGGCCAGACGCCCACATCCGAACTGCCCAAGCAGCACCCCTCCTCCCTCCTTTCCCTCCCAGGAGAGGCTTTCCAGGCGCCCAGGCACCAAAAAGTAGCAAAGACTGCTGTGCACAGACCTCCGTGACCAGAAAAGAAGCTGATTTTATTTTGGGATAAAAACTTAGAAAAGGAATCCAATAAGAACAAAAAGCCAAAAAGATAATTCTGGAAATAAGAAAGGAGGGGAAGAGGTAGTTACAATGTAATGCCCCGGCTCAATAACAAGTCAGTGACCACTCATTCTTAACATGTCTGGAGGGTCTTCGGAGAATGGCTGAGGGGAGAGAACCAGTAGGGAGCCTCTGCAGAACAGGGCTGAGGGGTGATGAGTCCACTGTTGGTTGCAGTAGTTCCTTTGCCTGGTCTGGGGACCAGAGGCAAGGGAAAGAGTCAAGGAGGGAAGGGGATGGAAATGACCCTTCACCTCATTCTCTAGGTTTGGGAGTCAGAGCTGTCCCAAGCCCGGACAATCAGACCTGGTTAGAGCTGTCAAGGAACAGAGGGCAGAAGCCAAGGTTTAGAGAAGATGTGGGAGAATCTCTACCAGTAAATGTGATGACAAGTCCACTCGGGATATTCATATACATGCACACGAGGCAGCTGTCCTTTCTCACGTGCACCCCCGCCGTGTTCCTCTTCCTTCTGTAACACCCTTCTCCTTCAAAATGCCCTCTGTAACTTCTTTTTCAGATTGCATCTACATAAAACAGTCTCTTCTGGACTTTAAAGTGCCAACATGTACATCTTGCTCACTATAAAATCATCACCCATTCTACGTTTCCCTTTCATAATTGCCCATCATGGACCTCCCACACAATATAGATTAGTGGATGTTGAAGCTCAAATAAATAAATAAATAAATAAATAAAATATGGAAAAATAAAGATTATGTCTTGAGAACATAAAGGTTGGGGAGGTTTGCCCTAGCACATCCTTAAGAAAGTTGTGCATCAAACTCTTTAAAGAATGAATTCATGCAACCTGTTTAAGGAAAATATTTATTCCCCACCTGTCTTGCTTTTATGGGATAAGATGCAATTTAGTGCAACACCATTGGCTTCCCTCTACTCCATGCCTCTCCTCTCCAAGGCAGGAGAAGGGACTTTTACTTAATTGACAGTTTAGAATAAGGAAGAAAACATGGGTAGCTTCTGGGACCTCTCATTAGGATTTGAATGCCTACCTCCACTCCCCCATGCAGGAGTCCTTCTCTGCAAGTATCAGGGTAGGCAGTTAATTTAGCGGTACAGACATTAGAAAGACCCCATAAAGTTTTATCATATCCTTCATTCAAATTCTGATCAACAATAGCCCTGGTATTCTGATTTTTAGCTGGTTTCCTCTTATGCCTACCTAACACAGGTAAAGTGATCCCCCCAAATCCCAATGAAGCCCAGCTTATTCTGTTTTGCCATGCTCTCAGTGTGGCTAAGAAAATAAATACATTTAATAATACATTTAATAAATACATTTAATTTAATTAATGTATTTAAATAAATTCATAAATACATTGAATGGCTATTAGGTCATTTTATTTTAGTGCTAGTTTATCCCTGTTGAGAATGGCCCTCCATATGAGGAAGAAATATGGAAGGGAAGAACTACTCCAACCAGAAACACCTTGTGAATGCTAAATCTAGGTTACGTCTTGACCTAGAACCTTCCTGTGACTTAACTCCATGACTCCTCAGGAAGACACTATGAGGTCAAGTAGATTGCCTTCCCTAGTTTCCAGGTAAGGAAGCTGAGACCTGAAAAGGTTATGAAGCCAGTCAAAGAAAAGGATAAAAGCCAACATAAAGCTTACAGGTCCGTTCCTACTTCTGTTCGTTCATTTACTGAGACACCACTGTGTGCCATGCCTGCCGCACCATGATGGAAACCCAAGAAGATATGCTTGCGCTCTGTTCCTTCTCATAAGCTCTGGGGGGTGGATCTTGCCTGTGGGATACTAGATGCTTACCAACCCTGGGAATCAGAAATCTGATTGCCAGTGCAAGTGGGCTTCAGCCTCCAGGCGCCACAAAATCTCAACCTACTCCTCTCTCTGCTGTTGGTCTCCTCAGGTGCTAACGGAAGCTCTCAGCTGCACACCTCCCTTGTGGGGGTCCTCTAAGACTCATTACTGACAAGAGCCACACAAAGGAAGCTGATTGAAGCTGAACCCTGTGCTCCGGGCAAGTCAGGTGGAAGGATGTCTGCAGAACATAGTGGAGTGAAAATCGCCGTCCACAAACTATTGCCAAGTAAGTAAAATAGCCATTTATTTTTGTGCGTGGTGGTGGGAGGGGGTGATTGTTAGTTTGCAAGGGGGGAAAAAAGAATATTAATAGTTTAAAATTTGTTTCAGTCAAAAGAGAGTTTTAAAAGTAGAATTATGACCCTCTAAAAAGGAGCTGACACAAATCTCTATTAGCATAATGGCACCACAACGCTATCAAAGCCCTGTTAATGCAGCCCTCTGTCCAACTCCGAACACCAGATAAATGGATCGAGAGTATTATTCAGGGGTCTGCTCCTCCATCAGTGAGAGGACTGTTTGTATGCGGGGAGCACCCATTAGTGCTAATGGGAGCTACAGATGTAAATCCCCAGGCACTGGGAGAGGAAAAGGTCCCCTGAGATTTTCCGCCAAGAACCCATCCACTGTGATAGGTACTTGGGAGCCAGAAAGTCCTTCCTCATTAGCACAGCTCCACTCTGGGAGTGATTTGCAACCTCACCCTGAGAATGAGAGATTGAACTAGTCTTTCTTTGCCATGACATCTATAGCCTCTCATGCTTCTTGCCTCTGGATATTGTGCCACCAAAACCTAGTCTAAGACAAATGCCATTTTAATTTGCTTTAGGCAGTGAAGGCCAACACGCATTTCAGCCGAGAAAGTTATGTGTTTTAATTGCTTTATGAAGACATAGCATATGCCCTGACACAGTTAAATGATTAACAGATTACTCCAAATGCCTTTGGCATAGAATATCTATACGTTCATTAGCCAGAACAATTTATCTTCTTGATAAAACTAAAATTACTTATACAGCAGGTTTATTTTCCATGATTAATAAATGATAAAAATCTAAATTATCCATCTGAAATGTCTCTTTTTGGCCATTAATCTCACATTTATCAGCTTCTATAATACATACTATTAATAAAAAAATTCAATTTTCCAAGTATTTTAATTTGTTAAGAAAAAAACAAAACACATCTAATGCAAAGGAGCATCTCAATTACTAGGAAATTCTATAGCGAATCCTAAATAGTCCAGGAGTAAAAAGACAGTTAGCTTTCATATTTAAACAGATAAATGAAATCTGTGGCATACACAGGCATCAAAATGTCCCCAAAGTGATCCCTCTCTCAAATATATTTCCAATAGCAAGACCTCAGAATTAATGGACAATTTCAGTATCAGTCTGTAGGTGCTCAGAAGGACAAAATAAAGATCATGCTCAGAAACAGAGCCAGGAACACAGTGCTCTAGAATCCACTAAAGGTCAAAATGCAAGCCCTGCACGTGTCCAAGAAAGTGAGCTCCGGAAGCACACGTTTAGCTAGAGGGAAAGCCTTGGGAATTAGATCCTTCTGTCAGCTTTTTAAAATGTTTAAGACCGTCTGTCCTCCAATTAAACTGATCAAGGGAGTCCAGGATGGTTTGTTAGCGACTCTGCTCTGGAGAACACTCATTAAAAGTCCCAAGGCTGATTACGGACTTCCAGGCTCAGGCACTCCGCTTCTGCTGTCAGCTGCTCATTTCTCTGAATTTCGACTGCCAGAGTAACTGTGGAGGCTGAGCCGTGCTTCCCCCGCTGCCAGAAAAGGAGGAGAGAGACATCTGCCACCGTCCTGAGTCACCTGGTACTTACCTCGGTGACTCACTCTCCCGGAGGGGCCAGAACAGAACAGCTCCGGGAGGACATGTGTGCATGCGCACGTGGTGTGCACACTCATGTTCACAGACAGGCCCTGGGCCCTCCTGCAGGTCTGACACGCGGCTAGGCATGGGGTGTGAGGTACCTCACTGAGAAAACCTCTCTTTTGCTCTCCTAGAAGCCAGAGTTTAATGACATGGACAGACCAACAAAGAAGGAATTACAGGGCAACGTGATAAATGCCAGGGAAGGAATAACCAGGGGGAAAAAGAAGGATGTGCCTTCTGGAAGTGGTAACAAACAAAACTGACAAGTAACCAGAAGGCAGGAAAACGGTTCCAGTCAGAGGGAACAGTACATGCAAAAGTCCAGAGGTGTGAAAGAACCCTCACATTGCTTCACATTTTTACCATTCAGTGAGCACCTACTATGTACTAGGCACCACCCTAGCTGGGAGGGTGACAGTGGGGTGCAGTGGTCATGGTCCTGCCTTCCCAGGGCCCACATTCCAGTGGGCTTTGGGGAACTGTAAATTAATTCTGTATGACCAGAACACAGTGGGGGGGACAAGAGCCAAGACTAGAGAGGTACACATGGCTTCACCTCTGTGAGATTTAGGATTTGGACTTTATGCTCAGCACCATGGTGTGTGCATATATGTGCACATGTTTGTATACCGTGAGAGGTATATGATATCAGAATAGCACACACAGACCTGGCCTGAACTGAAATCATAGGAAAAGGTATGTACTAATATGTACCTGGCCATAGCCTGGCCAAAGAGCTCAAGTGAGCAGTGTATCCTTCCCTGAAGGGTAACACTAGTACTTACCCCATGAACTTTTCCTCATGCCCCTCACCACCCCAAATCCTCTTCTTCATCATGACACTCTCCCCACTGACCCTGATGGTGTCTTTATGGTACCTCATTCTGCACTCCAGCCTTCTGCTGGTGTTGGATCCACCATGACCCCTTCTACAACTGGACAATACTGAAATAAGTGAAGAGTTAGGATCAATCTATATTCCAATCCCAGCCCAGCTACTGGGCAAGGTGCTTGGTGATGATAGAAATAACCATACCTGGCATCTATTGAGAATTTAGTATGTTCCAGGCACTTGACATGCATTAATCTATTCAAATTTCATATGAACACTATAAGGAAGTATTATTGTGATATTTTTTCCCCCTGCTGTCACTTGCAGCACCTCATTTGGATCTGTTTGGAGTCTTGCAATCTTGACTGCCCTATGTTCTCCTACAAAAGGACCTTGAGATCTTATCTGGAGGGTCTAGCAAGGGAGTACAGCTACTCATAAACCCCTGACCGAAGAACAGTCCTCAGGGAAAGTCATACTCTTCAACTGAGTCCACAGCTTTGGGAGGGACACACGTGGAACAGTGAGGAGAGAAGAGGGCACCCACCTAGTTAGGCAGATTAACCAAATCAAACCTGGTGACCAACGAGGTGAAAGATGTAGCAACCAGGTAGGCCTCATATCCTCTGATCTCCATTTTTCAAAGAAAGAAACTACAGAAAAGGAAGGTTCCATGTCTTGCATGCGACCACATGGCTATTAATGGTCAGGCCTAGAGCCAACCACAGGAAATCTTAACCACTGAGCTATCCTACTTCTCTTTGGTGCCTTGGTTTCCTCAGTTTCAGAGTGGATATAGTAGTACTGATGTTTGGTAAAGATTAAATGACTAACTTCAGTGCCCAGCACAGTACACACTCAAGAAATATTGATTTCCTCTGTCTATTCCAATCCTATCCATTCCTGGGGCTTAAGTCAAACCTGTGCTTTTTCATGAAGTCTTTTCTAGACACTGAGTCTACATTGACATGTTCCTTCTTTGAAATCCCTTCCAATTTAACATATCTGTGTTTCATATTGGCATTGGTCATATAGTTTTGTATTATAATTGGATTTTTCCAAGCTTTCTTGTTTTTTTTTTTTTCTAGCAACCTTGCATGTTTCTTAAGCCAATAATCATATCTAGTCTTCCCCAGTAATTTGCCAAGGCATTTCTAAGGGTGTAGGTTTTCCAAACAGGTTGGCAAAATAAAGAATAAGGAACTACTATCAGCATCCACCTGTGGAATAAATACATCTTTGGAAGGAAATCAAGTAATTTATAAGTCAGTTCAGGTAGAAGGAATTTGTACATATCTTTATTCATCCTAGAGATTCTGAGGAACTTAATTTTCAAGTTAGGTTCTAATCTTTTATTTAAATTATTTTGCTTCTTTAAGTATATATATATTTTTTCAATGTCCAAAGGCAATAATCCCCAGGTCAACAGAAGAAAAGGAGCTAATTGCTCAACATATTTGAATGTGGTTATTCATTTTTCACTCTCAAATGCATAAAATGCCCTCCTACACTCAAGTCAATGACTTTTGCTTAGGAGGAAGCAAACACATTAATAAAATGCATAAACACTCTCCACTGGCAATAAATTTTAAGAATAATTGACCTCATCAAATGAAAGTTTACAAGTGAGTTTAGATCCCAAGCCCTATAAACTCTAAACCAGAAGTAAGCTGCATGACTGAAGAGAAGGGATGATGTACCTGAAGTCCGGTTTGTCTTCAAGCCATAGTTCCACCACTATCTCCCTGTGTGACTTCCCTGAGTCCACTTTGCCATTTGAGTCAGAGTTTTTATAAGGAAGAAACTTGTCCCTTGAAGGCATTAGTATATGGTACTACTGTCACAAACAGGGCCAGCAATCAAATAAAAGCATAGGGATTTGAAATGTGAATTAGACTAAGTACAAGTGAGGGATGTCAGTGGCCAGCGGGGAATGTACCCCGACATTCTTCACTGAGTGCACTTCTGGGATTTGCTGGAAATGTAGAGGCCCTCTGATGTATGGAGGAAGTCAAAACCCAAAATACAGGAGGCAGGGTTTCCCCACTAGTAAGCACCCTACACAGAGCTATCTGAATGCAGAATGTACTTCAGAAGAGCAAAAATCTTTAGAAGTGCTATACCTTTGGCATGATGGCAAACCTGTTCAGCAAATGGTCCGTACAATGCAGTAAAGAACCCTCTTTGTTTTATCCACTGGAGTGCTTTGTGGATCAGGAAATGGGCTATTAGAGTGAAAAGATCACACACAGACCTTACTCTGTCTTCTGTCAAGACCGCTGGTCTATGGAAAACAAAGCAAAACAGAGAGTACTTAGATTCCGGAAACCACAAAATTAGGGAGAAAGAAGAGGGGCAGTTCCCTTCTGCCACTTGTTCATGGGGACAGCAGAATCATTTTTTTTTTAAGATTTTATTTATTTATTTGACAGAGACCACAAGTAGGCAGAGAGGCAGGCAGAGAGAGGAAGGGGAGCAGGCTCCCTGCCGAGCCGAGAGCCTCATGAGGGGCTTGATCCCAGGACCCTGGGATCATGACCTGAGCTGAAGGCTGAGGCTTTAACCCACTGAGCTACCCAGGTGCCCCATCAGCAGAATCATTTCTTAAGTAATAGATCCTAATCCTTTGTTTGTCTAGCCCAGTGGTGAGCAAACTATGACCTGTGGGCCAAATCCAGCTGTCTGCCTGATACTACGCATCCCATGCACAAAGCATGGTTTTCCTATATTTAAGTGGTTGAAAACAATATTGAAAGAAGAATAATTTTCTGTGACATATGAAATGGATATAAAATTCAAGTTTCTGTAACCATAAATAAGGTTTCCTTAGACAACAGCTATGAGCATTTGTTTACATGTTGTCAGTGGTCACTTTTGTGCTCCCACGGCAGAGTTGAGTAATTGCAACAGAGACCTTATGGCTGATAAAGCCCAAAATATTTACCCTCTGGTCTTTCACAGGAATAATTTTGCCAACCCTTGTGTCTAGGCCAATTATGTTTTCTTTCAGTTTGTGAAACTGACCTAACTGGCCTTGGTGCTCCCTGGTCAAACTCCTTCTGACCTTAAGACTAGATTTCAGATGTGTCAACCTCTATTAAAGATGTTCCCTAGAATTCCAGAACATTCTTGCTTCTGATTTACAATCATCAGCTCCATGTGCATACACAGCTCCCCCTACCACACACACACATACATACATCCCAAATTCTACTTTTTATTTCCTCAGTCTTTATATTGTCAGAGTTCTGCTATATTGCTATTACATTATCTTCCATAATTCTTCAACCATCAGTACTCTGTTTCCACACATAATGAAAAACTGAAGAAAACATCAAGTATAGAAAGACATTACTAGAACCCAATATTAACATTGAAAAGCTCCTATCAATTATACTTTCTAATGTTACATAATTCTCTACCAATAATGCTTTATTTTTCCTGTTCCAATTTACCTATTTCTTTTTTTCCTGCCAAACTGGGCCAATTTTATGGGTACATTGTAATTTTTTACAGGCATGTTATAATCTGCAGGGTCCTCTAAAAAACAAATGCATCATTGCCATTGCGTTCACGTTAACTAGCATTTTAAAATCATCTATCTGTCTAAAGAAGAGATCTGGTTTATTAGAACCCTATTCAGGAGGTGCCTGAATTGTGTCAAAACACATCCTGAGCAGCAGTATGATAGAGGGGAAAGAGTATCAGACCCGAGTTTTATTTTGTAGAGTGTCATAAACTAACTGTTTGACCTTGGACAAGTCACAGTGCCTCTCTTGACTTTCTTCACTTACAATTAGGTTGAGCTAGTTTAGATCATGAGGAGCTTTTCCATCCTCACATACTCTAATTCTCCGAAGATAGCTTACTCATCTAATTAGTTATTCTGCATCATATGGCAACTGGAAGAATTAAATGGCAGTATTTGTTCAAAGTATATAAATTTTGGTTTTGTTTTGTTTTGGCCTGGGAATCTGTAAGGGGTAATAGTATCTGCCCTTAAGGAATAGGGGTCCAAGTAAGGAGAGGTGGACCAATTGGTTTCCATTAAAAGTCCCTTTGAACCATTTGACTTTTTAAAGGAACTATCATAAGAACATATCATTTTGATTTTTAAAACCTTTAACTGAAGTTAGAGGGGGCTTTAGATTATGTTCAGTTGATATCTTGATTGACAGATCTAGATCTATTACTGATTTTAGACATGTTCATTGATTCTATATGCATTTTTCAAGGGTCACTGAGAGGACCACGTGGGGCTGAATGATCTTAAATTGTCATCCAATGCCAGATTCCATACTTCTGTCTCCTCTCTATTCTCTCATTTTCTCTATGAACAATTCTCAGCTCATAAGCAGACTCCTCATTGGGAACCAGGCAGGTGGAAAGTTTCAACTTTCAAAGTTCATTTATGTTTGAGTCCTCCCAGAAAAAAAAAAAATAATAATAATGAGATTAAAATAAAAGTCTTTTATTTCTCTAAAACCTCAAAAAATCATTTAAAACAGATCTTGTATGAGATTTATCCCTCTAGGCTAAAATAAAGCATTAGAGGTTTTTGTTAAGGGAAACATTTCCTCCAGCTGAAAGGAAACAGAGCTGTAACGGAAATAGGAATGCAGGCTTTGCAATTCCCACCATCTAATATAACATTAGAATTCTGCATTTGCGAATTGCTCCAGTTTTATGTACATATATTATTCAACGACAATAGTGTTTCTTTAGTTTTATAGATTTTTTTCCACTAATTTAATTGGTGATATAATTACTTGCTCTTATAAATCTGAAAATTAGGAATTCAAACACATACACACACACACACACACACACACACACACACACACAAAGAGAAACATGACTCTTACTGGTTTAGCCATTTTCCCCAGGACACTGACATCCTTTCAGTGGTGACTCCAGGCTCTGTTCACCCATGATCAAAGATTTCTAAACAGCCCTTCACTAAATGCACTTGCAGACCTCTCCAGGCACCCTCAAGCATCCTGAACGTTTTGAACCATGACTGCCTGAAAGAGTCTGGTATTTTATAAGGCTGAGTGAGGATGACTCAGCCTGGCTCAGAGACGTGGAACCATTCAGTGACTACTAGAAGGGCCCATTGGAACCAGGTGGACAAAATCAGGTAGAAATTGGTACCACACAGCCACACAGGGTATCACAGGTCCAAGGGTGACTTGCTAAAGAAAAGTCACAGGGTGGAAGTTCCCTAAAGCACTCGGAGTCCCAACAACTGATTTGCATTAAGCCACAAATTTAAGTCCAGCTACAGGTGCACAGAAGAGATGTATGGAAAAAAGCTGCAAGCATGGAGGTCCAGGTATCTTTTAAAATGTTCCCTGATGTCTTTTTTCATTCAATACAGAAAGGCAATCCAGAAAACTTCCACATTTTTGAAGAAACAGATCTCAGGGTATTCTGGTGAATGGTAGACTTTATCCATAACAAAAATGGAAAGGCATATATATGTATGTGTACATGTGTATCTTTATGTGTGAGGGAGGTGGGTAGATTTCTCACAGGAATCAAGGGAACATCAAGCCTGGAGGGAGCTTATCATATCAAACCTTGTAATATATCACTTGTGAGCACAAGCATTGTTCTTATTTCTGCCTTTCCTTCTCTTGAACTCTGACCTCTCCCTTCCATCACCCTTATTCTCGCAAATCCAAACTTTCAGCAGGTGAAACCAATCTCAGGAGAAAAAAGCCAACATGTCCTGAGTACCTACTATGTGCATGGTACATAGTAGGCGTTAGCAGTGAGAGGATGATGATGCTGGTGATGATGTGATTTTCTTATTCCACGCAACAGCCCACTGAGGCAGCTACTGTTATTTTCAGCATTTTACAGATGGGAAAACACTGGGGGCAACACAAAGAGGTTGAGTAATTGTCAAGTTTTCACAGGTTCTAAGGGGTAGAGCCAGCATTTGGGCTCTTCACTGTACTGATAAGCATTCAACTGGCCCCTCTTCTTCAGCAATCAGGAGGAATTGGTGGCCAATTGTGGGTCTCAATTTGGAAACTGTGGCTCTGTTGGGGTGCAGGAGAGAGGGCAGGAAGAGCTGTGATGTCCTCAGACCCTTGGTGGCTGGCTCCAGCAGGAATCCAGCACCACACCCAAAGAGAGACATGGAGATGCCCAGATCCTCCTTCTTGCCTAGAGGGAGGCTTCCATAGAAGCAGATCCTTATTGGAAAGGACAAGGGATTGGCCCAACAAACACTGGTTAGGAGGATGCTAGTACAGAGGATTTCTAGGAATTGGGAGATATCTGAAAGAGAAAGGAATTTACTTTCTTCTCCCATGGAGTAAGGAATTCAATAGCCTTTGGGGCCAGAGAGACCTGAGAAGACACTGCCTGCTGCTACCTGTGGGAGCTTAGACTCCCTATAGAGAACCCACCTCTCCATCTTTCCATTTTCTCAACTGCGAATGGTAATAATTACAGATTTATAGCTGCAGGTTGGTGGTGAGAATGGGAACATAAGCTGTCATGTGGGCAGCATATTAGCTAAGCTGCCTTCTCCCTAGAGTTTTCTTCTCCTTACTACCTTTCTCCACGTACACCCTGTCTTCCACATGACCCTTTTCCTTCCTTACATCCTTGAATCTTCCTCCTGTGAGATCAGGTTTCATTCCTTCACAGAAATCTCTGAAATTTGGATGAAGTGTTCTCTCTGGGGTAATTCCCACTCACTGAAAATATTTGTCCAGTGCCCTAATAGTTGTCCAAATATGTGAGCCAGAAGCACGAACACAGTACTATGAATGGGAAGCTCCCACATTCCCTAAATGGCCAAGAGTGTTTCCCCTGAAAGCAGAAGGAAGGAAGACCCCCCAGGTACCCATCACAGATGTCAGCTTTTTGTTCCAAAGATACCTAAGCATCCCCTCTTTTCTCTTCAAGTCCCAGAAGCTCAAGTAGCAAGTCCCCACTGAGAGAGAAATGCAGCGTTTCCATTGAGGGGAAAACAAACACTCCCCAGTCTGCAAAAACTTTTAGGTTTACAGGAGCCCATCTCTACCTCATATATCAGAGAACAGAGCTTGTCATCAAGCAATAAATACATTATGTTTTGAAAATACCCTGTACTGCAACTGTTGTGTTTCTTAAAATCAAGAAAATTGCCAAATGGGCTTCACACTGCAGACCAAGCAACATAGTGGTCCATTCTGCTTCCTTGTAAAAAGGGTGTGTTTAACAGGTGCCTCCATCAGGGCCACCTCTAAAGGCAGGGGTTAAGGCCAAGCATCTCACTTTTGCTTAACAACTTTCTCGGAGCTGTCACCCATGGAATTTTACAACAATTCTTGAACCTACTTTTGTATTCTGAAATGTCCTATAAAACACTCTGGATAACTCGAAAGATAACAAACCTTGTAATATATCACTGCTACTACTAGTAGAACTATTAGTTCTGAACTCTTCAGTTGTTAAATACCCCTGTCAGAGGCAGGGCCAGTTTTAACCCGCACTAGTGCTTGCGAAGTAATGTATTAGATCTAAAACTGGCACCACACCATCTTGACTAGTTTCCCTACATATCTCCATGTCCCTCTCACATTTTTATGTCATAGGTTCCAACAGCCATGTAATGTAATGTTAACATTAAAAATATGTTTAGAAGGTACAATATTTATGGTGGGTTATGGGTTTCAACTGCTCCCCCTGATCTCTACCCCAAAACATGCTTCCACTGCTGCCACAACCATTAATAGGTCTTAAGCTCTTCCATGAACAAAGCACTATGTACATCCCTTCAAATTCATCATTGGATTTAATCCTATGAGATGCCTACTATTTTATTCCCATTTAGCTGATAAGAAGACCAAAGCTTGGACAGGTGAAGCAGTTCACCCAAGATCAGACAACACATCAGTGGATGAATCAGTCCTCAAACGCAGACCCAGAGTAACAACAAAGCCCGCCAATTTGAATCACTATTTATATATAAATTCTTCCTCTTCTTACAAAATAGTTCCCTCAACAGCACAATTTCTGCCTCTTAGAATGAAACTCAAATGGAACACATAATAAAAATCACTGGTTACCTATTTTAATTCAATATGAAATTTTGGAGAGAAACTTCTATTGAGTCTTCTAACTTGGAGGTATAAGAAAAGTTAAGAAAAGGCAGAAGATATTTTTCTGACAGATCTTTCTGCCATAGTTGAGCACCATCCCTGGCAGATCAGGCAACTAGATTCTAGTTGTGGCTCTACCAGGAGCTTGTTGTGTAACCTTGAACATATTATCGAACACCGGATTCATTTCCTTTCTTGAAAATTATAATATTCCATCTAACCACATTATTGCATCAGATCTTATCTACTGACTTACAGATATGGAAGGGGAGGATGAGGTCTTACTCCACTCCTACTTTCTCACATGCATGTCCCCTCCCTTCATTCTTCCAAATAGAGCTATTTCAAAGTTTTCATTAAATAATGTTTCTAATATTATAATTATTTAAGTTTTGTTCATGGAAGAGCTATATAGTGTCTCATAATTATTTTAAATTTTCTTTCATACATACTTTTTTTGTTTTCCCTGGAACTCAAAAAAATGTCTTAATCTTTTATTTACTTTATTTTTTATTCAATGACAAAGTCCATGTCAGAGCTGAAAAATACCTCTCAATATGTTCAATAAAGCTGAAAAATACCTCCAATATGTTCACATCAGACAACTGTGCACCTCCATTTTTCCCAAGAAACATCCCTCTGGGAGTGCTTAATGTTTGTGCTGTGATTTGGGCTTGCTTTTCTTCAGGCATGCATCATAGCTGACATCCTAGAGCTCTCTTTCTCCATCATGTTGGGAATATGTGTTGCCTCTCATTGGGTTTGGACGTCATATTTCCTGGAACCCATATCTTCTTTCTTTGTTTACTCTCTTATTTTTCTGGAGCACATTCTTTAGTGATTTTCTGAGAATTTGTAAAGACTTCATAATCTGAATATATGTTACTCTGCTCCAAAACTTTATCAACTGTACATTCATCATCCTAGTTGATCCTATGAGAGGCCTACTATTTTTATTCCTACGTCAGTGAGAGGCAGCAGAAGAATATTGACTTCTAGGTTGAGAATCTGTTAACATTTGAATATAATAATCTCTTCTAGGTACAAGTGGTATTCCCTAATTTGATTTTCAATCCTTTGCTTACATCCTTCTTCAATAAGTTTATTACAAATGCTCTGAAATATTTCAGTGATGTGTCCAAGTGTATGTGTGTGTATCTATGTTTGTGTGTGTTTCACTCATTATTCTGGAATTAAGGGAGTAGACCCTTCTATCAGTACATTTATGTCTTTCAATTTATCTGGCATTTCTTTTGGAAAGTCTTATTATTTGGATGTTGGGCTTCCTAGGTTGCTCAAATTTTCTTGTTTTTTTTTTTCCTTTCCTATTTTCTGTCTTTTTTAACTAATTCCTCAGGAATTTTTCTTAAATGTATTTTCCAACCCTTCAGTTTAATTTCAGCTTTTGTATTTTTAATTTCCAAGAGCCCATTCTGATTTTCTGAATGTTTCTTCCCACAGTTGTCCACTGTTGTATCATGAGTGCAATGTATTGTATTACTTCCCAAAATAAATTAGAGGTTTTTTTAGTGTGCTTTTTTTTCTGTTCTGCATTGTTTTAATTTATTCCTAGTATTTTTGTTTTGTTTTGTTTCAGTCTCTCTCTTTCATATTAGAGGTCTTCCAATAATATTTGGTCATCTGCTCCATTTAAGAGCAAACCATCCAAGGCTGACTAGAAGTTCCAGGACTATAGGAAGAGTTATAAGTGGTGGGCTTTATTGCCATGCCAGTGTGACATAGAGAAGAGTTGAACTTTTCTTAGGAGGCCTTTTCTATTGGGCTGACCCCTGGATTTTTTTTCATTCCCCAGAGAGGACTCCTTTGTTCTCCTCTCTGACAAACAATATGGTAAGTTGCCAACACTTTGGAGACGATGAGAGAACTGGGGTCTCACTGCTCAGCATGCAAACTTTCACTTAAAATCTCCTTATTTTCATCATTATATATTACCAGTTCCTCCATGGTATTTGAAATCCAGATCTTTCCTGGCTCAACTCTGTTAAGTGTGAACTGTTTCTGCATTGGTCTTTTGGGAGAAGGGACCTGGTCTCTCTGCCTTTTTTCTGTATACTTTCCACTTGCTCACCTACTCTCTATTCCATTCCACACCCTCACCTTCTGAGATACCTGCCACATCCAGTTCCTAAGAATTTCCTGAATCTGGCAATGCAAAACAATCTGCTTTTTGTTGATTCCTTCCCTTACAAGCTGCACTATTATTTTAATGCTGTGCCAAGTCAGTTACCATTTGTTTATTCTCTTTTGAGTTTTCACAGTGTAGTTGACATTTCTTCACCAATGTTATCTCCTCTATCATTCTTTTTGCCCTATGGGTTTTAAACTTTTTAAAACTTTTTTGATGTCTTACCTGTCTTTTGTTGGTTTTCAGGTTCCCTAGTTAATCTAAAGCACAGTTTCCATTATTTTCACTTAATATTATATCAAAAGTATTCTCTCCTACATTAAATATTGAAAACACCATTTTTGATGACTGTATCATAGTACATCTAACCATTAGCCTATAATTGGAAATTTATGATGAGTCAAACATTTTTACAAACAACATCAAATTAAAAATCTTTTTAAAAGAAGTTTTTTTTTTTAGATTTTGTTTATTATACAGAGAAAGAGAGATCACGAGAGAGAGAGCACATGCAAGGGCAACAGCAGGCAGAGGGACAGGGAGAAGCAGGCTCCCCACTGAGCAAGAAGACAGATGTGGTGCTAGATCCCAGGGCTCTGGGATCATACCTGAGCCAAAAGGCAGCCACTTGACTGATGGAGCCACCCAGGTGCCCCTACAAAGTTTTATATTTGTCTCTGATAATTCTTAAGACCTAGTTCTAAAATCATATTAAATCAAGTTTTAAAACTTTTAAGCTATTAATACATGTTATCTATTTAATTTTCAGAAAGTCAGTAATAATTTAGACCCTCTCCTAAAAAGACAGAGGCAATAGCTGCATAGGATTCATCACATCATCACCAACATCATCACCAACATGACTACTTCTCAAAATCTTTACCCCTTGTGTTTCATTATTGTTTGATTTGGATTTCTATGCTGAAAAACTATAGTTTTTTCCATGATAACATGTGTCCCCATTAATTGCTTATGGACCAAATTCATTTTTTTCTAGTGGAATATTAAGTTATTTCTTATTTGTGTGAACTTTCAATTTGTTAAGAAATCAAGATTTTTAGGCCAGATTTTTTTTTTTACTTTATTATTTGTTAAGTTTTTGTTTGTTAATTACACCTCTGACAGAGAATTTTTAAATTTTTACATAATCAAAATTATCACTTTTTCCTTTATGCTTAGAAAACCTTCTCATTCCAAGATTAGGTAAATATTTTTTTACATTTTTTTCTTTCATTTATATGTTTGGGAATTTTTTTACTTTACTCTTTCTCTGTAGAATTTAATTTGTAAATTTTGCTCTCTATCAGGTGACTCAATATCATTTACTGCATAATTGTGAGGTCCTCAACTATTAGGTAGTGTAACTTTGACCACATCCTCATCCTAAACTCTTATTTTTACTACAGTCTGTTTCTGGTTTATTTTAACCCCATTTGTCTGTTGATTCTTCCTCCAGAACATCCTGTTTTAATTACCATAACTGTATAGTACATTACAATATCTTGTTGAGAAAAGCCTGCTTTACTACTTGTCTTCCTAAATAGTTTTTAACTCTTTCATTCTATTTATTGTTCAAAATAAACTTTAGAACATTTGGTCAAGTTTCCAGAGAACAATAGCAACAATATTATTTTGACTAAAATTACATTGAATATGTACGTTCATTTGAAAAGAATGAAAGTGTTGATAGTATTGATTGCTCCTTTCTAGGAACATGACACTTTTTTTCATACATTCAAGCTTTCTTTTATGTCTTCTGTTGGTTTTATTGTTTTCTCCATACAGAATGTGCATTATCACTCAGTAAGTTTATTCTTAGACTGCTTATATTTTAATAATATACTGAATGATTTTTACCTTTGTATTTTCTAACTGGTTATCACCATTGTGCCATAAAGTTGTTAATTTTTGTATATTTATTTAATATGGAATCAACTAACTCAATTCTCATTTTTTTCTAACAGTTTTTTTTTAATTTTTCTAAATATCTTTGCTTTACTATATAAACAATAATTTTAACTGATAATATGATAACTTTTGATCATATCTTTCTATATTTTACTTCTTATTAGGTTGGCACGAATGGGATCACGAACAGAATTATCATGATTCTGGTCTAAACAGAAATATCTTTATAATAAGAGTAATAATTGCTAAGTTTTAGTCAGTGCTTTTGATATGGTAATTGCTTGGCCAAGGGATTTGGGTAGCTTATTTCCTTTAACTTTCATAATTACTGTAGAAAAAAAGTTACTATTGTAACTCCATTTAAAAGGTGATGAAATGGAGGCTCTACAGCAGAAATATATCCAAGGTTATCCAATTAGTCAACAGCAAAGCAGGATTCAACCTCACATTGGTTTGACTTCAGAGCTCAAGCTTATAAATAACTAATATTACATTCTAGAATGTTAAGTAAGTGTGAGTTGATAATCATTTAAAAAAAAATGTATTGTGTTTTTGGTTGAGAAAGGAGATGGGAGAGAAAGAGTACCCTGACCCTAGGCAAATGAAACACACACATAAAGAGTACATTAATGATGCAAGAAAACTAGAGCATAGGATGCTTCTCCATAGGTCCTCAAGCCAAGTGTGAACATCAATATCAATTATTAAGAAAAAGAACATATTTCAAAGACTGAGGCATCTAAGACGTTATTATTATTCCCACACAAATAACAAAGCTGGGTCATGTGACCTCTTTCTCATTTCAATTTCCAAAAATTTATCAAGAAAATATTTTGGTCTCATTAATTCAGGTCTTTGATTCACTGAAACATCACTTCAACCAAAAGGTGGGGGTGGAGGTGATTCATGCTATTTAAGTCACATCTTGGCAAGAAGCTGAGTTGCGGGAGATAGTGTGCCTCCTTTTCCAGTGTGAAAAAAAAAGAAATTCAGCAATGCTGAAAATAAAGTCTCTTAGAGTGTTACGCAAAATTATGTATTTCTGCAGCATACCCTGGATTACTGACTGTGTAATAACCCTGCTGGACTCCCACCACTGCACGAAGCCCATGCCGGAAGCATTATGATCAGCATGGAGAAACATGAACATCTTGCTTTTTCACCAGACAATTTCATTGTTGGTGCTAGGGAGTGAAGCTCTTCCTCAGAAACAGTTACATAAAAGTTTTTCATCTTAAAAGTCACACTTTTTTAGGAGAGGGACAATTGATTGGGTCTAATTAGGTATTAATTTAAGAATGCAATTTTTTACAAGCTTCAGGAAAGCACACCCTTCACCAGTGACCAGAGAGGCAGCTTGATCTGCATGCATAAGCACAGGATTGCACTTCATACTCAGGTTCTAGTCTTGGTCCTGTTTGGCAAGGCTCTTAACCTATCAGCCCTCAGTTTATTCATTTGACAGTTGGTAATAATAATCTTGCTGCCATTTCCTTCATAGGGCTTCTAGGGAGATTGAAAAAGGAGTATAAATGGAAAAGTGCCTTTGAAAACTGAAATACAATTGACATGTGTAAGGAAAGATCTAACCGTTTCTAGGACGCTCTCCCTAAAGAGCAGTCATATTTATTGCTCACCCTAACTCCTCTGAAAAAGACAAATAGTCATCAACAGTAATAGAGTTCTGCAGAGCCAGCCTGTTTCCATTTCAATTCAAAGCCCTTGAGGCATCAAACTTTCAATCCAGGCACTACCCCTGAGTCTCCAGTAAATTTGTCTGTTTCCCCAATACATGTGGTGAGCACTTGAACAGAACCATCAGGCTATGTCTGATCATATTATCCTATCAGTTAGTGATAATCAAATTTAAAGGCTAAAGGAGAAATGACCTATTTTACATGGACTTTCTGAGAGCCCTTGGAGAGAGATGCCATGTGATTCCAGGACCACTTGGTAACTCAAGCCCTGGGTCGCCACATGGCTCCTTCTTCCCCTCAGTTCCTTCAGCTAGTCATTTCTTTATACACTGTACAGGGGCTCTGTGTACTGGGGACTGAGCTTAAATTGAGCTTGAGACAGGGGCCATGGAATGATTGAGTAGTGAATTAGATAGAAAATTGCGGTTTTTGCGCCCTAAGTGAGAGAATCACTGCATTCAACCAGCTGCTACAACTTGAGTATTTCTCACTTCTTTTGACATTTTTTTTTTCAACAGGGAAACTTGATGTAAAACATATTTGTCTCTTTCGATGCTCAAGACCTGCCTTTTCCCCCCAACCTTCTTTTAAAATCTGCCCTCCGCATTCTCAATGTTCTTTATCCATGATCAGTGAACACTGTGACCTGTGTAAGTCGCTGCTGAAGAAGGAGTTCAAGAGGGAAAAATATAAATCTTAAATTCACCACAGATTCACCAGGCCCCAATCAGAATAATCAGCCCAGGAACATGACATACAGGAGTACAAGAAGCTGAATGTAAAAGGCAAAGACATTACAGGGAGGATTTGTTTCTCGTATTGGTTTTGGGGTTTTTACACAAACAATTCTTTTCCCAAGAGGTGCTTGAAATTGAGTCAAATTTGAAAACTGTAAAATCCCTGGATTCATTTATTTGCATTTGTTCATTCATGCAAAAACACAACTGGCTGTCCTAGACCAGGCAGATGAGGGCACTGGTTATACACAGCAAACTTCATTTCAACACACGTGACTTAAACCTGCTCCATGCCTGGTACTATGCTAGGCCCTGAGAGAAAAAAGAAAATGAGTAAGATTCAGATTCTGGCCTCCAGGGATTGACACATAACTCTGATCCAAGACAGAGTAAGAAAACTACTAGAAGAGAAGCATGAAGTGTTTTGTCAGCCTCCCTGACTGATCCATAGCTTTAAAAAAAAAAAAAAAAAATGCAGCTTCCTGAGCATGGGTTAGGTTAAGGATAAGGATAAAAGGCCTCCAACCCCATTCACAATCTAATGTCACCCAGATGGAAGACCCTCTTCCCAGCCTCATTTCCCACCATGCCCATGACACAACTAGCCACTCATCGTTTTTCAAACATGTGTCAACATTTACCCTTTCAGTTCTTTGTTCACAAGGCTCTGTCTGACTAGAATGCCTTTTCATCCTCTTCACCACCTAGAAATCCCTTACTCTTCCCCTAAGATCCAACTCAGTGATTTGCAAGGTGAAAATGAACAATGAGAGGTCTCTCTCAGCCTATAAGTCAATGATATGTGAATTTAAGAAGTATATCAAACAGTTTACCTTCCTTGAACCATGAAGCCATTCCTGATGCCCTGAGACATAATTCCTCTTGGTCCTCTGAACGTCCATCCCACATGTTGCTAAAGTACTGAATATACCAAATTGCAATTAGATGCTTATTTATTAGTTTATCCTTTTAACTAGAATGGATATAGCTAGAGGGCAGGGTCTGCATCTTATTTAATTTTTATTTTGTATAACCAACAGTTACATGGCCATAACTATGTGTCAACCACTATTCCAAGTATATTGCATGTATTTATCTATTTAATCCTCACAACAACCTTATGAGATAGATACCACCATTATCTCATCTTGCCCATGAGGGAACTGAGACATAGAGTTTAAACAACATGCCCAAGGTCATACAGCTGGTAAGCAGTGATCCATGTTATGAACCTAGCTCTTAAGTGCTATATTATGCTGTTTTTACTTATCTCTGTACCCTCAGCACTTTGCCCAGAGGTCTAGTATTTAAAATGTGGAGCTCAATAAATGTGTTTTAGCTCACTAAATGAATGAGCAGATGATCACTACTGGTTACCCCTAGCTGGATTCTCTTGAAAATTTCTAGGCTATAGAAGTTAAGGGTAATGAGCAGACTTGGAGAAGGTTCAGAGAAACTCAAGAAGATGGAAATGAAGAATTATACCTAAGGATTTAGGTTGCTTAGCCTTGAGAAGCATAAGCTGAGGGCTGCTTTCATAATTATATTCAAGGCCAGGAAGGCTGATTCCTGAGGACAGTGACTGAGCTGTTTTTCTCCACCTCCAAGGAGGATGAAGAAGCAGAACTGGTCCTAAGCTGCAAAGGGTGCCATTTAAATCCACCACAAGGAAGAATTTCCTTAACCTAAGAATTGTTTGTTAGACCTAAGAATAAGCTATGGAGAGAAGCTCTATAAGGTTATCTATCTTTGTCTTTGGACTTGCTTCTGCTCAGAGTGAAGAGCATAGCATGTAGGGTAAAGACACAATGACAGGCTACCCCCAGTTCTCTTCTTGAATCTAAGAACTACATCAAACACTTTACTTTCCTGGACCAAAATGAATGAATGAATGAATGATTGAGACCCACATAATTTAAAAGGCAACAACAAAAAACTGGAACCAGCAAGGAAAGGGGTCTTCTTACACATACCATTATGTCAGAAATGTAACAATGAAGAAGAAAAGGAACTTGTTTTCTAATTAACCTAAACTCTTCCATGTTCTACATTCAAAGGTTTCTTGCTAAGTCCATCACACCTTTGACATAAAGTCAAAATTGGTCAGTCCACATCCTCAGGTGCCGACTTTGACACAACATCACCATTTAATCATCTGATAGATTACTTTGGTATCTTGAAACAGACTTCTCTAAACAAGAAGTAGACTCAAAATGTGAGTTACTATTCCACTGATCCCAATGTAAGGTGCTTCAAACATTAAAAAAATGAATCTTTTCCTGAGAACAGAAAACACCATCAAACCTACTTATTTTTCTTTCCTACATAGAAACCAAAACACAAATAGTAATGGAATTGAAAGGGAATTGGAAGAGGGAGAGAGTACACAAAATTATTTCTGTATTTGACATTATTTCAATAACACAATTCTGCTTTATTTTCAGTTAATAGAGATAAAATCTTACACTTAGGTGATGTTTTACAGCAGATGAACTTCTTTCAAACACACAGTGTTTCACTGAATTTTTACATGGGAGGTAGATATTTTGCTCCCCATCTTACAAAGAAGAAAAGAGCTCAGAAAGATGAGGGAGTTGTCTGAGGCCACACATCTAGCACCAGTAGACCTTCCTTAGACCTCCAGCTTCCAGGCCTACCATTTCCCATACATCATAGCCTATTAGGCACAGACCTGTTGAGCACTGGGAAAGACTTATTAGAAGCCTCTTTCACTGTGTGCAACCTTTTTCGGAGCAATGTAGTTGGCCCATCCCACCTTGAGGAACTCAGCTTGTCTAACAACCTTAGGAGACCTGCTGAACTCAGAGAGAGACAAGTATGAGAGACTGTTCTGTCTGCCTAATGTAGGGCATATCCACCATCAGTGATTTAGGAGAGCCAGGATTCTGATTATAACTCAGGATTTTACTGCTCAAAAATTATGTTCCTCCTCAGACTTCAAGCTATATTATAAAGCTGTAATCATTAAGACAGTATGGTACTGGCACAAAGACAGAAACATAGATCAATGGAAGAGAACAGAGACTTAGAAACAGACCCTCAACTTTATGGTCAACTAATCTTCAACAAAGGAGGAATAATATCCTCCAGAGGGAGGGGAAGATAGTCTCTTTAACAAATGGTGTTGAAAAAATAGGACAGTCACACGGAGAAGAATGAAACGGGACCACTTTCTTACACCAGACACAAAAATAAACTCAAAATGGTGAAAGACCTACATATGAGTCAGGAATCCATCAAACTTTTAGAGGAGAATTCTGGCAGCAAACTCTTTGACCTGATAAACAGCAATTTCCTGTTAGACATGTCTCCAAAGGCAAGGGAAACAAAAACAAAAATTAGTTATTGGGACTTCATCAGAATAAAAAGCTTTTATACAACAAAGGAAACAGCTAACAAAAGTAAAAAGCAACCTGTGGGATGGGAGAAGATATTTGCAAATGACTTATCAAATAAAGGGCTAGTGTCCAAAATCTATAAAGAACTTATCAAGCTCAATACCCCCCACCCACCAAAAAAAAAATCCAGCCAAGAAATGGGCAGAAGACATCAACAAACATTTTTCCAAAGAGAACATACAAATGGCCAACAGATACATGAAAAAGTGTTCAACATCATTTGGCATCAGGGAAACACAAATCAAAACCACAATGAGATATCACCTCACACCAGATAGAATGAAACATGGGAATCAACAGATGTTGGCGAGAACGTAGATAAAGGGAAACCCTCTTTCATTGTTGGTAGGAATGCAAACTGGTGCAACAGCTCTGGAAAACAGTATGAATTTTCCTCACAAAGTTAAAAATAGAACTACCCTACAACCCAGAAAGCACACTATTAGGTATATATCCAAAGGATACAAACATAGTAATTGAAGTGGCACCAGACCCCCAATGTTTATACAGTGTCCACAATAGCTAAAATATGGAAAGAGTGCAGATGTCCATCAACAGATGAATGGATAAAGATATGGTATATATCTCTAAAGGAATATGACTTAGCCAACAAAAAGAATGAAACCTCACCATTTTCAATGATATGGATGGAACTAGACAGTATTATGTTAAGCGAAATAAGTCAATCAGAAGAAGACAAATATATGATTTCACTCCTGTGGGATTTAAGAAACAAAGTAGATTAACATAGGGGAAGGGAAGGAAAAATAAAGTAAGATGCAAACAGAGAGGGAGGCAAACCATAAGAGACTCTTAACTATAGGAAACAAATGGAGGGTTGCTGGAGGGGAGGGGAGTGGGAGGATGGGATGATTGGGTGGTGGGCGTTAAGGTGGATGCTTGATATAATGAGCACTGGGTGTTATATACAACTTAATTCTACCCCCGAAACTAATAACTCAGTATAAGTTAACTAAAATGAATTTAAGTAAATTTTTAAAAAATTGTGCTCCTCCGGGTGCCTGGGTGGCTCAGTGGGTTAAGTCTCTGCCTTTGGCTCAGGTCATGATCTCAGGGTCCTGGGATCGAGTCCCGCATCAGGCTCTCTGCTCAGCAGGGAGCCTGCTTCCTCCTCTCTCTCTCTCTCTGCCTGCCTCTATGCCTACTTGTGATCTCTCTCTCTGTCAAATAAATAAATAAAATCTTTAAAAAAAAAATTATGCTCCTCCTTAAAAACCTGGCTCAAAAGCCATCTACCCTGTGAGATCATCCCTGCCCTCTTGCACCATGTGGATAGACATAATCCTTTGGTGCTTACAAAAGATTATGTCCTTACAAAGCACTGGATCCAGTCTGCTTTGGCCCAGGCCCCATGTACTTATTAAGTGCTCCTAACCTCTCTGAAACTCCCTCATCTATAAAATGAAGATACTACTCATATCTCCCCAATGCCACAATGATAAGGATTCTATGAGTTAATATAAGGAGAATTCTTAAACAGCTCTTCACACAAAGTAAGCCCTTGATCAGTACATTCCTGATATTATTATCTTCTGTGAGATTTCTGAGCCCTCACTGGGTTTTGTTTATCCTCCTAGTATAAAATACAATATTATTTATATTTATTATAACTCCTCTCCACCATTTTGTTAGTTATTATTCACCCCACCATGAGCCCAGAGACCATTTCTGTCTGGTAATCTCTTTTCAGATAATGCCACCCATATCCACCTTAGACACCTTAAAGAAAAACCTGAGGGCCATTTGACTCTTCCCATATCCTCACACCATGCATCAGTCAATCATCAAATCCTGAGGTTGGTATCTTCTATATATTTCTGAATTTCCCCTCCATCTGCATCTTGTTTCCATGATCCAGCCAGTCCTTACTTAAAATAGTGAAGCACCTTCTTCACTGGGTTTTGGTCTCTACTCTTACCATACCTCAATTAATCTTCCACAGAAATCAGAAATGATCTTTCTTTAAAAAATTTTAAAAAATTAATCCTTATGTCATACCTTTGCTTAAAACCTATCCATGGTTCCCCACGGCCATTTGAAGCTAGTTGGTCTGACGACACAGGACCTCTCTACTCTCTCCCTCTTCAGACTTATCTTCCACCACTCCTGCCTCACACTGAAACACTAGAACCCAGAACAGCTGGCTGCTTAACACATACCTTAGAGTCTCTCCCTTTCCTGTCTCTGATCTGTTCTCTCTAGCCCTGAATTCTCTTCCCAGTTCTTTGTCTAGCTTAAAGCCTTCTCTTTGTTTAATTGACTCTAGATTTACCTCCTCTATGAGCTTATTCTTCAGTGTTTCCATGATACAAAGCATTTTATTGTGCTTCTGTAATTATAGTGACCTGCTGCACTTATCCCACCATGACCTCAAATTTAAGAGCATTGCCTCTAGCTACTTTCTCATCCACTTAACTGTGGATATGCTTGGCACATAGTAGGTATTCAAAGAAATATTGAATAACTTAAAGCATTACATAGACAGTATGTAGACAGGAGCTGACACATACAGTGTGTGCAATGGGTCACTTTACAGTACTTACTAAAGTGCTCTTCTAAGCACTTTCCATAAATTAACACGTTTATTCCTCACAACAATCCTATATGGTAGCTAGGATAATTACCTCCATTTTACAGTTGAATAGAGGATGAAACTGAAGTACAGAGGGTTTACATACTTAGAAAATGATGACCCCAAGTTTAGAACCCAGCAGACTAGCCCTAGACCCCATATTCTTGATACTTATGCTGTAACACCTGTCCAGATAGGGGTACTATGATAAATAAAGATACCTAAACAGACACAGATAGTATGGTCTAGCTCCAATTTTGCAGATGAGAAAGTTGAGGCATAGGAAGTTCATAGAGAAGTGGTCCAGAGAAAAGAAAGTCAAAGCTCAGAGCAGTAATCCCTTCCCCTCACTAACCAACTGTGGAACTTGGGGCAGTCACTCAGCCTCCCTGGGCCTTGGTTCTTCAAGTGCAGTATCAGGGCCAGATCATGTCTTAGCTTTCTTCTAACTCACATTAGCAATTCTCACAGTTCGGCAAGATTAATCAGGGTTGAGTTTGTGCCAGGCTCAGTGCTAAGTGCGGAGACACAGAGGCAAACAAGATGCATCTCTGCCCTGAGAAATTTATCTTCTTGTGGGGGAGACAGGCACAGACAGGCAGTATGGACAGACAAGCTCAAAATGGCCACACCGCAATTACATCGGTTATTTTAAAGGAAACAACCCCAAGATATAATATTATCCAGAAACAAGTCCTTTGCCCCTCCATAAGGTCTTTCAACTGTCAATTGCCAGAACAAGAAAGTAGCACCATGCTCCCCCTCTCCCACCTTTCTTTCAAGATCTCACTCAAGCATAACCCCCTCGTTTGACAAGCAAAGAAGCAAAGTCGCTGCCTTAAGTAGTTTGCCAGTGGTCAGATTGTTACCTGGTGGTAAAAGCCACTGCCACCTCTGTTCCAGAGGTTCTTCCATAGCTGGGCCATGAGAGGCAGGAGCATTAACTCTGACACAGCCGCTGTTGGTTTTCCAGTATGGGTTATATGCTTAAATGGATTTTCAGATTTACAGTTGATTCTAGAAATTGCATCTACTTCATTTCCAACTCCATGGGTAAGCTGGTTCATTTAAGGCAAACAGCATCCAATTAAAATATATTCTGAAGAAGTGAGTGAGCAAGCCATTTTTGTTCAACTCTTAATTTAAAACACAAACACAAAAACAAAAACAAAAATAAAGAACTATCAGGGGGACTTCTCAAATACCAAGTCCCATCACATCATTGTGAGATGAGACAGTTAAAATACATAGGATCAAAATATAATTTGAAAATATACTCTAAGAGGTGGCCTTGTGTAAGAGCAGTGGCCTCAGGGCCAGTCTCAGTGGGTCCACATCTCTTTTCAGCATCTTAGCAGCTATGTGACCCTGGGCATGTTCCCTAACACTACTAAGTCTCAGTCTCCCCACCTGTGCAATAGGATCAAATAATATCTTTCTATCAGAGTACTAGTAAGAATTAGAAATGTAACTTCATGCCTGGTATAGAATAAGGGTTAAAAAAAATAAACGATTAAAAACATTTTATTAAAGTCTTAATGATTCAGAGATTGATTATTCTATTAGAAATTTGTCATGCTTTCTCCCTTTCTTCCTTTTGCTTCCTGCCTGCCCACATCACAGCTGCTCATAAACTATTATTCGTGAGATAAAAAATGAGATAAAATTCAATTCAGATCACACAGCAACAAAAGTGGAATTGGCACTGGAGTCAAACAGGCCTGAACTTGAGCACTGGACGGCTTTTGACAGGTTATATAACCTCCTTGAGTCTTCGTTTTTTCATCGCTAAAATGGAGGCAATCTTCTAAACCTCTAGGCGTCTTACAAAGATGTAAACACACACACACACACACACACACACACACACCCCTCTTGCACTGTAACTGGTAAATAGTAGGTATAGTAGGTAGATAAGAAAGTACTGGATCATTTTTAGTAAGAAATGCAGTATTTGGCTAAACTAAATCTTCAACATCACTCACAACTTATTTTAAAAACAGCTTCATCACTACCATGGATGGCTAAAGGAAGTCATTGTCGCAAAGCTCTTGCATCTGGTGCCATCATATTTCATTTCCTCCCTTGGAGACAGCTTGACTGTCAGCAGAAGTAGGCCGACTTTGTGCATATGTGGACCTGGCATGGCCATACTGATGACTGGAACATGGGGCAGAGGTAGTCCTCAAAGCGGGGAGGCAGGTGAAGCTGAAGCTGACACATTTGACATCTTTTCCCTCCACTGCCATGAATTACTGAGTCAGGGAGACCGAACCAGAGATTATGATGTCCTCCTTTTCATAAGCACTACTTCCACTATAGAAGTTTCTGTTATCAAATGACAGGGTTTGACCAGCTATACAAGATCACATCTTTGGAAGCAAGTAGCAAAGAGAGCATGTTCATTATTTGCCTTTGGGAAATTACTAAGCTAAAGGTTCATGGGATGCTGACATTATAGGACATGTGCTTTTTTACATAAACATTTGGCTTCCATGTTTCTAATTTAAATATTTTGTCTACAGAGATCTCTGAGTCATCTGCTCACATCCTTTCTCCTTTAATCCTCCCTTGAGCTCAGCAGAGACTATATATAAAAATGCTAACTTTCTAAAGGAAAACACATAAACAAAAGACAAAAATCCTAAAGTCACGACTACCTACCATAAAATATCTGAATATTTGTTTAGACCCCCTGGAGACCCACCACATGACATTCTCAAAGTAGCATGCAGAGATTCATTCTGTATCCTTTCCTACTTCCTAAATAATGCTCCCACTCAAAGTGGAAGGACGCCAATTTCATGGCAGGCTGGAGGATGTTTTTCTCGGAAGCTCCTTACTTAACATCACATTGCTTAGAACAGAACATACCTGTCAATATCAGTGCCACATTTCTCTAAAATTTCTCCTGCAGAGGAGAAATTTTATGAAAAGTTTCCTTCTTTTTATAAAAAGAGAGAATTATTTTTTATAATTGATGTTGAAAATCAACTAATTCCCAAATCACCATTTTTTTCTGTGAAACTTTCTGCTACAGACAAAACGGAAAATCACAGTTTCACTTCATCCAACACCATCCAAAAGAAATGCTTCATGCATGGAAATGTGCTTTTTCCATAAGGCAGTGCCATTTAAAGGAAAAAAAAAAAAAAAGCTCTGGCATCGCTCTTCAATATTGTTGTCTAATTAAATAGCAATGCAGTGGATGCGTAAAAGTATGCATTAGAGGTGTGTAATGTGTAATGTGAAGAAGAGTAATCAAAGCCATTCAACAGGATTTAGGAAGGGATTTCAGTTGGCAGCTTATGAGACAGGAGCATATAATTTTGCTAATTTGAAATAGGTATTGTAACATATAAACATTACTGCTTTGCATATTTTAATGAAAACTGCCTCTACACCAAAATGAATCCTTTAGCTTGAACTCTGCATACCACAGAGCTTCTACCTATTATGAGTTCAGCATAAATAAGAAAGGCACGCAAGTTGCATTAAAAGATGGTCACCTCATTAAAATAGGTTAAAACCAAGACCCTTATTCCAAGCTACTATAACACCATAAAGTAAGTCTGATGACAGGTGTTGTATTAAATTTTTATATTACAATGAACTTGTACTCACACAAACCAAATCTGCATGTTTCCTTTGATATACACCTGCAACTTGTTAATTCAAGGGCCTTTATTAAGAAAGTATAAATTTAGCAACATCTATAGATTTGTAAAACCCCATTAGCTTGCTTGAGAATATAGAGTAAATTCATTTGGAGTCTTATTTGCATGGTTTACAAAGAAATGGAAATTAATGAGGACCTTTCCCAAATGGATGTGCCTACAGATAATGCAGTTCTGCAAAAAGACCAATGTGAATTACCTACACTTGGGCTAAAGAGTGGAGAGAGAGAGACCAGGGTCCATCTGGAGCTGAGGACATCACTTACCTGCCAGCTCGCTTCTCGCTGAAGGCCTTTTTTCCAGTCTTCTTCCAGCCTGGGGGAGGTCTCATCCATTGCTGATGCTGCTTGCACAAACTGCATCCGCCAGTGGCTGTTACTCCCTTTCGTTGCAAGCCTTTACCAAAGCGGCAGCGAGGGCAGTTCAGGGGCAGACTGTCATGGAGAAAATGCCAGGCCAGAGGATGAAGGATCGGGCAGGAAGAAGCCACATGGGAATAAATTTGGGATACATGGGGCTACCCTGACAGCTGCCAACTGGCCAGGCGGGAGGCCAGCTCAGCCACTGAGTGTCCAGAGATTAGGAACAACTAAGTTCCAGGGCCAGCGGACAATGGGTCATTCTTATGCTTCTGGCATAAAGGTCAGAGGAGGGAAGTGTGAAGGCATGCTTTATGCCCTGGAAATATGCATTTCTATGTGTGCTCCCATCTTCTCCTCACCCCAACACACACACACACACACACACACGAATTTGCATTGTTCTGCACCGTGGTATCAATAGGCTGGAATATCCTGGAAGTAATAAGTTACTTTACATAGAAGCAACACTTTTCATTTGAACACATTTCCCCCAGCACCATATGAATCACTCACCAGCCAGTAAACATGAAAAATAGCAAGCTCCCTTGGGTGAAAAATAGACTGATCCCTATAGTTGAATCCTGAGCATCTACAGTCCCTGGCTTCACCCCATGGGATGTTTTGCCACAGACACTCAGCCTTGACCATGGACCCCAACCCTTTTTCCAAATGATTATCCAAAATGATCAGTTTGGACAGACTCCTCAAAATGTGGGGCTAAACCAACCCAAATCTAAACAAAGTCTGTCCTGCTTCACTGGTTTCTTGCACAGAATGACCCTCTCTTGCTGTTCAGAATTGATTACCTATAATTTTAAGGTGTGTAGCTGGAACTACTGTTGGTAGTACCTACTTCTTTTCAGTTAGAACAGTGGTTCTCAAACTTGACTACACAACAGAATCAACTGGGAAGCTTTGTAAAAACACTATCACCAGGCTGCATCCCCTTCAGATTCCAGGATTAAAATCACAGAACTCAGTTTTGAGTATCATTTGAGGTTTCTCTAATATAATCACTCTTCTGAGGTTTGAATCCCCCATGACCCTGCTTATACCACCATATATGGTAAACTCACCACCTCTGGAAACAGTCTTATTCCATGGTTGATAGCTTTGTCCCCAAATAAATTGATATTCTTCCCCTTGTCAATTCCATAGTTGTATTGTTGTTGTTGTTGTTGTTGTTGTTTTTAATTCCATAAGGAATAAGAATAAAACCTATTCTGTAAGACAATGCTTCAAAGATCCAAGGACAATAGTGGTCCCTGTTTCAAGTATCTGCTGAAATGTCTCTTTTCCAGGTGAGATTTTGCTAGTTCCTTCTGCAAACTATGTGAAAGGCTGTTGGGTAATTTCTCCATCCTGGTTACTGGCCTCAAAATACACCTCTAGTGATAATGATTGTAATATTCCAGAATCCAGGCTAGTATTTCTGTTATGATCTATCATGGCACATAGACCTCAATTTTCACATACCTTATTTGGAAAATCTTCCCAATAAAAAGCACCATAATAATAAGAAAAGTGGCCAGCATTTACTGAGCTTGGATTTAGTTACCCAGCACTGTTTTAAGTGCTTCATTGGCCTTACCTCATTTATTCTTTATACAGATTCTATGAAGTCATTATTATGCTCCTGATTCATAGATGAAGAATTCAAGAGGCAAAGACATCTGCTCAGGTGATGGGCCAGGAGTTAACTCGGATCTGATTGCAGTGTTCTAGATCCCTCCCTCATGCCAGTCAATGCCCTTTTACCTGTACAGTCTTGGACTGTCTTGCCTGTCTTGACAATCACACCTCACTGATACAATGCCACTGCCAGTTAATACAAGTAGGTTTGCTTGCACCTTCAGATTATAGACGAACGTGTTTTATAGACTAGAACCTGCCATACAAGCCTAACTTGCCATTACTACTCATTTAATAGTCACAAGACTATACATTGCCCCTCACCTCTAACAAAGCAGATAAATGCAAAATCCTTCCTTTACTTGCTTGGTTTTCTCTTTTATTTAGAACATTCAGATGCTTTTTCAGAGGTTATCCTGAGGTATAAAAGAATATGAACAACAATAAAAGGAGGCAAGCGAGAGAAACAAGGGTCTAGAATATTTTCCCAGACCCTAGACTCAATGTCAGCCTTACCAATCATCAGTTCTTCCCCACCTCCTGCAAACATTTAGCAACAGGACCCCATAAGGAGATCTGGGAGCAATCAATTTACCATTTGAATCATATCATCTGCAAGGTAGCTCAATCAGTTGTGATAGAAGGCGGGACACAAAAAGTCTTTGAAGTCTAAAAGACCTAGGGTTGATTAGCAGCCCCATTATTAGGCAGCTCTATGTCCCTGGGTAGGTCACTCAACCTCTCTGAACCTAGTTTCCATGCCTGCCAAAGGGAAGCATTATCATCTCAATTGGGCATATTATTGTTCATCAGTACCTCTTTCTCTTATGTTCCAATCACACAGCAAGACTGAATTTTAAGCCCCTTAAAATTAAGCATAACCACATGCCTTGTTTTGGTTAATAGAATATGAGAAAAAGGATGGGTATCACTTTCCACGGGGAGACCTTGATCACCAGCACTTGACGGTCAGCCCACCCTTCCCCATAATGCAATGATAACAAGGCATGTGTTGATAAGGTATGCCTTAATACCAAAGCAGACTGGATTGTTGAGCTGACTCCTGGAGAACGGTTGCCTTGGAGAGTAACCTGGACCAACAACAGACACTATAGGAACAAGAAATAAACTGCCAGGCTGGCTTTTTCCCTCAGTACAACCTAGTCCATCCTGGCCAATACACCATTCTTGCTATACGGAATTGTTGTCACAATAACATGAAATAATCCAACTGGAGTATTTATTGCAAGCCTTGAGTAAGTCTGAAATATTATTTTAAATAGATTCCATCACAAGCCCAGTCTGCTCTACACATGTACCTTACACTCCAGTATTTCCCCTTCGTTTACAGCCTGCATTTCTCCTGCTCATCAGTTAGTAGCTTTAAGCATGCAATTTCCACAGATGATGTAGAAATATGAATTTTAAAAGGAAAGGGTAAAAGTGTTCAATAATGCAGTGTCACTCTGTGTCAGAATGCAAACTCAGAATAGCATGACTTTGATGCTACTTATCATTTAGCAAAGAAACTAATGAAAGCAAAATGAAGCATCAAATAATAAATGTACTTCAGTATAAATTTTCTACTAATAAAATAAAGTACATGTCTCCAAAATGTAAACATAATGAGAACATACATGAATAGAGGAGCTTATTAAATAGCATAGCTTTTATTCACTATTCTTAAATCAAGCAATGGAAAAAGAAGTAGTTTTGTTTTTGTCTTTGTTAAATGCTTTCATTAAAAGAAGTTTTGACTATGAAAATAAACTATAAGGAAAGTATAGATAACACTCTGGCCAAATCACGTCACTGACATTTTAAGACGCAAACTCTAGTCTGCCCTGGGACATGACTGGGAGAGACTTTTTTTTTTAATGGTATTTTCAAATGCAAATGCTAATACTATGACCCATGTTATGCATTGTATTGTGTCCTCCCACAGAGATAGGTTGGAGTCCCAACCCATAGTACCCCAGAATGTAACCTTATTTGGACACAGGATTTTTGCAAAGGTGATCAAACTAAAACAAAATCATTAGGGTGGATCTTGACCCAACATGACCAGTATCTTTATAAATTGTAGACATATGTACACACACAGGGAGAAGCCATGTGAAAATGAAGGCAGAGATAAGGCAATACATCGACAAGCCAAGCAACACCAAGGATTGCCAGCAAATCACTCTTTTTTCCTCAAGATAAGCAGCTTATTAAGAATATGCTGACTAGGGGGGCCTGGGTGGCACAGTCACGAAAGTGTCCGACTCTTGATTTCAACTCAGACCGTGATCTCAGGGTCGTGAAAATGGGCTCTGTGCTCAGTGTGGAACCTGCTTGGAAGATTCTTTCTTCCTCTCCCTCTGCTCCTCCCCACTGTGCTTACTCACTTTCTCTTTCTCTCTCTATCTCTCTCTCTCTCTCTCTCTCTCTCAAATAAATAAATAAATAAATCTTTCTTTCTTTTTTTTTTTTTTTAAGAATATGCTGACTAATAAGAAATAGACTTTTAGAATTTATGCTTTTTTCTTGTGGAAAAGTTATATAAAAAAATTACAAAGGAAAAATCTATACAAAACACATCATTAGTCAGTCCTCCCTTGATTCTGAGGAAATTCCTTTTAGCTTATACAATAAAAATGGGTTAATACTTCATTTTAAGAATCAAAAATCTAGAAAACAAAGAGTTTTCCAGATGAATTAAACCCTGCATTCCACTATGTCCAATGAGGGTATGATAAGGGCATAAATGTGTTCAAGTAGATACGGATACTCTGTCTAGAGGAGAAAATGAAAGGAAGTCTGGGCCAGGAGAAGAGGGGCACAATGATGAAAATAAGTAGGGAGCCAAGGAGTCTCCAGGCATGGAAGAAATGGATGGTCTTTTACCTACTGATAGGATTTTGCACCTACTTTCACTTAACAGCTGGGCTAGAATATTTTTGAGTCCTTATCATCCACTTTATTATACATTCTTCCTTCACATCCATTCTCACTAAAATTTTTCAAGATATTTCCTTATAAACATTTACTTCTGTTTTTGCTTCTTTTTTTTTAATTGGAAGCTAATAGTAAGGTGTGAATCATCAGAATTTGCTTCTCACACACACTCACAAAAAGAAACTATAATAATATATCAAATCCAAAATACCAGAGGTGTCTGTATATTAATTCTAACAAAACAAAATAAAAACAAATAAACAAAATCAGCTATCGTAAAAATGATAAATCTGAAATGGATGAACTCTGGCCCTATAGCAATATTTTGAAAAGGAAGAAAAAAGTATTGGTCTTGAGTTCATTGTTTCACTGGAATAATTAATATTTACCATTCCTTGCATAAAATATCTAAACTGAACTACAACAATGCCTACAAGACTGTAGTCAGTGGAACACTGAAACTGGCAAAATGCTCTTTCATATACCATGAGCTTTGGGTTATATGCTTACCAAGATTCACTTGTGTTTTTTACCAGCCCTATTTATGCCAGTTTTGCCTATTAATGTAATTATATAATTTAATTAAATAATATTTCTATAAAATGTGACTTGCAATGGAAAGGGAGTTGTTGCTTTCCTGAAACTAGTCAAATGTTTTGGAAAGACTCAATAAAGAAAAAATCCTTTAAAAAATTTACCATTGTATTTCCCTGATGCCGAGTGATATGGAGCACTTTTTCATGTGTCTGTTGGCCATCTGGATGTCTTCTTTGCAGAAATGTCTGTTCATGTCCTCTGCCCATTTCTTGATTGGATTATTTGTTCTTTGGGTGTTGAGTTTGCTAAGTTCTTTATAGATTCTGGACACTAGTCCTTTATCTGATATGTCGTTTGCAAATATCTTCTCCCATTGTTTATAGCAGCAATGTCCACAATAGCCAAACTATGGAAAGAACCTAGATGTCCATCAACAGATGAATGGATCAAGAAGATGTTGTATATATACACAATGGAATACTATGCAGCCATCAAAAGAAATGAAATCTTGCCATTTGCGACAACATGGATGGAACTAGAGCGAATCATGCTTAGCGAAATAAGTCAAGCAGAGAAAGACAACTATCATATGATCTCCCTGATATGAGGAAGTGGTGATGCAACATGGAGGCTTAAGTGGGTAGGAGAAGAATAAATGAAACAAGATGGGATTGGGAGGGAGACAAACCATAAGTGACTCTTAATCTCACAAAAAAAACTGAGGGTTGCTGGGGGGAGGGGGTTTGGGAGAAGAGGGTGGGATTATGGACATTGGGGAGGGTATGTGCTTTGGTGAGTGCTGTGAAGTGTGTAAACCTGGGGATTCACAGACCTGTACCCCTGGGGATAAAAATATATATTTATAAAAAATAAAAATTAAAAAAAAAATTACCATTGTAGGGACAAGGATCATAAAAATCTGTACAGACCTCTCTACTTGGGTTGCTGGTCACTGTCTTTACATTCTTAATTAACACTGAAGAAATTGAAACTGGAATTTGTAGAGGTTCCTTTAGGGATACAGCCTATCCAAAAAAAAAAAAAAAAAAGACACCCCTCTAGTTTATAGCAAAGACCTTGGCTCCACCTCAAAATAATGGTGAATAAATGTGGACCTTGTGATTTTAAGCAAAAGTCAAATGTTTTGTATATGTATGTGATTTATGATTCCCCAACTTAATCAACTTATGTGATTAATCAATCAACAACCATTTTCAATTGTATGGAATAAGAAGTTTTCTATAATAAAAAAGAAAGTGGTAAATCAGGAAGAACTTTTTCTTAACCTGCATATATTGAGCAGGGATAGAAAGCAATAGACTCATATTCAAACCAAGAAACAGAATCCATTTCAATACCAAAGTCTACTTAAATCACTTAAGTGAGAAACAGCCTAGCTATAACTATAGGCATTAAATGTTGTATAAATCTGAGCCACGTAGACTCCAATTAATTACTGCATGATATTACCATGTCTTCCTATAACTATGTAATAATACCAACTGCCTATAATCAGAAGGATTTAGTAGACATTTATTGATGGAAATCAGATGATTTCATCCACAGTGTCTGAATTACTTTGATATGCTTGAGCCTGAAGCGAAATAATGTAATAAAAAACAACATACAGATGAGAACCTCAATTTTTCTCTACGTATGAATCTGTCACTGATCTGAGAAGAATCAAATCTAAGTCCAAACAGGTGAAGACATTCCATACTTTATCCTTCCCAATTCAATATAAAAATAATGATTCTCTTTCCAGTATGTTTATACACTATTCCTGACTTGATGGTATCCTGGATATTGAAGGAGCTCAGAGACACAGAGTATTGCCTTAGTAAATGTTAAGCAAAGCAGAGATGAATTACAGAATATTTTCTTTATTTTACAGAATACTTTCTTAAAAGAGTTTACTTGAAAGATCATCTGAAGTCATAAGCCTTCAAAATAATAACCAATAGACTAATAAGTAGAGTGGGAAGGTAAATCTTATGAGTAAGATGAATGAGAAACAGGCTATACGGCAGGCTGGAAATGTCTTTCCACCTTCCTCGTCCTCCTGCCCCTCTCACCCCAAAAAGTTGTCCAGTAGACTGTCATGGAGCTAAAAAAAAAAGTCTGCCAGTTATACGTTTTGGTTTTAAAAACTTTCTTATCAATATCTATGAAACCACAAATACTCCTAGGAAGAGTAGCCTAAAGCTTTATCTCCTAACACTTTGACTCAAGTTATTGTCCAGTTCGGCTTGAAGAGTAAGACTTTGCAACCACGTAAGGGATGAGAATGGGGACAAGGGGAACTTCAGAAGAGGAGAAAGGCTTGGAACAGAGAAGGTGAAGGACTGCCAAAGTCCCTCAGGCAAAAATAAATTTCTGAAATAGGAATTCAAAGACTCATGGAAATTGACTTTATCAACCACCAAGTTCTTTTGATTGAAGATTATTAAAAACAATCCAACTGGTTTACATAGTTACACACATACTTGGGTTCTCATTGCTGTTATGAAATGTTAAGTTGGCATGGGCAGGAGGGTGGGAGTGGGTGTTGGGAATCTCTTCCTTCTTCATTTACTCTTGATAGTAATATCTTAACACAAGGGAAACCTCAAGATACTGTTTGAGAATTTCAAAATAGGAGTGAATTAAGATGTGAATTGAGTTGCAAGGTAGGCTTGTTTCTCCAAGTATATAGACCAGCATTACTTAGGAGGTTGTCAGAAATGTAGAATCCTTTATCCATTCATCTGTATGGTAACTAACATAACATAATAAAAAAAAATTAACTGAAAAAAAATTAAAATACCAAAATAAAAATTAAAAAATAATAATAATTTAAAAAAAAAAAGAAATGTAGACTCCTGGGCCTCACTCCAAATCTACAGAAGTTCATTTGCATTTTAACAAGGCTAACTCATTAAGTTTAAGAAACAATGGAAAGTGGGGCGCCTGGATGGCTCAGTGGGTTAAAGCCCCTGCCTTTGGTTCAGGTCATGATCTCAGAGTCCTGGGATCAAGGCCCACATCAGACTCTCTGCTCAGCAGGGGGCCTGCTCCCCTGCCCTCTGTCTACCTCCTCTGCCTATTTGTGATCTCTGTCTGTCAAATAAATAAAATCTTTAAAAAAAAAAAAAAAAGAAGCAGAAAGAAACAATGGGAAAGAAGATGTACCTTGAAGGCCTATTTGCACAGTAAGCTTTATATTATTATTATTATTATTATTATTATTATTTATTATGAGCATAGGTTTAGAGTAGCTTAGAAATAGAATGACTGATTAATATTACAGGTTGGGGCACCTGGGTGGCTCAGTCAATTAAGTGTCTATTTTTTTGTTTTGTTTTTTGTTTTTAGGGATTGTAAATTTTTATTTTTGTTCACAAAAAATAGATATTATTAACTTTTTAAGTAAACCAAAATATGCTGGCTCATTTTAAGCAAGTTAGGATGCCTTTTTTTGAAATGTAATTGAAGTGTCTGATTCTTGATTTCAGCTCAGGTAATGATCTCAGGGGTGTGAGATCAAGTCTTGCAATGGGCTTCATGCTCAGAGCAGAATCTGCTTGAGATTCTCTCCCTTCCTTGCCCCTCCCCCTGCTCACATGCTCGCACATACAGGTGGGTACTCTCTCATGCGCTCTCTCTCTCTCTTTCTCTAAGATAAATAAATAAATAAACCCTTTTAAAAAAATGTTACAGGGAACAATTTAGTTCCCAATCAAGAAATTGGTTGCTACCTTGGGAGAACCTTCTCAGTGATCTCACTTTCAAAATTACATAAGAATTTTTATAAGTGTGGTGCAGTTGGTGTGAAGAGCAGGACCCCTGCCTTCTAATTACTCAGCAAACTCAACATACATGACGATTCTACTTATTAGTTCAGAAAAACAGCTGATGACAAGTGAAAGACGCCTCCTATGGACGTTTAGATGACTGATTTTGTATAAATCAATTTTGAGTACCACAAAATGTCAGAAAATACCAAATGAGGAGAAAAGAATCAATAGATAACCTTGGAATTAAATGAGTGATGAATAATCTTTACCAACTAAAATAAATTAAATCATGAAAACCAAGTCAAAGTAACATCAAGGATCTGACTAACAACCATAAAAAAAAAAAATTCTCCTTGACTTATGATGGGGTTACATCCTGATAAACCTATAAAAAGTTGAAAATATGGTAAGTCAAAAACACACTTAATGATATTCCCAACCTGACTTAAATGTGCTCATAACATATTAACCTATAGTTAGGTAAAATTACCTAACAGAAAGCCTGTTTTATAATATAATATTGAGTATCTTGTGTAATTTACTGAATACTATACTGACAGTGAAAAAGAAGAATGGTGGTATGGGCACACAATGGTGGTATGCCAGTGGTTTACCCTTATAATCATATGGCTGAGTGGGAGCTTGGCTTATTGATGCCACCTAGCACCATGAGAGTACCCTAGGCATATCACTAGCCCAGGAAAAGATCAAAATTCAAAATTCAAAATACAGTTTCTACTGAATGTGTATCACTTTGGCACCATTATAAAGTCAAAAAATCTCAAATCGAACCATCATAAATTACATCCATAATTTAGAGGTGAGGCCACTTGCTATAAACATGCATGTTCATTCTTCTTTCCAGAAAAGCATTATGACAGGAAGTACAAAATAAAAGCTGAATTCATACTTTCTAGCTTCTATCTGAACAGCCATAATTTTTAAAGGTTCTACAACAAAGAAGCCAATTTGCAGATGCAGACCAGGTATTAACCTAGCAACCATGAAACTAAGCATACATTTGTTTAGCATTTTCAGCATTTAGAGAGTAAGAGTAAGGGGACAAACTCTATAATATATTTAATTCACTTTATTTTATATTCTAAATGTGCCTATTACAGCTATCAAATAAACCAGAAATTTATAGACAGACCAAATGTCAAAATTCCAATTCAATGTTTTTCTGAGTCCCAAACTAGCATCAGAGATAAATCCAGTCCTATAACAGAAGTCAAGACAAATGTCTTTCTCCCTAAATAAATAGCTGCAAAGTAGTGTCTTCGTATCATTTTATTACTCATGGATGCCAAATGCATGAACTGGATACCTACTATGTGCTAAAATGGTGCCAGGTACTCATGATTAAGAGATAAAGAGAACACGTCACTGTCCTCACCATCCTCTGGGAAAATAGCCAGGTAAGCAAATCATTTCAGCTACAAATAATATCTGAGCTATGGAGAAGGAAACATGCTTTCACTAACTACCTCAGGGATCCATACCATCCCACACACTAACCCCAACATAGTTCAACTCTAGAAATCCCACTTATATGTCAGTGTCCTTTACAAAGAGCAACATGAAGACCTTGACCCAACCCTTGGTGTAAAATCCAGATTTAAATGTTTGAGTGGTAGTATTTTTAAATATAATAATTTCTGAACTATTTCCACAATAATGTAGACTACAACACCAGGACTTTATGGTGCTCTGACCTATGGAATCTTTCTCCTTTTTAGACTCATTTCTAAATCCAAATATTCATGGATGCCAACAAGACACCAAACAGACAAACTCTCCTTTGATAGATTCCAGGTAATGATTGTATACACAGAGAAATCTGGGGACAAGAATCCTTCTGACCCAAAAGCCCTGAGGCCCTGTTTCCCCAAAGATCTCCTTCAGAGGAAGACCAACCCAATATCAGTAGAGATGGTCTTTTGAATAACATTTAACAAAGGCATGTTCCTTGGGCTGACATTCTTTTTTTTTTTTTTTTTAAGATTTTATTTATTTATTTGACAGATAGAGATCACAAGTAAGCAGAGAGGCAGGCAGAGAGAGAGGGAGGAGGAAGCAGGCTCCCTGCTGAGCAGAGAGCCTGATGCGGGGCTCAATCCCAGGACCCTGAGATCATGACCTGAGCCGAAGGCAGAGGCTTTAACACACTGAGCCACCCAGGTGCCCCCGAGAGCTGACATTCTTAAAGACAAAGAGATAGGAGCATGCACAGCAAAGGGATTCAAAAATGTAGCCTTTTGGGGAGGGTTTAAGGAGTGGGTGGGAACTGTATTTTTTGGAGTAAGGCAAAAAGAGTACTCTCTGGGACCTTTTAATTTTCACTTTGTTGGAAGAAACCACTCAATGCTTCCAATTCAGTTCCATCGAGGAACAGCAGAGGAAGCAGAGGCTGGGACACCTTTTCTCCAAGAGGCAGCCCACATGGAGCGTATATCTAACACTTGTAGATGCACTTCTCATCTAAAGCTGAGTCTGCCACCCTACCTAAAACAGCACTGGGAATCAAGACCGTGAACAAATTTAGAAACCAAATTAAGCCAAGACTATCCTGCAGATGGTAAAGACATAGTAAATATACTAAACCAGGGGCCTGAATCACGTCACCGGTCTAGAAAATTCCTTGGCACTACCCTTTGTTACAATGGTAGACTTATAGGCTAAAGGCTGTTGAGTACTTACTGCATGCCATGCACTACAATCTTTACTACAATTCTATAAGATGTTATCATTATCTCTTCAATGGAGATGAGGGAATGCAAGCATGGAAAAATTCAGTAACTTTCCAAAGTTCTCATGGTCTTTAAAGGGTAGGACGTGGACTAAGTGGTGATTCCAGAACCATTCTGATAGCCACACTTTCACCTGCTGTCCCTCTTAATCACCCTTCACAACAATTAAGGGCTATGATGGCACCTGCCACCAGGTTGCAGACTCACCCAGGGACTCTTCCAAGCCACATACCAGATTGAGTCACAGATATGGAAATAATAGATCCTGAGCTATGTGGGAAATGCAAAGCCATGAAAGAATGCACAAGACAGAGAGCCCAGCCCTCCAGAATAGATTCTCAGGCTTGTGCTTCTTCAAGAAGCCCTAGTCCCTCCTTCTGGTTCGATGGGTACTATTACAGTTGTCCTCTTTTAACATGAGCTTAATGCCTTCTTTAAGGAAAGAGGAGGAAGAAGAGGAGGGAAGGAGGAAGAAGAAGACTTGCAAGTGTATAATGAACCGGAATTATAGCTACTGCTCTGATGCCATGTGTTATTTTTGGCTGAGTGTCCTACTCTTCTGGATTCCAATGGTAGGGTGCTAAAGCTTGCTCCAGTAACACAGGCTGACTGCTGTCCCCAAAGGACCCTAAGGAAAACAAGTCGAACTATCTCACAGTCTTTAGCAGACAGGGGAGGTTTAACATAAAGAAACTCCCACTTAACGTTTTCTCCAAAAAGAATCCATTCATTATCTTTATTTCCGACACAGTATTTATGAATTTCCTTTCAGCAGGGCCCATCAGGGCAAACGTCACAACTCTGTGGTAAAATATGTGCGTTTTCTTTTCCTCCTAGGGAGATTAAGGCCAATGAATAAAAGAAAGGGGGATGTGGCCCCTATATTTAGCTCTCCTTACAACATCATGTCTCACGGGTATTAAAAATAGACCCAAATCACTTGAAGACATTCTGAAAAATCAAAGGCAGAATAGCTTTCCAAGAGAAAGTTTTAAATGTTTGCTTTCTTTCTAGTTGAGATTTTTCAGGAACAAAAGCAGTTGAGTGGACTCCCCTTCTTAGGAGGCCAGGCCAGGTGGCTCCAGGGGTCTTATAACAGACTGTCTCCTCTTGTCATCCCCTCAGCCTCCATTCTTCGTGGTCTGGATTTTAAGAGAAATCTGGGCTGGCCCTTGGCAAAAGGTGTGAAATAGTCTGATTAGAGAAATTCTCCTCTGTTAACAACCTTCCCTCCACTCAGCATTCTGACACTCCCAAGGTCCCTGTCAGAGTGAAGTCAGCTTGGATTCAATTCACTGAACAAATATGTGTTATTTGTGATGTGCCAGGCACAGTGCCAGGCAGGGCAAAGGATGCAGAGGGGAGCAAAGGATGGAACGTCCTTGTTAGAGAAGGTGCCAGGTAATTCCACAATTAAGTAAAGCTTCCAGAGAACCACAGACCACACAATTCAAAGAGAGAGGTGACATCTTGTTGGAAGTATCAGAATGGACGTCATGCTGGACACAGCACTTGAAACAGACAACGAAGACAAGGATGGGAATGGAGAACTCAAAATACCTGTGCCCAGGTATGAAAGGTCAGGAATTAGCTTAGTGTAGCACCTCTTCTCAGAAATGTATGCCTGCTAAACCCAGCGGAAAAAGCCTTTTGGAACCAAAAAAAAGGAATTTCCAGTTGGAGAAATCTCATAGATTAAAGAATGCAGCCTCTTTCCAAACTTACAGTTCCCCAGCAATATAACTTGGGCAATTTTCTTCCCTTCCCTGAGCCTCACTTTCATCATCTCTAAAGTGGGGGTCATGCTCCACAGGGCTGATGTGCTGATTACATCATATCATGAATACATAATATTTGGCTCAGTGTGTGGCACATGGTTCATGAAAACACTCAGTGAATGCATATTACTCACTGAAATGGAGCTACTTAAATGAGATCATATTTCTAATATGCCTCCAATCATAAACAGTACCCACTCTGCTGGCAGGAAGGCTTGACTAACATTAGGGACTCACATTGGTAAGATGGTGTGGCCTTTGTTTTCATACATGTCTAATTTTCAGACTGTTTTGTGGCTTATACCACTCCATAAAGGAAGAAGGCCTCACAGCAATTTCCAGTTTCCAATTACCAAAGCAAATACCAAACCTTGAAAAAAAATATTTTAATAAGACTTTATGTCATTTTCTGCTAGTGTAGCTCATGACACTTCGGAATCATTCATACAGAGGTTAATGAAAAGTTGAGGAGTCTTTTCTGATATAAGGTAAGAGAAAAAAGGGGTCCCTAGGGAGGTTAACAGTGAGGGGGGAAAAAAAGCAGAGGTGAATATCAATGTTTGTGGAATAATGTGGTGTTCCTTAAATTTCTGTGAGCACATGAACCCACTGGGAATCTTGTTCAAATGAAGACTCACTGGTTGATCTGGAGTGGGGACTGAAACTCATGAACTGGTGACATCTATGCCCTTGGTCCATGGACCACACTTTGAATACAAGAGATAGTATTTTTTTAGGGCTTGGGAAAAAGCTGAGTGGGGAAACCATAAGAACTCCAGATGGAAGAAAGTCAATTGAAACAAGAGGGCATGAGTACTGGGTGGTTCAAGAGGCAGCCAAACCAGAATGTAAGTATAGATACAAAACGTCCAAGGGGAAGAGTTTCAGATAAGGAGCGGTCCCAGCTCACGAAGCTCCAGTGCGTTACTCACGTTGTCTGTGAGTCACTCCTAGCCTTTTAGAATTGTTGATGGCAAACATTCTGGAGAGTGCTGCAAAACAGGAATGTGCTCATAGCCATTAACTATGAAGCACTAACTCATTTCAGCAGCCTGACACAAATTATGCTCCGCACTTGAAAAATAGCTATTGATCAGTCCCTTCTTTCTCATGCCTTCCAATACTCCGGATCAGCACTTCCATTCACTTCCTCCCTACAGATGCCTTCATGCACCTTGTGAGATCCTTCCCAAACCAAAAAATATCCCCCAAGATTGCACTCTATTTTCTTTGAGATTTTGCCTTTCAAAAACAAAGAAAGAGGTAAACCAAAAGTATCTCTTTTCATTTCTCCACGTATCTCTTCCTATGAACTTCCCAATGTCTTTTATTTCTCTACTCATTATAGATACAAAGGCAACAAATCAACTGATCTATCATTTCCTGTGTTAGAAGATAAGAAGCTAAGAGGGCATGAAAAGGACGGAATATAGAATTACCTTTAAAGAATTAAATCAGCTGCCGGGGCAGGTTGAATGGTAACACTCTGAGCACCTTCAAGTAGCAGCTTGAGCATCAATAAAGCAAAAGCAAGCTCCTGGTCTTTCAAGCTAGGCTAATGTGCATCTTCCCTTGTCCCTTTCTTAATCTTAAGAAAAACTGATGATGCATGTAGGTCTTCTGTGGCAGACTGACTACAACATTGGGTGTCCCCAGTTCTCTGCCGCTCTCAGGACCCTGTATCCACACCTTATGCCATGTCACTCTATGGCTTCTCCCACTGAGAAGTGGGATCTATCTTGCCATCCCTTGAGTCTTGACTGTCTTGTCTCACTTTAGCCGATAAAATATGGTGGAAGTGACTGTGTGTGTGTGTGTGTGTGTGTGTGTGTGTGTGTGTGTGTTATCTGAGCCTAGTGGCCTTGTACTCTCCTGCTCACTCTCTTTTTCCTCCACCTTTACCAAGAGAATAAACTTGAGACCACTTAGAGCAGAGCCGAGGTTATCCTCCAACCTGTCAGCCCCTCATTGACCCACCAGTTGGCCCAGATACAAGTTTGAGCCTGCCTGAGATCATCAGAGCCTGGCTTAAACCAGCATAACTACAGAGATGACCCTTAGACTCATGATAAATAATAAACAGTGGTTACTTCAAGTCATTAAGTTTTAGAGTACTTTGTGATGTAGCATTACTTGGCTAAATAAATAAATACATAAATAACTGATAGGGCTTCCTTTGGAAAAGCTGTGATAGAAAGTCCAGGTATACAAATAATTCCAACAGGACACTGGCTTTCCTCTGACAAAATTATTAATGAATACAGATACACTGTAATAACATAATTGCATCATTTATAAAACAAAAAATGCATTAGGGAACTAGATAATAAAAACACATTTCTATATTAGTTTTCATTTTTCAAGGGGTTTAATCTATTCAGTAATTGACTATATTAACTTGAGCAAATTTTTTAAGTTTGCTAGACTTCCAATTCTGTTAGCTGTTCCTTCTTTTCAGCATTCATTTACTGAGGATTATGATGAACACAGTTGTGAGTTGGGTACTAGTGAGGGGCTCCAGAGATGAATAGCACATTGGTCCCTGATCTCAAATAACTTCCATCTAATAGGGTTGGCAAGAGCTTTTCATGCATTGCAGGGAAAATGTCATGCCCTTGCTACCATCTCTACTGTTTTAAATCTTATTCATCATACCAGGTCCAGATGAAGGGTCCTTCCTTTTATATCTTCCCTAATCCCACCCTTATTTTTCTTTGCCCAACTGTAAGTAAACTTTCTCAATTTTAAAAACACAGTAAGGGAGGTCTAGAGAAGGTTCAGGCAATAATCCAGGGCAGTCATAAAATTTAAGGCTAAAAAAGGAAACTTTCTATCAGATAGATCAGGAAAGGTCTTGATTATTGATTGCTGAGTGTGTACTTGATTCCACAGGAAATAGGGAGCCATGGAGGGTTTCTGAGAAAGGGAGTGACATAATCAAAGCCATAATTATTGAGAGTCCTTAGGCCCTTACTGCAGGACCCAGGGTGATGGAGCTCCAGAAATGATGAGATGATCAATTGCATATGCTACACAGAGGTAAAGCAGGATGAAAAGTTGAATTTCCCAGTGAGACGGTTTCTGATGGGATACAAAAGAAGAAAGAGGTGGAGCGGGTAGCTGAGAAACCCAAACTACCACTTCCCACCCCAAAATTGTCTAGGGAGGAGGTAAGGTTGACCACTGTTTGCAAAGAGAATTTAAGGATGCAGAGCATTTGAGGGAAGATTAGAGTCAGCTTCCTTCTGATAAGTTATCTTGGTTGGTCTAAAAGACCCAAGAAACACTAGTGTTTCTCAGAAATGTCTTACAGGCTGTTTTGGGGAGAGAGGAGAACAGTGAGAGCTCAAGGGTGGCTGAGTGGACAGGATCCAGACTTCTTGTTTCCATTTCAACAAGTTTAATCCCATTTATCTTCCTTACATCCTGAGGTTCCATGCTGGATTTCATTTAGAAAATATAGGGTTCCTTATATTGATTTTAAAAAAATAATAGCAATCTGAAAACCATTAAACTAGACAATTGACATGATAAAACACTATGCTATTTATCTTCCAAATTATAATGAGAAAAAACTCAGGAGGTGAGCACCTAGTACCTTCTGAGTATATTATAGTACCTTCTGAGTATATTATAGTATATATTTTTTTAATTTTTATATAATTTTATTAATAAACACAGGGGAATAGTCATATAATACATTAAATTTTCAAAGTATCATCATAATATTCTGAAAAATATAAAATGCAAATGTGTAAATTTTCACTTTTCCCATGATAATGCAAAAGAAAAAACCCAGTAATTACAAATATGTATATTTTACAAGAAACTCCATTTATCATAGAAATTAGCAGAGTGGATGAATTGTGACTGAATTTCATATCCTAATGGATCAAGTCCCTGGTCTAGGAGCATTAGAGAGGACTCTCTTAACTTCTGCAACAATTTCCTTAGTTCTTCCTTAGAAAATACTAGATACAGTTGGTGGTGCTCAGAGGAGACTATATCTGCTAACTGCAAGCATTCCTGATACTGAACAGTACTATGAATATGGTAGCAGAAAACACAACATCAGCAGACAAAGCTTTCTCAGTGAAACCATTTGGTGTGTCCTTTCATGGTCTTCTTCAGCATCCTCTCTAACATCTACCATCCACCCTCAATCAACAAACAAGACATTGTACATTTTCTCCTTCACATCAGCAGTCGGGGCATCCAAATGCCCTGTTGTATATTTTCCTTAAGTCCTGTCATTCAATTCACATCACATCTTCATTCTTTAAGTAAGGAAACTGAAGCCCAGGAAGATCAAGTACCTTGCCAAATCTCAGGGTTGACCCCAGAGCCTGGGTTCTTGGACACTACATCACAGCTGTGCACAGAGCTGTGTCCACCCAATGAAGCCTAGGGCTCCTCTGTGAATTCTCAAGGGCCTCTGAATTTGAATTTGAATTTCTAGGAGCACATCCAAGTATGATCTTGGCCAGAAAATGCCACTAAACTTAAGGAACAGATGAGGTATGTTGAAAGGAAGAGATAGCAAGAGGAAGACTGAAAGAACTAGAATGAATTTGGAAAAAGGATTAGTGAATTAGTGGAGTTTGGAAGAATTGTTGCAAGCAGAAACCTTGACTCTGGAACTGTAAAAAATCGCTCCCACGTGTGCACGCACACGCGCGCACACACACACACTCAAACACACATACAGGCACAATCATAAATGCCATTTCTATTTTATTTATTTATTTGAGAGAGAGAAAGAGAGAGAGAGAGTTGAGGACAGAGGGAGAAGTTGGGGAGAGAGAGAGAAGCAGACTCTCTGCCGGGCAGAGATATAAATGCTATATAGACTTGATCCCAGGATGCCACCTGGGATCATGCCCTGAGTCAAAGGCAGACACAACTGACTAAGCCACCCAGGTGCCCATAAATTACATTTCTAGAAAGATATCTATATAACAGAAAACACATCCTTTACTCTATGTTTGGATAGATTTTAATTTTGAAAATCTAAACTTCTCTGAAAAGATTATTATTAGATAGTATAATATATTAAATATTATTAGATAGTTATAATATCTAGTTCATGACATTTAAAATTCCATCTCTCATCTCTTTATCCCCTTTCAGCTTTATTTTTTTTTATCTCCATTGCATTCAGCATCATTTTGTAAAACCATATATCTTATTTATTCCTTTGCTCATTGCCTATCTCTCCCCATCAGGACACAAGTTCCCTGGGCAGAAGTGGAAAGGAGGTTTCTTGCTTCTGTGGTTGCTACTCTCTATCTCTAGCACCTATCATAATGCCTGGCTGCTAGGAGGCACTTGGGTACTCAATAAATATTTGTTGAGAAACATGAATGTGTTACTTTGTCATGGTATTTATGGAATAAACCTTTATATCCATTCATTCCCATCCCACCTTATGGTATCTGAAACAGAAGAGTGCCCAGCAATTACAAGTCTATTTAGCATGTATATGGCACTTTACATTTAAAACACACTGCTCAATTATTATCCCCACAATCGACCTTGAAAAGAGATGCTGAAAAGTGGGGTAGCCCATAGCTCTTTTCATTCCTAGACCTCCACAACAGATGGGAGCCATAGGATGGGAGGGAGGAGCAAGTTCAAGGATGTGGGAGAAGAGGGGAGCCATAAGGGAGATGAGGCACATGGAGCCCTGTTGTTGAAACGTCATTCCCTGGCCTACCTTTCCCTCCTTAGAAGAGGTGGCACAGAGCCAGAGAGCCTCCCCTCCAGCTGCCGCAGATGAGTTCAGCATCCCCACAGAGGAGGAGGAGAAAGATGAAGAAGCCCCAGGAGCCTAGATTGGAGGTGTGACATGTGTGGAGGAGGGACTCCCAGCAACCATCTCCCAGCAGGGGTCTCTAGTTCTGCCCTCTGAGCTCTCCACCCTTTTTACAGGTGACGACTAGACTGTGTTCCCTTCCACACCACTTGTCTGCTTGCCTGACATTCTGCTGCCTGCCACCACAAGCCTGAGTGCCAGTGCCCTCACCTAGCCGACTAGTCCACCCTACCCATCTCTACCATAGGCCTTAGCCTCTGGTAGGAAGACAAATGGGCCACACTGTATATGGCCCAAGAGTGACAAAAAGAAAAACAAAAATGGATTTCAACCTAAGAGCTTGTATATCCTGCTTCACTTACAAATACCTCAACGCTGTGGCCTTTAGGAAGAGGTTGGCCTGAATATGGCATCAAGTGGACACTATTATGTTGCCTGAACTACACATACTAAACAAACATGTGTCTAAATCTCCTACTTTAGTGCTATGGGACTTTAGGTCTCAGCCCCAAACCCACCAACTCCTTCCCCAGCTCAGCAGCAAGAATGACCAAATCATCAGGAAAGTAAGCAGGAAAGAAGGTCCAGGTGTTGGTTCAGATAGGCATTCTCAGACAAGGCAAGAAACACAGGTAAAAACAACAGATCATTTCCATAAACTCGATACAGTAATACTGACTGCTTCTGAAAAATTCCTAACACTCGAGGTGCAAAAAAGCTTTTCTTCATGTAAAAGTAAAGACAACTAACACCTGAGAAGCACATTTGATCATCTCCAATGTGCCCAGCACGATGCAAGTTCTTAACAGAAACCATCTTACTTAAAGTTCTCAATTGCTCTATGAGATATCTGTAATCTCTCTCTTCATTAAAAGAGGAAAATTGAAAAAGGCTCATAAATGTCTAATAACTTGCTTAAGGTTCCACAGTTAACAAGTAGAAGAATCAGTTCTAAAACTAGAACTCCTAACTTTAAGTCCCATCACCCTGTTTGGTCATTGTATACAAAAAAATTACGCTTTTGCTTTTTGTTTTGTTTTGTTTTTAATTTCCCACTGAATATTTGATCTTTTCTTGTTTTAGGGTCTTGAGGGAGAAAGCATTTAAGGTATTTTAATCTTCCTTTAGTGTTACTTTTATATCACACATCTTGCACAGTCCCAGGGAGATTACTGCAAACATTATTTATTACAATACTGCTTGATTTCCGGGTATTTACTGAACATCTATTGACTGTTAACAGGGATTCCTAGGTGACAGAAGGAGTAAGAGAGCCAACTTTCTTTTTCCATTGTTCTGTGTATTGCCTCTGTAATTTGAGGCCCTCATCTTATCCTTATGAACACTCTCCGGACGTATTTGAATCAAAGACATGTTCACTCCACTGGCATTTCTAATCTTCACTGGGTCATGCATTATGTACACATCAGCTCAGCTAGTAAATACATTTAAAAAGATATGTTTGACACACATAAATTCACATCGCATGATACTTCATGCAAGAAAGTTCCAAGCAGCTAACTTGCTATCAGACCATTAATAAAAATGTTGTAGAAACTGCTTCTAAAGGGTGGCAATTAGCTACAATGATTAGACAAAACATGGTTTCACATTAAATTAAATTGATATTTAAATGTAATTGTTTTTAGCTCTGTGGTGTCAAGGTACTACATAAATCCATTATTACTACTATTTAAAGCAATAGTAACAACCACAGTAACTCAACCAGATTTTCCAAGATTGTAATTTGCTGTGCCCCAATGAAGCTAATTGCATACTTGGGAGAGGGGTTAACTCTTTCAAGCCTCTTGGGATAGTTTAATGACAGTTTTTGAAAGAGTTAATTGCCTTCCAAAATGTCTCCCAGTGGAAAGAGCTCATATACATATACAGTATAGCTCTAAAGAAACATATTAATTTACACTTAGCTAGATTAACTCTGCCCAAATAGTTTTACTCCATTTAAAACTAACTGAAATGTCAACACATTATAAAGAGAGCTATTAGCAATTCAAATATGAAGTTATTCATGACTTTAGACAAAACAAACAAAACAATAAAACCTTTAGAAGATAGTGGTAAGCTTTCTCTGATGACTTTGAAAAATAAAAAAAAGTGGGATGATTTCTGAGTGGGTAGAGTGTCTCTGTTCTGTGTTGTCTAATTCTGAACTGAAATCTCTACGTCAGGGATGCCAAATTCTAAAGTATCTGTTCTCCACCAGGGAAAACAAGTGACTCAAGTAGATTCCGTGTGAATGTAGGTTTTGTGGCAAACTGGCTGACATCCCCCATTCCGAGCAGTTCGGCAATTATTGCTGTGTGGGCTGTGGACCCAAAATTTTTACATATTTCTATTTTTTAAAGAGTGTCCCCAAATTTGAATTTTTAATTCTTGAAATTTCATGATTTTGAAACACTGTGTACATCCAACAAAATATGACTGCAGGGTGGATTGGACCGACAAGCCTCAAGTTTACCCCTCTGCTCTAAATGGTTTCTAACTTCTAGTTTAAGTTGGCAGGAAGGCCATTGGTAGATGTACACCTAGGAGCTATTTATGTCATTATGTCTTGGAAATGTAGCCAGGTATAGGGCTGTCTGCTTCCAAAAGGGAAAAAAAAAAAAAAAACCACATCAATGCCATGATCATTTATCACTGTTAATGTGGCTGATGATTTCTATTTCTTCTCCTAGTTTTGCTGTAGTGATCTTGCCCTGGATGCATTACTTGGAGTCATTGGTGACATAATTCCAATAGCAATCTCATCAAAACCAGCCACCCAATTCATCCACAAATTCAAATGCACTCATTATCAGGTGAAGCAAAAGAACTTCAAGACCCATCTCTTGCCCTATCAAGACTCCTTTCCTAACCAGAGACCCTCGACCCCTAGATGTGCCTCTGGCAGTCACAGGAAGCTGGGGCAAGAGAAAGCTGTCAAAAATAACTCCTGAGAGGATCATGGAAATTTTTTCCCAATGACAAAGCTGCCGAAAGGGCTATTGTGCTTACTATGGATGTTAGATAGATATAAAATGTTCAAATTTCATCTTATTCCAGAAAGCTTCCCTAATTCTCCCACCTCTGGACTCCCAGTTTAAATCATACTTTCTATCTTGAATTACAATTACTTGGGCATGTAATTTCCAAAATATATCTTATTTCCCAAATATATCAAGGTTGGTTTTAGAGCAGAATCTCTGCCTGGTTTATCTCTGTATCCCACAAAGCAATTCATACATTCCTGGTAAATGGCAGCTATTCTTTAAATATTTCACAGGTGGGGGCACCTGCGTGGCTCGGTTGGTTCAGCAACTGCCTTCAGCTCAAGTCATGATCCTGGAGTCCCTGGATTGAGTCCCACAGCGGGCTTCCTGCTTGGCGGGGAGTCTGGTTCTCCCTCTGACCCCTCCCCTCTCATTCTCTCTCTCTCTCTCTCTCTCTCTCTCTCTCTCTCAAATATATAAATAAAATCTTTTAAAAAATTAAAAAAAATAAATATTTAGCAGGTGGATAAGCAGGTAGATGAATGAATGAGGGTGGGTAGATGGATGATGGATGAATGAATAGATGAATGGGTGGAAGGAAAGAGAAGGATAGATGAGAAAAAACTTCTCTGTATAGGCCCAGGGAGCATGATCACGAGTGTGGACTAGGAAAAATGTTTACAGTGAAAAAAAAAAAAAAAATCTTGTAAATTGCATTGTGTCAGACAACATATATTGATAGCCATAACCCCACTTTCTTCTTGCAGAGAAAATCCTTGATCTTAGGGAACAGGGATCCCTCTCCATGTCCTAGGCCAATCCTAATTAATTTTATTGTTCTGTAGCAATTTGTTCTGGGGAAGAGAATGTCAGATGGACAAGTCACGGCCCATGAAACTTAAGGAGAAGACTTCAGAGTTTCAGGGAGGACCTTCTTTTTTATAGAAACAAACAAACAAACAGAATTACAAGAATTTGTACCTTCCTTTTTGGCTTGCAACACTTAGAATGAGGATGTGATACTTGGAGCTAAGGCAGCTCTCTTGAAACCATGTAGCAATAAGCAAGAAGAGAAAAAGCTGAGAACAATAGAGCAGAGGGATGGAAAGAACCTGGATTCTTAAGGACAGAGCTGAGTGAACAGACAAACCCAAAGACCACCTCTCTCCTGCTAAGTAACTACTTAATGTACTTGTATCATAAACAACAGATAGTTTCTTTCCTCTCTCAGTGGAAATTATTCCTTACTGACTTGCCTTCCACTCAAAGACAGATGACAACCGACAGCCACCGTGAGGATCACGAGGCAGCCAGGAAATGAGTGGCCAGGTCTGAACAACTTCCCATAGCAAAGTATTAGGGGAAAAGCAGAATTTTAACTGCAGTATTCCGGCATCTCCTTGCTCCCTCTCATCAGGCAACCACACACTCCAAATGAGTTCCATTCCTAAGACTGACAACTAAGGGACTCATTCTTTTGTTCCCATTTGCCTCAAATCACAGTCTCCCGGCACGCCTCCTGGACAGTGTTTATGCAAGGTGGAATATATGGCTCACATTAGAACAAATAGAACTTCCTAAATTGGGCAATTTGTGACTTTGCACCTCAGGTTTCACTCATCCCTGGTTTGAAATGCACTAAAAGCACATTATTACTGTTTAAGATGCAAACTACTGCCCTGAAAAATATTGCTTTTTACCTGAGGTGAAACAAGTTATAAATTAATGGTTGGTCGAGGGTAAGGTGTGTGGGTAAATAGAAATTCCTTAGAACCATGTGGAGGCCATTCTGCTAATATGATGAGGCTATACTTGCGAGTGGATTAATTACTCTTTTCTTCTAACTTAATTTATTTCATACTTTAAGAAACCAAAATGTCCAGTACCCACTATGCTTGTGACAAAGAAACACAATAAAAGCAATTTCTCCGGTACAAAAAATAAAGCGTTCCCGGTAATGCATTTTTGAATCCAGCATACCTTCGCCTAATGAGGTTTCAGCATGCTATAAATAACACTAATGAGACTTTGTCTTGCCCATGTAATATATTTCCTTGATATAGCCTTAGATTCTCTGTGTTGCGTGGAAAACTAACAGCCTCAGAAAGAAATGTCGTCCAATAGCACATTAAACCAAAAGCACAATTAAATATAAATGAATTCAGTAATTTAATTGCACAATTGTCGCTTTAAAAAATTCAGAAGAAAAGTAATGATGTCATTTTTTTAAATCGGTAAATAATAAAAGTGCTTGTGGGGATGGTACAATATTTAAATAAACATTTTTCTGGTAAGGGTAGGGAGCAAAGGCAGTCATACATGCTTAGGAAAATCCTGTGGCTTGCAAAAAATTGAATATCTTGGCATAAATCATTCTGCACGTGTGATGTGGAGAGACAAACACCTCGGTTTCAATCTTTATTGAAATCATAGCCCATAGGTGGAGGGCTTTCTGATTCTGAACATTATCAACCAGGATTCACATTATTCCAATTAAAAAGGATGCAAAGGACAGTGTGCCTAAGAGATTCTCCAATCAGCTCCCAGTAATATGGGAACCCTGTATAACTACCAGAAATGCGATCATTTTCATATACCAGTGAGGTGGTGTTTTAATGCTGACCAAGGATTAAAAAATCATTAATGGCTATTCTTGAGTTCCCTTTTATCCAAAGGCTGACCCAACACATCCTCCCTTTGATTGTCCTCCCTGATAAGATCAGACACCAAAAACTTTGTCTGAAGGAAGATCTAAAGGAAGGATTTGGGTTTCACTTTACATTGATTTTTATTCAATTCTAATCAAGAATACATCCAAGAAATTTACTTACTTGGTTCCAGCATTATGATAAGGAAAGTGGGAAGGAAGAGGTTTTTTCATTTTAAGTTAGCTATTATCTTGCAACCCAGTTATGGGAACAGGTACAAGCAGCAGATGAAAGAAACATCCTCAGTCAGCCACCTAAGCAAGGTTTCTGGTAGAGGCTGTGGTTGTGTCTAAATATCCTGACCGGATCTGCCCCCTTCTTTTCCTTGTATTTGGGCTTGATGTTTATAACAATTCATATGTATGACTTTCATTTACTGCATCTTGAACAACACTCCAACTAGACAACTCATTTACTCATTTTCTCATTCATTCTTTCAACAAAACATATTGAGCGCCTAACACTGTCCCGCTTTCAGGAGCTGACTCTCTAGTGCGTTTGGGGTCACAGATGATCAAGTAAGCAGGTAAGAAGATCATTTCCAAAAGCAATAAGCATACTAAGAATGTAATGAGCATAATAAAAATATGAAATAAAATCCTGCAATAGAATCTCGAGAGGAGAGAGCTGACACTTCACTCATGGGGTCAAGAAAGACTTTCCTAGAAGCTGATTTGTGCATATGATGAGAGACAACCAGCCAACTCAAAGATCTGGGAAGGGCACTCCTGGTGGAAAGAACAGCACATGCAAAGGCCAGGAGGGGAGAACAAGCTTGGCAGGTCCAAGGAACATGAGGAAACAAGCGAGATCTATATAAAGGTCCCAGTTTTACAGGGATGAAACTAAAATGCAAACAGAATTTTGTGCAAAATCCCTGGAGTCTCAAACTCAGACCTTCAGACTCCTAATCCCACCTCTCCCACACCTCTCCACAGCCCCACTCTGCCTCGGTTGAAAGACTTTGTGGCATCCTTTGGTAGAGAGTTCCGGGTAGCCCTTGGAGAGCCCATCCTTGGGCTGCCTTCCCCACTGGGTTTTCTTCTAGCCTTCACAACACTTAAAAAACCAAGTTGATGGCTATTCAGTGAAGTTGCCCAATAGTCCGTACTGATCAGGGGAGTCCCAGAAGGCTTTCAGAATGCTAATGTAATGATATCCCCATAAATAGAGGGTTTTATACTTTTCCACAAAGACCATGTGGCCCGAATTCGAATTCAGCCAGTGCCTTTACCAGCTGCATGACCTCGGGCTCATTCTATGTGGCACTTTGCTCTTTGGAGAAACAGAACTAATAGACCAATGCTATCCGGTTGCTGTGAGAGCTGAATGAGGGAATCTACACAGGGTGCCAGCTAGGACAGGGCCAAGTGCATACTCATGTCCTTGGATGGTGTTGTTTATCAATGTTATTCCTCCAGGAGCAAGTCCACCAAAACCAAAACAAAACAAAAAAAAAAAAAAACAAAACAAAACAAAAAACACAAACAAACAAAAAAAGCAGACCAAAACAAAGAACCCAAAACAAAAAACTTCACCCCTTTTTTTCCTTATATATAAAGGGCCTTTCGGAGGATAGTTAGTGCCTATTTAGCATTAGCTGTTTTCTCATCTCTCTAGCCCATAAGTGCCTAGTGGGCAGAGAATGTGTTTTTTTAATTAACTTTCAACAGCGCCTGGCACACTTCAAAAGGAGCCAGTGGCTCCCCAGGAAGGAACGCCACCCCCGCTATAAATATCTGCCACTTGGTATGAGGATGAAATGAGATGACAGATACGAGGGCACGGTGGAACTAACGTCCCTTGCAGGCACAAGACATCATTGCTATTAGTAATAAATAGTAATAATCAGGAAGATTGAGAGTGTCAGATGAACTATCCTCACGTTCACATCAGCTCTGGAACTGTCACCTGTGCATCCTAAGCAATTCTTACAGTGTCATCACAAAAGTCCCTGCTCTGTTCCCCAAGTTGAGCTTCATTTCTAATTCCCACTTCTCCAAAGCACCATCTCTTTTTACGCATCCTTTGGAATTCCACACAACGGGAGCAACAGCTGTGTTAGGCCAACCCATCATTCATGTTGGCGCCCCTTGCCATAACTCAAAAAGCCTGTGATCACTTGGAAACCACCTCTGATGGTAGGAGGCGGCACGGCAGACTGAATTTACAACAAAGCCCTGCCTGCAGAAATCTTCCTGTCACCTGCAGGCCACATAAACCATTAGCATCCCCGCCATCGCGCACGGTCAATGAGCTACGCAGGCATTTCAAAACCGAGCACTTGGCCGCTATTTATGGGCCAAGTCAGGGACTCCAGCAGCTCTCTGATTTTCTTGTTGGCCTGCCAGAAGAGAAGCTACAAAGAACAGCTGCATTACCCACCCTCCTACAGTTGGAACATTTGAAGAAAATTAAAAGAAAAATTTCCAAATGTTAAAAGGTGCTGCTCTCCAATGTGGGCTTCTCCTGGCCCTATTGTCTCAAGCCCCACAAACACTTTTAGCCCCGTTGCCGGCCGCTGCCTTCTGCTCAAGAGGAAATCGGCACCACAATATCATGTTTGTCTAATTGCCCTATGCAGAGCTTTCACCAAAGGCAAGCCACAGTGGAATATTATTATTTTTAGAACACTACCCAGTTTTAACATTTTAGCAGCCACATGATCTCTAGAACCACAATGGTCCTAAATGAACAATTTTACCCCATTCTCAGAAACAGATAAATATAGAGACATATATATATATATATATATATATATATATATATATATTTAAATAAGCCCTTTACCCTTATGCAAGCTGATAAAAATATACTCAAAATCCCATACTCATATCTATTTATAAGCATAACATATACACATAAGATATTTAAAGTGTTGATTGGTCCTCTGTAATAGATTTTTTTTCGCTTGCATAGAAAATTAAGTAAAGGTCAACACAATGAAAGGTTTTCTAAGTCACTCCTGTTTATTAGGAAGTTCAGGATAATAGGCTTCAACCTGGGGGAGAAAAAAAATGTCAATGCAATCTAAAAATAACAAAAGGTGCATAACAAATTTGTCCTCATTTTGTTCTTAATAGAAGGTGCTTCTAGTGCCTTGGCGAGAATGACCTATCAAACGCATCACCTTGTACAGTCAATTTATTCCTTTATCAGGCAGTCATTGGGGAGGGATTTTGTTTTGCATTGTCTCAACATAAAATGGAATGCCAAGCCTGCTTTCCCTGACGGCATGAGGGAGGCTCTTTTGTCAGGAAACCTTTTTTAAAGATGTTTGATCAAAAACAAGAAGATGAGCCACAGACAGTTTCCTCCTCCCAACTCCAGACACTGCCCCCACTGCTGCATGACAAAACCTCTTGATCTAAGATCTACGAAGCAAGTCTGAAATAGGACCCCTTTTGGGTCTCAGGGCCACCACTTCACCAGAAAGGACTACTCAGAAGGTTCCCCCGAAATCAGCTATTTCCCTAGACCTGAAAGTCCTGGCTTTGAAAGCAGGAATGAAGCAAGTTTTCCAGTGGAGAAAGTGAGGGGGGTGGGGAAAGATACAGGGGCTTCTCTCGGGAGCTGCTCAAGAAGTCATCAATCCATTTTAACCTCAATACGAGACCTGGCTAACTTTACGATGATATAGTAAACACATATGGGGGGGGAAAAGAAAAAGAAAAAAAAATTACAAATAGCAACTGGATAGAGGATTTTAATTTGGAAAATACGGCACATATTTTAACAGAGAGGGAAAAAAAGAAGAAATGGATGCTTTCATCCGTTTTTATTTATCTGGGATAAGCTGAAGAGACATGAATTTCTCTTCATGCACCATCCTTGGCCTTGAAACTTCCCCAAAACTCTGCCTTGTTTTTCACTCTCTCTGAAACACATCCCAAATCATCATCTTGTACCTATAAAAGGGGCACAGAGTTCTTCCATCAGAAGCATATTTCTGGAATCCTAAAGGCCAGTCCACTTCTTAGGTTACAAGAACACCTGAAATGGACTCCCCCACTGGGGGCCTGAGGACAATGTTGGTACGAAGGGAAAGTAGCTCTGGGTAGGAGAGGAATAAAAATCTCACCGGTACGGAATGCCTGCTACATACCAAGAACATTACATATATTGTCTCATTTAATCTTTGCAAAAAAATTATTTTAAAGTAGACATTTAACACCACCATCTGGTCCCACCCCAGCCAGGCTTGCCAGCAGGGAAGTGGGGAAGGATGGTTCAGAAACAGCTCAGAGTCACTCCAAAGACCCTGGCAGAGGCAACAGCACAGTGCTCATAGCCAAGACTGAGTAAGCACTTACTATGTGCTGATTCCTCCCTATTATGTGCAATCTCTCATTTAATCTCCACCAAGACTTCTGAGATGCACATAGTTCTTATTTTAAAGATGAGAAAATTAAAAAAAAAAAAAAGATGAGACAATCAAGACCAAGAATGAGTAATTTGCCCAAGATCTTATAGCTCGTCAATGGCAAAAGAAGGATTCAAGCCCTGTCATCTGACTCCTCTGCTTTATTCTCTCCCTCTCTCCTACAGCAACAAGTATAAAATAACTCAACTTGCTGGTCATCATTCCAGCAAGCTACTTAATCTCTCTGGTCCCCAGTTTCCTCTCTGCAAAACAGAGCTAGTAATAACTGCTGGTTGGGGTGACTGCGAGGATTTGGGGTTATACTCAGGGGACCTCCGAGACAGCTGTATCAGAAGCCGAAGTATCGAGATGACCAGAGCTCATGGTTCTGTGACAGCAGTTGGCACCTTCAGAGAGCCAGCTCTGGCCACAAAAAAAGCTAGTGAGGGAGAACATGGGTTTCTAGTTATTGAAATGATGCTTTTTCCTTCTGTCTCTGAGGTTCAAACGAGTTGAAACACCAACTATCTCTGCAATCAGGAACCCCGAGCCTCATCATAGGTCTTGGGGGTCACACTCACAGGTCACACTCAGATCCTTCCCTGCTTCTCCTCCTTTTTATCATAGTTGCCTAAATACAACTGCTGGCAACCAGAGAAAGGTCACTAAGGACCGACACACCTGCCAGCACCACCTCAGACCCAGGAGTCATCCCTGCCAGGCCTGGGCACCTGTGATCTGCCCCCACCCCTGCCTCACTCTTCCTGGACAACCCACTGGTGACCAGGGGTGAGCAATGCAGAGAAAACCATAAGCCCCATCCACAGCTATATATTTTAAATAGCATCTCCTCTCTGCAGCCCTATGTGGGAGGGGAACATATGGTCCTACATTCATTATACTCCTGAGTTTAGGTTTGAAACATCATATTTTCATTACAAATAAGCTTTGATGACACTGCCTATTGCAATGATTTCAACGCATGGTTAATTTTATCTGCGGCAGTGGTGAGAGTGGCATACCAATTTACTGCCAGAGGAGAACAATCTGATTTTAGCATCTTAACCCTGAACTTGAGTTCCCTTTGTTCCTGAGAACCTCATTTTAGCAAGACTCAAGACTCGAAGTCTCTGGGAAGAGGACGTCACTGACGCTGACTCAAAGGGAGTGGAAAAGTTGAGGGGGTAGAAGCAAGCTGAAGCACCTTCATACTCACATGGGGGAGCAGGGGAAGAGAAAGGCGGAGAGTTTGGGTTCACTGGGACAGTGTGCTTAGAACTTCAACGAGCGCATCAAGACTTCTCAATTTGGCCAGCGACCTGGCAAGAGCAGACCTATTTGTGAGGTTCCTTTCTGCTGCATCTGACTTCAGGCCAAGCCAGGAAGCAGCAAGAAAGGCCTCAGTCATCGAGACCTTCAATCTGGGCCAGGAGGTTGAAAGCAAAACTAAAATGTGGAATTAATGTTGCTCGTCGAAGGGGTAGAGAGGATGGTATGCTAAGTTCTAATGCCTCTATAGGAGCCAGAACACATTTTATATATATGTATCAATTTATTGTATATTATTATATATTTCATTATTATTATCTATTATATGGCATATTCATATATTATAAATACTTTGTTTTTCAAAAAATGGCTTCATTCTTACTTGGCACAATTTTCTGCAGCTATTTGACTACCTTTTATTTCCATTCTTCCAGTCATTTAATGGACACTCACAAGTTACCACAAGGTACAGGGGAAAAGTATCAAGAATATGGTCCCTGTGCCTGAGCAACTGAGGCCTAGCCTGGGACCCAAAGTGGATTGAACCAATTACAGAGATATGATTAGTTGTTCAGATGTATCAAGAATTCTGAAGAAGTAGTATTTGATTCCTCTTCGGGGTGCAAAGAGGTGGTTTAACCTCTTCTCTTGAAGGAGGTGGTTAAATAGAAATTGTATCCCAAGGATTAAGAAGAGTTAACCAGGGTGATGCCACATGAGAGAACAGTCCTTACAAGAGCCCAGAAGCAAAATGCAGCCTAGTGTCAGCATTTCAGCATCTATAGCCACAGAAAAATCCCAGGATGCTGTGTCATGCAATGATGTGAATTTGGACATAATTAAGAATTGGTTCCTGTCTACAGCCCCAATTCGCAGAAGGGGACAGCTATCACTGCTGCTCTGTGTGTGTGCACACACGTGTCTATTGCTATACCTGTGTATACATGTGTGCACTCGGTGTTCTCTCACACAAAGGGACGTTAACATGGGTCCCACATACCAACTATTCTTTCATCCCATGTGCTCCTGAGTCGGCCGACAAAACCAATGACAACTAGCTAGAGATTCCTGGAATGACTACTGCCATCCTGAGAGTGCCAGCCAAACAGAATGGTTCCTATTGATAACCAAGCCAGAGTCGACCTTTGCCACCATGTGGTACCAAACTACAGATGGGACTGGGATGCATTTGGATCTTGAAATGGGATCTCTGAAGCCTGGGTGCCCACCTGTATAAGTTCTCCCCAGCCATTTCATCCACATCATAGCCAGTGTCCCTGCCCCCTCATCCTCTACTCATCACATTATGGAAACTTTCACGATAGCTGGTTCAGTGTCAATGACATAGAGACCAGTGGGAATGGAGTGCAATGCAGTAGATAACCATAGAAACAAAGCCTGATTATTAAGCGTTGCATATTTCATGCCAAAGAGTTTGGACATCATCTTGAGGTCCAATGGGAGACCAGTGAGTGACTATAAGCCAGGGATTCAAAGAGCAAAATTGTGCAAAAGATCTGATTTGTTTGGCCTAGCACGGTTTTCATAATCAAGACATTCTGTATAAGCCTTGATCTCTGACTTTTCTTAAGAAGCTGGGCTGACTTTCCCAATAATTGGAATAGCTTTGGTTCTTTTTGGAAGGAGTATGCTCGCTTAGTCACCATAGGCCCTAAAGCACCTACTTGGGTCCATGCCTTTGGTAAGCCCAGCCCCTGTAGAAATCTGAGTTTGCTTTAAAAGAGAGAGAGAGAGAGAGAGAAAATGAGAGAGAGAGAGCTGTGAAGGAATCCAATTTGCATGTTAAACGTATCTCTCAAACACCACTGTCCAGCTTTGGTGACAGACATAGTGAGAGATTAGAGGTAGGAGAGCCTATTGGAGGGTTATAATAATCATCAGGGTACCACACCTGGAACCCAAGGGAGGGCTATGATTACACCTCCAATAGCCACATTGCAGCTGGGTGCACTACAGTCTCTTACTGACCTATAACCCCAGCATCGACATGCAAATGTGGAGACCTCACAGCAGCACCACAATTCGACAATACCGATGCAAAACACAATAAATACTGAGGCAAATACACCAGTCAGAAGTAAAGTAAATTAATAGTACAGCTTAGCTGGGATCACAAATGAATCACTCCAAAAGCAATTTTGTCCTGTTGTAAAATGAGATAAACACCTACTTGCCAGTTATTTTAGGAATAACACAAATCAGCCCATCTGTCTTAATTCAGTGGTACTCATCATACATTTTTAAAGTTATCACTTCCTGAAGAGTCATGCTATCGATGCCAACAGACACCTTACGTTGACGGCCGATGGAAAGACCTACAATCCGAGTACCCCTTCAGAGTAGCCCTGAAACCCTGAGATACCTACCTTCCCTGGAAGTGACTTGTTTTCTAGAAAGCCAGAGAGCAGGGGGCTCTCACCTGCTGGCCAGACTCAGTCTTCAAACAATATTGGAGAGGGAGCTGAAGGTAGAAAGGCATTTTTTTTTTTTTAAGGAAGGAGATGCAAATGTTAGGACAGAGAACAATTTACTGCAAACTAAATTACTAATCAATATCTGACAGTGGAACAGACTGCCCACCGCAGTTGTGAGAATCATATTCAACCCATGATGGGAGATGCTAGCAAGGGTATGACTGCTCTGCTTAAATTGTATCTGTGTTTTATATTCAGACATAAATAAGCTTGCTGATCGTATCACTGTCTCAGATTTATGGTAAACACAAGAGAGCACAAGAATTTCAGAAAACCTCCCTGGGTCTTGCAATTTCTCAGAGTAAATACTTTATCCTCCCTCTTTGAATGAAAGAAAACATGGGATGAGAGTCCAGAAAACCCCTGAAATTCACAGATAGGAATGCAAGGCTTCCTAGAAAATATTGGATTAGACAGCCTGAGTAAGGGCAGCACTGTGAAAGGATCTCAAAATATGTTTTACGACCAACACAAACCGCATGCAGAATAATGACCCCCCTGCTACATAGAGTCCTACAATGGTATTTTACACGTCTTAAATTAAATATGATGGGGATCACATAATTAACTCCCACTTAACATTATCATTCTGGGCTCTCAAGAAACTTGCCAGGTCCTCCCTCCACTAGAGTGCCAACAAAATGACTATAAATTCATTTTTGTCACAGACAGCAAACATGCAGAGAGGCTCCCTCCCCATCCCCTTCCCCATGGTAGTCTCCAGGCCAATATTCTCTGCCTTACTGATTATATGATCTGGAGCTGGGGACCCCTGGTTTCTGAGTCTTCCAGAGAAGCCCCCACAAACCCCCAAGGCATCTACCATTAGTTTCAAGGATACCTGCTGGCCACCTTCTCCTTTGGCAGAAGCCCTTCTGCTTCAATGGAAGACTCCACTCCTGCCCGCCTCCTTTCTTCTTCTTTACTTCCTAATCCCCTTTTTTGTCATTATATCTATAGGAAGGACCAGCAATTTCCAAATAATGACATCATATCTGCAAAGTTGCTAAAAGTTTTATAGAATATCAGAGGCTCATAAGAGTGTGTGTGTGTGTGTGTGTGTGTGTGTGTACGTGTGTGTGTGTGTGTGTGTGTGTGTGTAGCCTAAACTACTTCAGTAAGGCAATGAGCCCCTGAGCTGAGGTGTTGTGGCTCATATATCTGCCTGTCCCACCTACCTCTCCCAAGGGGGCCCAGAGAGCTGCTTGAATAAATCAGCTAATAATTCCCCTTGCCTCTATGAGACTGACACCAAACCAAGGGGAGGATGAGCTCAAAGATGTCATTGTTTTAAACCCTTGGCTGGCTATTGAAATAAAGTTCAACCTTTACCATTGAACCTTCACAGTGAGTCATCACTATCCCCACTTTACAGATAAGGAAAAGAAAAGGGAGGGTCAGAAAAGTTAGGTGAGGGGCTCACAGGGAGTGCCTTGCCCATTGTAAGTAACAGAACCAGACTCCAATCCAGATCTGGCTGGCCCTACAACCCAGTACAGATGCCAGCAGTGCACCATCTGACAATGACTAACTTCAGCAACTTCTGTGAGTGTTGACATAGTAATCTAAATCATTGCCTGGGCCTGGCTTCTCAACACACACAGACACAATCACTTTTTACATGGGTAAATTGACCAAAAAGGTCTTCTAGGTCAACTAGTCAGTAATGTCCTTTGCAGTCTAAAGTTATACAAGAGACAAAATAATTTTTCTGGTTCCTTGGAGGAAACATACCTCAAATGGGCTACAGGATGGTGAGTAGCTTAACTAGGGTATATGACTTCAAGAGGATGGAATAGAAGCCTGGTAGCAGGATGAGATGTGTACTTTCCTTAGTCATCCTAGAACAAGTGAGTCTCAGAAATAGTGAGGCAGAAACTAGGTGAGTTTTTCTGGCCCTTTCCCCTTCCTGAAGATAATGTCTCAAAGGCTATCTAGCCATGACGGTGGGAATCCCTAAAAGGTCACCCATGTATATCAAAATAATCAGCAGAAGTGGGGAAAAGCCTGGGGGGAGGGAGTCTGACAACAGTGCTGATGTTAATTATGGCTTCCCAAGGGCAGCATTCCAGTTACACTACCTGTAACTATCTATTCTGGAGCTCTCTCTGCTCAAGTGAATGAGCTGTCACAAAAGCTGGCCTACCAGCCAATTTCTCAGATACAATTACATTTTTATGATGAGGTTCAGGGAAGCTCAGGGCATTAGGAGGATTTCTCATCTCCATGTATCACACCCAGAGTCCTTCTCTCCAGGTTCCATTTGTAAAAGGACAAGTCCGACCCAGTGGCCATTTTCTACCCTTGAACCAAACTGTGGGTCAATAGTTTCCATGCCTTCCTTTCATACTGCAGGTGACCTCCCAAAGTCCTGGATCACAGCTGACTAAATGAACTGGATAATTAAAAGAGAGGATGAGCCATGCCTTGAGATTTTGCCTGCCTCATCAAGAACAGTGTGCCCTTTTTATCAATCTACTTCAGGGGTTTTTTTGTTTGTTTGTTTTTATTTTCCCCCCTTTGAAAAATGATTATCCTTGAGAAACTTCCTAACCATGGCACCATCCACCATTAGCTGTCATGGCTAGAGTATTTGAAAGGTTTCCACTGCACTCTGTGCTTAGAAGACTCAATAAAGATAGGTGGGGATGGAGGGGATTAGGAACCTTTCTATATCACAAACCAAAGCACCAGTTTTCTTCTGTATTTGAAGACTTTCTATGACACTGAACTCTTTGTTTAGAAACATTTTTTTTATCTAATGGGGAAAAGGAGGAGATGGAGGTAGATCATTGTTTGATTATCAGAATTTCAGTACCATTATCAAGAATCATATTTATATAATACGATATCATATATATATTATGTATATAGAGACACACATGCACATGTATGTGAATATATACATAACATTAAATAGCAAATACATATAAAGATTGAGCTAAATAAAAACTTGAGTTCTATGACAACTTTCCATTTTTTCCTGGAGGAAATTTCTATAATCAAGAGTGCTAAATTGAGCCACACAAAAATTGGTATGTGTAGAAGGAGCTATACAAATATGGCTAGTATATCAGTACATCAGTAAGGGTGCCATTATGGAAGGAAGGAAGGAAGAAAGAAAACGAGGAAGAGGAAGGAAGGGAGGGAGGAAGGAAGTTTGAGCGAAAAAGTTGAATCAACATTCAAACTTGCCACACTGTATTAATGTGTGTACGTATGGACAATGGTAGGAAGTAAATAAGCAAAACCAAAGCCAATAGATGTGTGAATTTAGGGTTATAGGTGGTTCCTATCTATATTTTCAAATTTTTCTTTAGTATCATTGTTAGATGTATAGCAATTAAATAAACAAAAACAACTCTCTTTCCCATCCTCTCTAGATGAAAACCTAGATGATTTCTTCATGTTCCAAATAGGACTCTACTCCTCACCCATAAATTTGAGAAAAGAATCTGAGGTTTGGGGTAAAATGAACTAGCATCTCCCCTAACAACCAATGAAATCTCACCCAGCTAATGATAGAAAGTTACCAAATACTCCTTACCCTCTAAGAAGGTGGGAAACCAGAATACTTCACCAGAAAGAGTCCAATAAAGAGTCATAGGGCACCAAGTGACAAGAGTGTATCATGTAAGTGTGGCAATTTTAAATGTGACTCCATATTTTAAGGGCTGCTCTGTTTTGTACTAAGGTTAAAATGAACTTATTGGGTGTTCTAATCATTTGAAGCACATGAATATAAATCACAAGACTGCATCTAAAGGAACGGTAATGGAGGGTAGCAGGTAAAAAATTCAACCTTCCAGATTGCCATTTTTCATACAACCACTGAGACTCAAGATGAGGTCATGAGGGTAACTTTAGATAACCCCTTAGAGCCAAAGCTTTTCACAAACTGCTTGGTAGAAATCTACAAATGGTGCCTAATATTCCATGGGATAAGACTAAACAGTCAAAGTCTACATGCCATCACACAGCAAATGGCCTCATCATCATAACATTTAGAAAAAATACATCTGATCAAGTCTAAGACCTCTGTGGCTTTAATACTGTCTTGGAGAGGGTCAAAGAAAAGCAGCAGGGTATATTGGAAAGAATATTAGACTAATACTAACTAAAATAACATATTAATCATGGGTAGCATTTACTAAGAGTTTGCAATGTGCAGGAGCTGTGTTTTTATGCATTACCACGTAATGCTCACAACGACCCTTGAGGTAGGTACTATTATCTCCATGTATAACCCAGAATCAGAGGAGCCAAAGTTCAAACCCAGACAACCAGAAGCCAAAGACTAAGCTTTTAACAAATAATGTTCACATTTCTCCAGCACATCATGCTTTCAAAGGCCTTCAAACACATTGTCTCAACTCAGCCCCGTGACAATACCTGCCTACTCACAAGGAGGCAGATGAAATCACTACACCATTTTAAAGATGGAGAAACTGAAGCTCAGAGAGATTAACTTGTTTGATGGCATACAAATTAATAAAATGGCCGACCCAATTGTGACCACAACCTTCCACCTAGAAATCTCCCAATCTTCCTATTATGCATCATTACCTCCAACTTACTTCACATCTCCAGCCCTGAATTTTTTCATCTATAAAATAGGTAACTTTATTCTAAATCCACCCCCAGTTCTAACATTTGATGCTTCCATAAATGAAAATTAACTCATGCCACAACTTACTCAAGACCCACCAGCAGCCATTTGCCACCTATGAGATATAGTCTAACCTCCTTAGTTCAGGAGGCTCACCCCACTCACCTCTCCAGACTCATCTCTCAAGCGCCCACCCCGTTCCTACTCCCAGACCACGCTTGCTGAGCCAGGTGGTCTGTATTTGGTTCGCTTGGCCCAGAACACTCTCCCCCAGCCAAACGTTCTCTTTGCCCAGCAAAACCTGCTGAGATTTCCTCACATGCTTCCTGCAGGAAGTGTTCCCTACGCTTTTTAGGTAGACCTGGCCACCTCCTTAACTCCAGCCTCTCACCATCCTCTATCATGGCACCCCTTTCACTTTACTCCATTCCTTTACTGATCCATCTACTCCCCACAGCTGCATCCAAAGGCCATATCTACCCCTAGTCTCTAGCACAGGGCTAGGCAGAGAGGGCTTAGAGGAAAATGTCTGTTGAATGAGCAAAGGAGAAACTTGTAGGCTAAGGAGGTATTGACAATGGTTTTTAATCTGAGCTCCAAAGTTCTATCTAGAAACCAAAACATAATTCATTGGTTGCTCTAAAAGCATTAAGAACTGACTTTACTAATTCCATCACCACCCTACCATGAGAGCTATAATCAGTCAACAAAAGGTAAATGAGTGTCTAAAGTGCCAAGCATTGTTCAAAGACTTTATATTGCACCAGTAAATAAAGCATGGTCCCTGCTCTGGTAGAAATCATATGCTAGTTGGGAAGACAGGTATGGAGCACAGGTTAGTAATGACACTGCAGTAGGACACATGGTATGAGAAATTTTATACTGGGCCAAAAAAGAGAGAGAGAGAGAGAGAGAGAAGGTTAAGCATCCTTCTGAATATTTCCCCAACTAATAAGATTGGACAAATGGAAGGAAGTCATTTACCACTGATTCTATACATTTTCCCTCTGCAAGTTATATGATTACCAAACAAAATAAAACCACATTAGTTAAAACATCATAACTTAAAATATAAACCAGAATGTGAGGTATTCCAAAGGTGACTTTAAGTTTATATACTTCAAAAAGGAGTTTAATAAACCAATTCATTAACTGGTAAGAAGATCAGAAAGGAAGCTGACTCTTGCAAGCACCTGAGAAGGAACTGTTCTGTACATGAACACACCTTTCATGACGTAGGCAGAGGGAAGTGGCTCTGATACATGAATTACGAATCATACCGCCGAATCATTAAGGCAAGACTCTCTAGATGGCATAGCATAATTCTCAGGCACACTCGAAAATAATGAACCCACATTTATGTTAAAACATGGCATTGTTCAGGTTTTTCTCTAGCTCACATTGGTCTTCCTCTGCATTTGTTTGGAACATTTACAGAGTGCTGAGGAAGACATTTTCCATGTGCCATTGAATCCTTCCAATGACCCCATAAGGTTGTGCTATTGTGATCATCCCCAATTTGCAAAAGAAGAAACTGAGGCAGAGACATGAAACATTAAACATGTCCAATGCTGTGTTCTTAAGAGTGGTGGTACCAAACTTCATTATCCGTTCTTTCTGATTCCTACACTCTCCCGTAATCTATATGCCACATTACCCTCATGGAACGTCACAAGATCAGAAAAAAATCAATTCATCATCAAAATCAGCGACCAAACCTCTTTTTGTTGTTGTTGTTGTTGTTGTTGTTGTTCTGTTTTATTTGCTGCTGTTATTGTTGCTGTTGTTGTTGTTTTGGAGAAAGAGCTAACTGCTCTAAAGCTCTTTCTGGGGGCTACCTGGAGCCCTGATGACTTTGCTGGGACAGACAATATGCAGTGTTCCCTCTGTAAGTAGTTAAATAGCACAGAATTCTCAAGTAATACAGCAGCTGCTAACAACGCTGTCACCGTTACACTGTTTAGTCAGCATTTGTACCTCAATGACTTTCTTCTCTCGATATGTGCTTAGGTTACCAAGAGAAAGCTGAGAGCCTGTTAATGCAGAATACATTGAATGCAAAATGTTTTCACTCCACCCTCTGCTCTCTCAAAACTGACCTTAACAATGGGGTCTTGGTAAACCTTCCTGTGATTTAAAGCTTGATTTAAAATCTGGTAGGGAGTTTCCCAGGTATTCACATATTAACATTTTCTGTTCAAATTTTTTTTTTTTTTTCCAGACAAACAACATCCTTTCCAAGGGTTCCTCTGGTACCTTCTTCACTTGACCTACCTAATTTAGAGCAGTCCCGGTGCTGTCTTGGTGGCGACGTTGCTCTGTGATAGCTCATACACACGCATACATTACTACTGACATTTAAAAACATTCCTAACAGTTTGTGTGAGTACATGGTAAACAGATGCTATGGGATTTTTTACCCATTATCAGTCATCTCTGAAGACTGCAGTCAAGTGACAGGTTTTTGAGACTTTTCGGTCTAACAGCAAGAGATTTATTTTTAATAGAATATTGATATTATGGTACAAAATAGAACTTGGTGTTTACTCCCCCCCGCCCACAGCAATACAGTTCAGTTGGTGGGTTGTTTTGAAGCCCTCGCACCCTCTATTCTGCTGGTCTTTTTACTTTTTTTTTTTTTCCTTGGGGGTGGGGTGCGGAAAGTTGCAGACTTTTATGAACTCTCTGATTAAAGTACCTCCATCTGAATGCAGATTAAAAGTTCCAACACCTGAGAGCTCAAAACCAATGAATATTTATACCGAAAACCAGCAGATGAATACACTCTAAATCTTCAAATGCAAGTCTAGTCATGGGTTTTATCTTATTTTAGGACTTACTTTTTATTAAAATGAACTCTTGCATATTTACACTACAGAAATAAATGTTATTTGCAAGCACAATACAGTGGAGACCTTACAAATGCTTTCTCTGGGGAAGGGAACTTGGCTCCTCAAGCAGATTTTCTTAATTTATCAGGTCTTCGTTGAAGCAGGGTGTCATTGTATGTGGTTGGCATAATTTGGGACAATGAAAATATATTCATCTAAGGGAGATTATTCATTTAGTTGCCAAGATCATTGTGATTTCCTCCCTAGATGGGGGATTTCACTGATTTTACAATTTCTCGCTTTCATTGGAAACTTCTTTCAGGACAGCTTTTCTAGAAGGTAGAGATTTGTACAAGCAGGCATGAAGGAACACTATTTGAGGAACAAGTTGATGTGCCTTCTCTGCAAGGTGGCTTCACACACTGGCTTGGTTGTTTTGCCCCAGTTAACAGTTATTAGGCACTTTTTCTATCAGAAGAAGCAAACTTGAGGTATATGAGGAAATCATTATCTGCCTCTAAGAATATAATAGAAGTGAATGACCACTGGCCCTCAGAACAATTAGCTTCAGAAAATGGTTGGAGTTGCAAGGTCAGGCCAAAGTTTAATGATGCTTCTAACCTGACTCACTCAATAACACAAGTGAAAGTAAATATTGTGACCAGCCAACACCACGGGACAAGTAATGACTCCAAAACACATTAAAAAGTGATGATTTCAAAGATACAGAAATGTTCCATCTTAGGATAACTAAGCTGAAGGTGAAAAACAAGCCCATTCCTTCCCTAATCCCCTTGCAACCTCTTGCTGTTCATTAAAGTGCAATAAACCCCACATAAAAAAAGCCAAGTGGGATTATCAGAATTTAGGGAAATACAAATTTTAGTTGAATCCACCATGTATCTTGAGACTTCCATGCCCTCACACTACTGAGAATTTAGAAGATGCACATTCGCCATGATGTTCCTGAACTCATTTCTTCTTTTTCATAAAGTAAGCTTAGAGATAAATGTTTACAAATCAACCCCGTCATCATTTCTTCATTTTAATGCTTAAACGCTTCATTTTGATTGCTGCCTTTTTGACATTTCACCAAGGAAATATGTTTGCATGTTCGCAATGCCATTGAATCAGCAATTAGATCTCCATATTCCAGATGTCATGAGAGTTTTCAATGCATTTCCCAATAAAATTTATTTCCGAACTTTGGGGAAAAAAAACCCACAAATGTACTTTGTATAAATTAAGCATATTATCCTTATTTTTCTAATTGCTACATTTAACACAAGGAGGGCATCTGAGTTTATTAACTCAAGGATTTCACACCATTCTACATAATATTTTTTCTTGCAATGAATACAGTTTTGGATTATTTATGGGAGCAACTAAGGTATCTTGATTTGCTTTTTTTTTTTTTCCTGATTAAACAGGAGACATAGAAACAAATTTGTGCCATTAGCAGCATGTTACCTCTTCATCCTCATAAGTCTGTCTTGAGCCTTGGAGCTCTGGCTAATACAAGAAATACACTGTCAAAAGTGGACAAAGAAAAATGGAATTCTGGTCTCATTCCTGCATTCGTTAAGACTTCTAACTTCTTAACTCTCTTCCTACACATCTCACATTGCTCTGATTCCAATTTAGCACATGGAGCTAGCTTGGATATACAGTTTCTGTGACACCTTGGCCATCTTGTGTCACCAACACCAACCTTTTCCTTTTCCAGCCCTCGCTTAACTGAATATACAGTTTCTCTGCTCTTTGCAACAGACTCTAATTGACTCTTTAAAAAACACAATAAATCAAAGTGGCTCTACAATGTGCAATATGGTACCACCACACTATTGGCTATACAATGCATGATATGGCACCTCCATAATATTTAAATGAGAGAGCAGAGATACCTCTGTTTTCCCCAGGACTCTTTTCTTCTCCAAGATTCTGTTCACCTGATTTGGAAATGCACACACACACCAAATCATCACCCTCATTAATGTAGGAGCATAGCTAAGTGAGCAGAGTAATCCTTCCTTACGGCCCTCTTACAGGGCACTCCCATCATCACGGAAGGCTCTGGCCAACAGCTGAGGTTCCACTCCCTCTATTATTCCCAAGACAACTCTTTTGGCATTTTCTTCTCCACTAAGAAAAATAACACAATCTATTTCTCCTTCCGATGGATGGATTTTGCTCGGTATTTACCCAGTTCTGAGGGTAACACTAGAAGATCTTGACTCCTCCCATCCATAGAATGTTTTGCAGATACCTCCTTCTGGCCCATCCCACCTCTTGAAAAATGTGCCTGAGCAAAAACTCATCTGTTAGTAATAGAACTGAAAAATGCCTCATTCCGGCTAGAAGTGGTATGAGAGCTGCTACAGCTCCAGCAAATTTATTTTGCCTTTCAAGGGTTTAATTGCACACAACATGGTGCAGTTTTGATTAATCCTTCAGAATTTAATATATACTCTGGGGGGGTCAATATGTTGATTCTTCATGCATCGCTATCATGGGAGTAACTGGAATGCATTTAAACACCACAGGAGGTACACTTCTCAGACTTACCTGGTCCTGCCAAGGGTAAAAAGTGCTCATTAATGACTCCATCCAGGAGGGGAGCCAGCAGAGGGGGTACACCTCCTTTATGACACTATTTCTGGTTTGCTTGGCAGACACGTTTCCCTTGGGGAGGTCCCAGGTGAGGCACACACTGGAATCTTCCAGGCTTATGCCCTGATCATTTTAATGAGAAAGCAGTGTCGAAATATTGGCACCTTGAATATAGCCAACATATGGAGCCACTGTACAAGCACTTAATTGAACTGTTTCAAGATTATGAAGTGTAGAGTCAACCGGGTCAATGAGTGCTTATTCTGTGAACTCGGGCTATGAAGAGGTGATTCAAAGATAATAACAAGTCCATTTGCCATTTTCACAAAGAATGATCTTTTTTTAAATTTTAGAATCTATGTTTCTATAGTTGGATTTCTGATGGGGCACAGGAAGACTATGAGTTACAGCGTGTTACTAAACATATGAACAGGCATAATAAGATCTCATGATTTGAGTGAAGACAAGCAGACTCTTACGTTATCTCTGGAAAGTCAGAGGTGAAGAACCACAAGAACAGTGCCATGGAAACGTTGCACTTGTGAACTCATTGTACCAACTATTCCCCAGGAGGCAGGTCTGCTTCAACAGAAACAGAAAAAAAAAAAAAAAAAATAGCACACAAAATGTAGAATCAGGGAGAGAATCAAATCTTGACTCTGCTGCTCTATATAAGGTAAAACAGTATTTTTCACCTATTTTCTCACCTAAAAATTGTAATATTAGACCAACTTTAGAGGAATCATGTTATGGGATGAATTATGTCATCCCCAAAATTCATATGTTGAAGTACTAATTCTTAGGACCTTACGATGTGACTGTATTTTGAACTTAATAACTTCAAATAGGTAATGGTGATTCACAGACCTGTACCCCTGGGGCTAATAATACATTATATGTAAATAAATTTTTTTTTTTAAAAATGAGGACATATGGAGAGCCCTAATGCAATATGACTTATGTCCTTATAAAAAGAGGAGAATTGGATACAGAGCAACATAGAGGAAAGATCATGTGAAGACAGAGAGAGAAGATGGCCATCTCTAAGCAAAGGAGAGATGCCTCAGAATGAAATCAACCCTGCAGACACCTTGATCTCAAACTTCTAGCCTCCACAACTGTGAGAAAGTAAATTTCTCTTATGTAAGCCAGCCAGTTTTTGTCATGGCAGCACTGGTAAAATAATACAGATTGTTCTGAGTCTCCAGTGTCATCAGATACAACGGGTGCTCAGCAAAGCACAGGCCTTCAGAGAATATTAGTCGCCATTCTCCCTACTCTATAGATGCACAAACAGAAACAGATCAATTAAGATCAGTTGCCTAAAGGTGATATAATAAATGAGAAAGGAGGAAGTCACCTTCCAAAATTCAGAAACCCAGACTCCCAGTGTATGCCTGGTGTACTGCCTCCCCCTACAAGAAATGGGAGTACAGTGGGCATAGGAAATCACATCAAACAAATGGCCTACATGATATTCCTGGCTTCTGGCCAAGGGGAGATTCATATCAACATTTCTAACCCACAAACAAGGGGTAAGCTGGAGATGACTGTGTGCAGCTTTTTCAAAATCTGTTCTCCAAAGTACTATCCAAACAATCAAGCAATGTCCAGCCTAACCCCCCTATATAGAGACAAAACTACCTGACAATTTTATGATGAAAAATAACCCACTTCTTGGTGATTCACAGACCTGTACCCCTGGGGATAAAAATATATGTTTATAAAAAAAAAAAAATTAAAAAAAAAATAACCCACATCTTCTTGATCCATTCATCTGTGGATGGACATCTAGGTTCTTTCCATAGTTTGGCTATTGTGGACATTGCTGCTATAAACATTCGGGTGCATGTGCCCCTTTGGATCACTACATTTGTATCTTTAGGGGGATAAAAATATATGTTTATAAAAAATAAAAAGTTAAAAAAAAAAAAATAACCCACTTCTAACTATCACCCTCAAAAAGAAGATTCAATATGATTGTGGAAACATTTTCAGTCATATTCATAATTAGGTTGTCATGAATGCATGTGAAGAGCTTCATGCCAAAGAGAAAACCAGGGCACCAGGAGGCCAAGGATAGTGTGGAAGTCAAGACTCTGAATATATAAATGCCCACCCCTCTGGACTGAGCACTCTCCAGATTAAACCAGCTACAAGATATCTGAAAGTTAGAATAACAAGTACACTGCCAGGTTGGCAGTTAAGCTACCGTAAGACAGGGCCACCAAGTCATGTGTGCCCCCTTTTAATCCCCCCTGAAGGTCAGGTGATTCACCTATCACCTGAGAAACATGCACACCCACCCACAGCCTAATCTAATTTGGTTTCTCTAGTAAAGTCAGATCTCTCTCAACCTCCAATTCTTGGCATTTCTAAGAACCACAACCAAAGGTACAATTGGATGCCATCCAATTGCAGTGAAATTAGAAGCTGCCTTAGATACACCAGGGTATACAGAACAGGGACTTGTTTACTCAACATATAAGTTAAGGTCAACAAGGGAAGGAATGCTTCCTGTTCACAAATCCTTTAGGGCTGTTTGTTTTGGGGCCTCTAGTTTGTTCCTGGTGAAATTCCAAAGTATGTGCCTGGGAATAACCAGCTCGGTCACATGAAATGCATTCTCTTTTGCAAATAGCTTTGGTCTTAACATGCCTACCAGGATTCGGGTCCTGCTTGTTCTTTTTAAAAAGAAAAAGGATAGAATTGTGCCTCTTCTCACAAAGGCAAAGTCCTCTGGCCATGAAAATGGTCAGCTCTTCCTTTAGACTACCAACTCAATTCCACTGGAAACATCAGGAGACATCCACCTGAATGCAAAGGTCCTAGTGTGTGCATATGAATACATTTCACCCTGCCTGCAAACACAGCAGGGACTGTCTATTAAGGAAGAGTATTGATTTACAGACTTGCTCCTTTAACCTACAAGACACTCTGTGGCCTCTATCCAGCACCTCTTTTAACTTCTGTGTTTTGGGCCATATATTGTGATCTACCGAGGGGAGCTTGTTTCCATTAGTAACGTCTCCTTGTAAACTCTGTGGGGTTTTCCAGGGCAGTTTTTCTTCCTTTGAATCGATGGTGGATGTGAAGTGGGTTAAGCTATTTCAAAAGAAGCAAGTCACTAAGTTGTTTTTCTTCACCAGCAAAAACTTTTAATTACATATGTTTACTAGTGAATTTTTGCTAAATGGTTATTTTAAAAAAACCAACTGACATTAATGACTCTAAGTGTGAAATACACAGATTGCTTAAGTAAACATTGCTTTCTTTTTAACAGAGTATAAGTGGAGAAAAAAACATACTTTTGCTCTTCATTGATGAAATACTGTCTAAATTATCTCATTTAGTGAGAAACAAAATCCCAACACGAAGGTCATTTCTGTCTTCCAGACTTGTTTCTTGTAGCCTCAGGGATACCTGAGAATTCTCAACAGTGCATGATAGGACCTTTTGGATCTTCTACCTGAGGGTACACTTCCTTCTTTCCCACATATTGATAAGCATTTAAGTATAAGCATCAGGCAAACTGCACACTCAGTAACTCACAAGAGAAGTGCTCATTTGTGAGCTTTAAATACTGGAACTGAGCACACCAAAAAGGAGGTCTGTAAAACTGGTCCATTACAGCTCAATTATCCACAGGATTAAACCTTAAAGGCAAAATCTCTGAAACAAGTTCATCTGAAAACCCAACTGGAAGCCTTTCCAAAAAACAAACACACAAACAAAACAGTCTTGCTCTTTCCCCATAGAGAATGGAGAAGAGCTCGGGTATCTCCAGGTAACAAACAGAGGGAGGCCCATCGTCTGCCCTGCTACTCCAGAGGTCATGTGGAGAGCATCACTCAGTCAGGAGCCAAAAACTGCCCGCGATGCCTGTCTGCCATCTGGCTGTGTGAGACACTAGACCACAAAGGCATGGGGGAGAGAATGATTTGCCCTCAGCATGGCACCAAGGATAAACACAAGGCATGTCATCTTCAAATGCAAAGGACATGCTCAGAGATAAAGGTGGGGACAGGTACAGATAAACCTGACTCACATTTGGGAAGGCATCCATCTTGGGTCACCTATCTGATCACGGGCCCTGTAATCACATTGCCTTGAAACAGGAACAAGGAATTTCTTTTGTTCAGAACAATGCCAGGGATCTGTGATTTCGTGGCCAGATCATTGGACAATACTATACTGAAACTTTCTGAAAATAGCACACTCCTCAAACGTCTGTATTGCCAGAAGAGGACTGAGACAATACATTCTGCCCTCAACTTGGTCACACACCATTAAAGGTTCTAGAGATTCCTAAAATAATGCCAAGACCCTGTTGTAAGGGAAGCTGGATTATATGCCAATGGCCTAAAAATAGGATTCTGCTGACAAAAAAAGGAGACAAAGAAAGGTGAATCTCTTTCTTTGTGGTCATATACCTGAGAGAAGCATGACTTAGAAGGATTATTTCAAAACCACAGTTCCTGGTGAACTTACTTATCCTTAAAACCACTGAGACATCAGTTCTTTCAGACAACTAGGAGACACTGTTCCCTTCCTACCCAGAACCTCCCAAAAGAAAACAAAGATAGAGTCCCATCTAAAGATGATGGAGGGTGATCTTGGCAACACAGCCATCTGCTTTTAACTCCTCTGAATCATCTTGAATAATTCACCATATAACAGAAGGACTAATGGGAGTTTGGAGAACTCTAGGAAGGACTGATCATTAACTGCAGGTTTCACAGCCATCAGAGGCACCAGGAGATACAGAGCCAGGATCCTCTAAGCAATGAGTTAGGGAGAGAAATAGGGAAACCAGGAGCGGGCAAAATCCTTCACTCCAGAAGAACTGCTACAGAACACTGACAAAATGCTTTCTATAAGTCACAAGATGATGGGCACATTGAAGGGGCACAAAGAACAAGACAATGGCCAAGCCAACTGACCTCAGAGTTCACATATTCAGTCCCCTGCCTGTCCTGAGTTTGCCCATCCCTCAGGGAATGCCTTACAAGAAGCATCTACACAGATGTCACAGGCAGCTGTGAAGTCCATCTAACACCTTCAGTGTTGACCTTGTGCTCAAGAATTACTGGGCTGGTAGAGCTTGACCCCAGATCTGGGGTTTACTAACTGACTATGCCAAATTACACTTTTCTCAGAGGAACCAGCAGAGATTCCAAGCAAAGTGGCTAGAGGTAGAGAATATGGAATCCAAAGAATTACTTTATCAAGCAAAAGCAGGAGGGCCTGGGGAAAATGGGGCATGTTTTCCCCCTTTCAATGCAGACTTTCTTACTACTAGCTTTCATCTCGAAATGACCACCGAGGCATCGAAAATTCAAATGAGAAACAGGCTGGTGAAGGAAAGTCACTTGTTTTTATGGCATATCTTACTTGCTTGGAGGCAAAATCTGTTGCTGCATTTGGACTCCTGAGAGAACGGGCTGCATCTCTTGCTTCAGGATCTAAAGATGTGCCCATCTGAAGCAAAGAAAGAAACATTCAGTTTCCTTCAGTGAAAAAATAAGACACCACAGGTCGACAGTCTCTATGACAGCTACCAGGAAAAGAGACCATGCTTCTAATCAGGACACAAAATCTGCTACCAAACAGTGGCTCAGAAACCAGGGCATCATGCTAAAAACGATCACCCATAAAACCAATTTATGGCCTTTCCCAGCGGAGCACAAAGAACTCTTTCACATTCCTATTATTCTAACATAAGAGAGTCAGCATGTAGTATTCCATTCACTCAACAAATTAAATCATCATGGCCCACACAGTCCCACTACCTAAAGTGGATGGTGTTGAGGAATAGTTCATTCGGCAAAGATTGACTGTGACCAACCCCAGTAAAGTATTCTAGGTACTGTTCCAGGTACTGGGGAGGCAGCAATGAGGAAAACAGTCTCCCCTGCCCTCGTGGAGCTTACACTTCAGGGGGGGTAAAAATGGAGCACTAATTTATAGGTAAAATGTAGGTTACATCAGACAGTGATAAGTACTATGGAGAAAAAGCAGGAAAGAGAGAAAGAAGAATGCTACAATAGCATTTTAAAAGAGGGAGGAGAGACAGTCACACATAGTGATAGTTGAACAAGACTTAAAGAATATAAGGTCATTGGTCATGTGGGTATCCAAAGGAAGAGCTTTCCAGACAGAGGAAGTAGTATGTGTAAAGGCCATGAGGCTAGAGCATGCCTGTGATGGCCCAGGAACGGCAAAGTGACCATGGTGACTGTAGTAAAGTATTAGTGTTCTTAGTAATAACACAGGGTAGTGAAACAGAGTATTACAGGAGGAAAAAGGCAAGCAAGAAAATTGTCAGCATAGGATGACTTGGTTTATTTAAAAGTAGAGGTAAAATATGTATGTTTTAAAAATAGAAGAGAATTGGGATGGCTTGAGTGACTTAATAGGTGAAGGGTCCAGCTCTTGGTTTCGGCTCAGGTCATGATCTTGTGGCTGTGAGATCAAGCCCTGTGTTGGACTCTGTGCTCAATGTGGAGTCTGCTTCAGATTTTCTCTCCCTCTCCCTTGTACTCTCTCTTTCTCCCTCTCTTTCTCAAATAAATAAATAAAATCTTTAGAGGAAATAGGAGAGATTATACCAAAATTATTAACAGTAGTTATCTGGTGGGGGGATAATTATGAAATTAAGAGAGTAGTCTTTGTTCTCTTCAATTCCTTCAATTATCTGTTTAGCAAATATTTATAGTAAATATTTGGTAGTGCTACATACCAGATTCTGGGCAGGTAATGGTGAATAAACAGATTCTGGTGCTGTGTACCATATTCTGGGCAGGTAATGGTGAATAAACAGAGGCTTTTCCCTTCAGAGCTGGTATTTTAATAGGAGAAAGGGATGGTCTAAATAACTAGAAATAGGCAAAAAGCTAAAACAAGTTGTCAACACGTGCTGGGAGAAAATGGTGAGGGCAGGTCCCAGTGAGGAAATGACTGAAGCTGAGCCCAAAAGGATCAAAAAGAGCTGATCATGCACGAGTAACTGGAAGTTCTTTCTAAATGGGGGACTGGGATATGCAAAAGCCCTACGGCACGAAAGAGACCTATTTGAGCAACTAAAATAAAGGTATAGTAAACGTGGAAATGTAAATTAGAATAGCATGAGATGGTGTGACTATGAATAACTTGTGTGTGTGTGTGTTATATATATATTTACAAAATATATATATTATAATGTGTGTATATATATAATGTATATGTATAAACATGTCTCCCACTTTTTGAAAGCTCATGACAAGCCACTTCATTTTTTTGTTTGAAATATTCAAAATATACTCTTTTTTCATCTTTAAAAAAATTTTTTTTCATTTTTTAAATTTTTTTTTAATTTAATCTCTACACCCTTACATGGGGCTCAAACTCACAACCCCGAGATCAAGGGTTGCACACTCTACTGACTGAGCCAGGTGGCCTGTCACTTCATTTTTACAAAAGACCCACATCAGTACCTGTTTTCACTAACTGAAAGAAATCCAAAGAGGGTTTTTGGTTTTACAAAAACATGTGAAAAGCACAAATAGCTGTCAGTCTTGGTTTTATCCCAGCCTAGCCATAATAGAGGCAGCACAGACCCCAAACAGTGAGAAGGGCACCACCCAGCTCCTTCCCCAGGCATAGCACTCAACATCTCAGCATCAAACCACCATGGCTTTGAACTGTGTCTGTGAGCATCTGTGCTTTATCTCCATTTACTTTGTACATCCATCAGCAAGTGTCCTGAGGTACCAGAAAAGCCTAAGAGAGGTTATTTTGGGGGGTTTGGGAACGCTCAGAATTTTTTCCATATAAATTTATGTTAATTGCTTTTTTTTGCATCATTTTGGCTTACAAAAGGTTTCATAGGAACGCTCTGTTTTGGGATAGTAGGGGAAACCTGTGTATTTAGTCTTACATGGTTATATGACTGTGCCAAGTTTTGTGATCAGTTATTCATTTAACAAGCATTTGTGGAACATCTATTATACATAAGCAACTGTGCTAGAGATAAGGTTGTAAATAAAACAGAGATGGTCCCTGCTCTTAGGAAGACTTAAGTCAAATCGGAGGTAAAGCCAGGATCTCAGAATTCCCACTTGGCATTACAGCATATTGGGGAAGAGCCAGTGATGAATTTCAGGAACCTGGCAGTCTTACTCCAAGTATGCCACAAACTTGAAGCAAAAAATAGCAACTAAACTGGTTTTCTTTAGCATGCTTTTGACTGAAGGAGTATATGTGCCTTTCTCTTACTCACATTCATGTTCACATTCAACCAGCCCTGTTGACCACATGTTCTATGCTGACACTGTGCTAAGAGGGAAAGGTATAGAGGTGGAGGAAAGTTTCCCTTGAAGGAGCTACAAGCCAATTTGATGAGAGACAAGCAAACAATCATAGTGTACAGAGCATCCCGCAAAAGTGTCTGCACATTCAGTCTCGTGATGATTAACATGCATTTTAGCAAATAGGATGGACAGATGTTAACTGTTTTGACTACCTCAAAATCACAAATGTTCAAAAGCCCTCACCAGTGCCAGCACACATGAGTATGACGTTAACCTTCACAAGGGTGTTTATAATCATCAAGATACCCAGTGTCCTAACACTCTGATGGAGGTATACACGGGTCTGTGATTAAGGCGCAGGGAAAGGGGGGCACCTGGATGGCTCAGCTGGTTAATTGTCTGCCTTCACCTCAGGTCATGATCCCCGAGTCCTGGGATCAATTCCCATGTCAGGCTCCAGGGAAAGATCTGCTTTAGTCCTTTAAGGGTAGCTTGCCAGGGGACGCGATGCTAGAGCTGAGATTTAAAAGGAAGCAGGAGTTCAATGGCACCTTGGAGTTTCCACACAGATTTGCAAATCCCTCAGGGACCCTTCTCCACACAGACACTGGTCATAGGTGTAGACAAGGGGACCATACTCCCATCATTGGAGAACTGCATGGAAGAGGGACCGCCATGCAGAATAGGAGCTCCACGAAATGGGGACCTGCTTCTCTTCTCAGTCCCACCAACCTGTGTCCCTGTCTCCTTCACCTCCACCTTTTCCCTTTCTCTCTGTCCTCCTTTGAACCTTTCTTGTCACCTCATCCAGACATTAGAAGAGCAGAGCCAGCACCCCCACGAAATGGATGCGCTGTTCAAATAAACGTTGGCTCTCCTCTGATGTTGACATTTGGCAAAATAACCCAAGTGCTATTTCACATCTCAGCCAGGGGTGTATGTATGTTTACTTTCAAGTTCTGTGAGGGCAATAAACATGTTTCAGGTCTTCCTTTTATTTCTAGTCTCTGTATCCTTGAAAGACAGGAATAATTAATAACTTGTATAACTCCACATTTTTCTACCCTTTCAGGTCTGTTTTGTGTAAAAGCAAGTGTTTGTTTGATTTCAGAGTCCTGGGATCGAGTCCCTCATTGCGCTCTCTGCTCAGGCTCAGTGGGCAATCTCTTTCTCCCTCCCACTCTCCCTCGCTCTGTCTCAAATAAATAAATAAATTCTTTAAAAATATACACACGCATGCCAAGCACAGACCTAAGCACTTTACAAGTATTTATACACTTAACCCCCACAACTCCTCTGTTACTGGCTCCAGTTTACAGAGGAAGAAAGAGATGAAGTGCCTCACCCACCTCACTCACTGGCTGAGTCCCTCGACCAGCCAGCCTGGCTCCAAAGTCACCTGTGCTCATGACAACACAGTATCCTTTGGTCCACCCTGCATGGTAGGTAAGTCAGCTTTTATCATCTCCACCAACACAGCATGGCACAAAGATTCAGCCAGTCTAAGTGTTTCTTGTCATGGTCACACCCTCAGATCCTGAACCCACTTCCCTGAACCCTCAGCCCATTCTTTTCTATAAAATTCTGGTGTTCTGAAAGGATTTATGACCCGAATGACAGATGCCACCATGGGAAAGCCAAAATCTGTTCCTCCCAGCTTTGGAAATCCCATTTGTGGGAGAGGAGATGTTAAAAACTCAAGTCACTCACGGAAAACCAAAATAATACCACATTCTTCTTAGATTTCTAAACACCCAGTATGAGACGGCGAGAGACAGGAGGATAATTCCAGATGCATAACGAACAAATAGCAAATTTAATAGTGTGGGCCTTGTTTATACTTCTGCCATCAACTTTAATGATGAGCCTATTTATGCTAAACTTCACTACATTATCAGAGTCATTAGTGCCTGTAAGTGAGTGATAATGTGCTTGAAACTTCCACAAGGACATGTAGCTTTCTCCAAGCCTTACATTTCAATGTTGAGAGATGCAGGTCCAGAGAGTATATTTGTTCCTCTGCCTAGAACAACCATTTGGTATTATGCCCCAGAAAGCAGCTTAGATCCCAAACAAGTTGGAGAATGTGAGTTAAAGAGAATTAAATAGACTTGTTTCACCTCAAATCTCTAACATGGTAAAAGGTGTTAATGTGTCCTCTGAATCTCCAAGATGGTACTCGGTCTGTCAGATTTTCTGAGTACTGACCAAAGAAATTTTCTTCAAAAGAGGACTCTCTAGTTATTAGTCTGTTAAAACACTAGGTGTAATAAATGTTGAATCCAAAAAAAAAAAACCCTAGAGCAAAAGCCAATATTTGAATAATGATAAAGCATAAACAGAATATGCATTGGCTCATCACTTAGCATTAGCCATTGTAGGCATGGGCTGAGCAAAGGGGTCCATAAGTACTCCTGAGGATTTGTGTTAATGAGAAGGCACATTTCTGCAAATGTGAAGTCCTAACTGAAGTGCTCAAAAAGTTAGAATCAAAGCTTCAACAAGGAACCTCAAAGACTGCATGAGTGTTTCCCCTCCATCAATGCAAGCCAGAAATTTTTATAACCTCAAGTATCCCTACACGTGGGACCACATTTTCCTCTGCCCACTGCCTAGGGAAGCCCAGCATCATTAGATCCTAAAAAGAGGTACATATTAAAAACTTCAACCAGCATCAGCATTTTTCCCAATGTTGAACCACATTATTAGGACACAAGCTACATGCAGCCTAAATTAGGCCCAAAAAATAAAATCAGTACAATGACCAATGCTGCACCTTAGCAGAGCTCTGAATGGAGCTAGTAGAAATGGAGCAGAGAGGCGTGCTCCTCTAACAGATCTCAGCATCTTCTGACAGTGTCCTCTTATCAGAAAAGCCTTCCCCTGACCATCTTGTCTGAAAAAGCACCCACAGTGACTCTTCAGCCCATTCCCTCCCCCACCGTGGCTTTCTATTACACTATTATCTAATAGTATCTTATTATTTTTCTTTCATATTGCCTATCTGCTCCTGACTAGAATAAAAGCTCCATGAACTCAGGGAAAAATCCATCACATTTATTACCATACCTCCTCCCTGCCCACCTGGAACAATGCTTATCACAGAGTAACCACACAATAAATACTTGCTGAGTCCTGAATGAGTGTTCCACATTTGGGAAACTTTGATTCAGGTAATAGATACCCTATGTTGGGTAGGGAAAGCCCTGAGTTTAATCTCCTGTGCTACCTTGACACAACTGTCAGTCCTCCTTATACTCCTACTTAACCCAGGGCAAGACCCCAACTTAACCCAGGGCAAGAGAATGAAGGGAAATAAGAAGTCTGGGGGAAGAAGACAGAGCTCTGCTACAGAGCATCACCTGTGTCCTTGGGCTCATATGCTAACCAGAAGGTCGGGCTCTTCAAGAAAGACTCAGCAGCAACTGTCTCTTAGCTTTCTATATCATAGTAGACAATTTCAAGTATTTGTATCAGCACTCTAGGCACAAGGGGTATGTCAAAGCCTTTGAACATTTGAGAGGACACCTCTGTGTGACTTTGCTTATACAGGACATATTTAATGGCCATTTTGTGGCCTATCTGCCCACAGCCCCTTCTGAAGAAACTGAATAATTCAAACATCCTGGTGGACCACCTACCCCTTACGCAGTCTCATCCACAAGATCACAACTAGCCAACCCCTGAATGACCAGTGGCCAGTCAGCTCAAATTCTCCCAAGAGTCACAGAGACCATTATCCCTTGGCCATGGACCACAGAACTGAGAGGTCTTAACAAGTCAGGACATATAGCCATATTGGTCCATAAAGGAGCAGAAGGAAACCAAAGTACAATCAGCTGGAGAGAAGCAGGAAAGAGATGCTGTGTGGCTTCAGTAGTTAAGAAGCACAAGAAGCTAAGCCCCATCCTCTTGGAGACTGGAGAGATGCTGTCACTCCTAGAAGATGCCAGATTCCAACTTGCCCAAAGTCTCAGAAGTTTTCATTCCTATATTAGTGAATCTGCCCCCCACAATCCCAAATATGCCCTCTTTACTTCAATTAGCCCATGTGGCTTTTCCTACTTCAAGACCGAATATACTCTTGGCTGGAATACCAGCCAAAGTGTTAAGAACTAAACAGAGCAACAAATGGGCAGGGAGCCTTGAGATCTCCTGTGTTGGTTCAGGGTCAGAACTGGTACTTCTCTGTCTGTGATAAATCCTAAGTCCAAAAAGGCTATGTCAATGGGAAAAATTATTTGCTCACCATATCAAAGCTATAGGTTAATGTACAACACAGGAAAAAAATGTTCTTAGAAATGCTTCCATCATGCAGACATGGACATGATGAAAAATATTTACTCCTTATAAGCGAGGCCAGTCATAAACAGTAGCTGAGACAACCCATCAATGACATAGACTAAATGCTTCTCTAAATGCAGTGCAAACACATGTGCTTGATTTATCAGTCAAAACTGTTAACATGCTCAGTAACATCAAAGACTGCATTCAAATCATGCTGTGCCCAAATATTAATCTCTAGCTGGTTTTCCTTTTCACCATCCCCATTAAAATTATTACTTATTTTTAAATGGTGTGGGGAGAAGCACACTTGAATGAATGACAACAAAAAATTGACAAAATACAAAGAGAATGCTCATAACTGCAAGGAGTTAAAGGATAAAATAGTTCTGATCAAGACTCTTCTATATGAATACAGTTATTATTAGCTCTATCTATCTTGCATGGGAAATCAAGAATAATGAAGATATGCCACCTGTATGTATTTCCATAATTCATTATTTCCTCCTAAAGCCAATATTTCTGAAAGACAAAGCCAAGATAAGTAGTATTAATGAGTTGTTGGATTTAGAAGTTTTAAAAAGATTTTAATATCTAGCATCTTTTATGACAATCTGCTAATAAAAAACTAAGTTGGCAGTAAAAAGACAGAACCTATGTCTACAGAATTAAGCTGGAGTTCAAGCAACAAGGTCTATTGGGTTATCATTTTTGTTACTAATTTACTCTGTTCATTTAAGGAATCGATTTATTGCCATTAAAGTCTTGGATATCATATATTTTACAATTTACACATATTTCCTGATGTGAATGAGCGATGCAGTTCATAAGTCCTCAGACCAGCTGTCCTCGGATCCTCTGATGGTCCAATGGCTGCACATGTTCTTAAAATGTGTTTGTAAGTAGAACAGAAGTGCCAGGATGCCTACCACTCAATAAACAAGAAAAAATACTGAGCCGTGTGGAAGCTTTATTCAGCAGTTATATGTATTTATAGATCCTCCCACAATAAGCCAGTTATGAAATAATAGAAATTAAGAGGGGCCTTCCTGAACTTGACTGTTTTCACCTAAATCTAAATCTAATTTTTCCTTAACTTACAGCAAACCTCATGGGAGAAGTTGAACTTCATTGATTTGGAACAGGATGGATGACTATCCTTCCAAAACCCTTCAGGAAGGTGGAGCACGCCCAACTTTTGGGGGGAAAAGGAGTTTTTACAGATCATAGTAAATCAATAACTCATAGACAGTGTGACAGATACAGAATATCCTTACTTAAGATGAAAAACAAATTGTGCATTGCAATCTTTAATCAATAAAGAGCTAACAAATCAGCAGTGCAAACAAGATGAGAGAGTCTTATTTCATCCTCAGTCACGGACTGAAGAGATATACCGGGCTGTGTTTTGTGGTTAAAAATTGCTCCCAGGATGGTGTGCTTGTGAGCCATAGAGTAAGAAGGTCAGCAGAGACCAACCAGCTGTGGGATTTGCAACACAGAAAGGACGAGTGGGCGGAACATAAAAGGACACTCTACATAAATGTCAATTAATATATTATTGTTCTACAAACCTCCTTTAGCAAGGATTGGGGTGGCTTTGAAGCCTCTGCTGTTCTCATGGGAGCAAGAATGAGACCTCTTGCTTTAACTTTTGATTAAATGATGTTCAGAAGAAAACCTATCAACCTAGACTAAATACTTCACATTTATACCAGAGGGCTTTACCCATCCCAATTAGCCCAACTCCTTTGAAATGTTACCAAGGGGTCCTTTCTTTTCTTGTGCCAGTTAACTCTAAAAGGTTGTTGTTGGAGTGTCACTCTTCAGTTACAAAAACTCTAATGTGCACTGCACACAGGTGATATGCTCATCATACCCATCTTTTGAGTGCCTAAAGCATTAGGACTTATGTAAGCGATGCTCATTTTATAGATGAAGTCTTTTACAATCATAAAGGTACAGAGACATGCCCATGGTCAGACAACTGAAAGAGGCAAGGTTGGGACTCACATCAGGTCAGTCTGATTCCAAAACCCATTACCCTATTCATTACACTGTGGTAGAGGACTACTAACCATAATGGCCCATTCTGATTTCCAGTACCTCCTCACATACCCTCTACTCTCTAGCCTTGCATATCCCCTTCATGTCCAAAACATGCCTTGTGCTGCCGCATGCACTTTTCCATAAGTAGTTCCTGGTTCTGGAATCCTCTCCACTTTTTAAAGTCTAGCTCTCCTTAAAGTCCTGCTGTAGCCCTGTGTCCCCTAAATGCCTCTTGTCTCTTGTTGTTTCCAACAAGCCATTTCCACTGCATCTAACAACAGTTACCCTTTCATGTTTCCTTACTTTGCTTCTCCTCCCTGCCACAGATTATAAGTTTCTGGCAGAAAGTATGCCTGGTGTCTCTGTCAGCTTGGGCTGCTAGAACAAAATGCCATAGACTGGGTGGCTTAACAACAGAAATTTCTTTCTCCCCATTCTGGAGGCTGAAAGTCCAAGATCAAGACACTGGTAGATTCACTTCTTTAAGGACACTAATTCCATCATGAGGGCTCTACCCTTATGACCTCATGACCTTATCTAAGGCTGATCACTTCCCAAAGAGCCCACCTCCAAATATCATCACATTAGAGATGTATGTCTTCAATGTATTAATTTTGGAGGAATATCTATCCACAATACCTAGCTATCTATTAGCACATATTTTTGTGCCAGGCTCTTTGTATTGATTAAATGTATTAATTTGCTTATTCACCATGATAATCCTATGAATAAGGTTATTATCTATTATGAGTGCTATCCCAATCCTACGGATGGAGACATGAAGGCACAGAGTGGTTAATAACACAGCCTAACACCACGGAGCTGTTGAATGAACACAGGAATTATGGTTCTAGAGGTTACACTCTCAATTTTGACATCATGGCACCTTCTAAGACAGCACCCAGCAAAGTGCCTAAGACATAGACAGAAACAAATAAATAATTACAGAGTAGCTGGAATCATCAAATTCAATCAAACTCAGAGTCTGTGGTAGCAGAGAGCATCTGGTTCATTTGTTTAAACAATAAGGCACAGGGAGGGGAAATGCATGGCCTGGTGCCAGAGCCAGTCTTTTGTGGAGGAAACCCAAGAAGAAAAGCATCACTCCTCAACTGAGGGAATTTCTGGATGCTTCAAGATTTTTCTTTCTTCTTTTTAAACCACTTCCACCCAAAATCATATAGTTAAATTTTAAAAGAAGCTTTTCATTAACTATAAAGGCCTCGTAACTATCTTGTTTTTCTATCTGTACTTACAACTTTAAAAAAAAAAAAAAGCAGCACTAAAGGCGAACTATTTCCTGGGTTGGTATTAAAATCAATGGAACTCTGAAAATCAGTCTTCCATTCATGCAAATGTTTATGAAGCACCTGAAATGTGTGAGACAGTGAGTTATCAGGAGACAGCAAGATGTAAGTCAACACCCACAGAGAGGGGAGGTAGCATTTCACACAATGCAAAGGATCCTACCACCATGTGGAAAATATACATAAGGAGTTATGGGAGCACACGGAAAAATCAGGAATTGAGTTGGGGCTTGGAGGTTCAGAAGAATCAGGAGCCACATTTGTCTAATGCATCAACATGAAATGCAACAGAGCCTTTGTTGAAATATTTTAATCATTTGTCATTTATTATTTATTATTATGTTGTTATTATTATTAGTCATAGCTAGAAAATACCTTCCAATGAAAACAAAGGCATGAGCTAAAGTCACTAATAAACTCCTTGCTAAGCACTCCTACAGTTAAAACTATGGAGATTAAAACACCCCTACCCTAACTCTAGCTCTTCAATGAATAAATGTCTATTTACATATCACAAATAAGGTGGAATATCTCAAATCTCACCTTGTTTGCCACTCGGCAACACTTCCATGTGCTAACCCTCTGTTCAAGACAGAAGACATTAATTAAATAATTAGCCTTGAGCTCAGACATGTAAACAAACACAATTCATGAATTTGTTAATTGTTCTTCCCTGCTGTGGACATGAGCTATTGTTAGCAACAGTAATAATAGCACTGACTCTGTTTTCAGAAAGACACTTGGGATACAGGAGACAAAATGAGCTTGATGTGAAGGAGGTACTGAAGAGGAGCACAGAGTGTGTGAAAACACTGACTGTGGGATCGTTCCGTTCATACGGCCACATGGAAAAGAAACAGGAATACTGATCAACCAAAGAAACTATTTGATGAATATTAGAATTTGCACGAAACACTAAGAATTCAATTATTTTTGCCATGGCCTCATCCCTCAGAAATAAAAATCATTTAGATGTCATATCAAAAGAATGACATGATTTGGAAAAAAATACCAAGCCTTAGCATCTTCCCTTCTTTCAGTAACCAGAAGATTTGATCTGAATAAATATAACACTAGATAGTACAGATTAGTGCTTCAATATTCCTCCAAGATTTCTTTATAAATGAAGTATAAATAGCAATTATCAACAGACATGTGTATACTGAGCATGAAAGACAGACGCCGGTTGATGACAGATTTCCAATAGGAAATCTTGAGGATAACTAGAAAGCACACTAAAATATCTTTCTGCTGTTTATTAACATGTCAATCACTGCTTAGTCCATAAAAATTTCATAAAATACCATGCACATTTCCCCAAGTTCTTCATTCACATGAAAACCTAATGATATTATTTTTCATGCCATGTTAATGGGAGTGGACAGCAAGTCTGCTAATGAATGGAAGTGGTGTGATCTGATTTTCATGAGCTGGACTATAGAATTTTTATCACTACAAGCCTGGAACAAGATCAAATTGAAACCAAATTGGGCCATTGGCCCCAGAGAGGAATGCTGAGCTTGCCAAACAAAAACAGATTCCTCCAAAGACCAGAGTGGGGGTGGGGATAATAGTAGACAACATATGTGAATGGGGGAAAAGGAGAAGTAAGTAGAGGACAAATTATCTTGGAAAAGCCAGATGTTCTCACAAAGAAAGATAGAGAGGATCATGAGGCAAAAAAAAGGAACCCAAAAACCCAAATTCAGGAGCCAGCTTTCCCATTAAGGTACTTGAAAGTGATAAATGCTGTTATTTTTAATTTTCTTCAAACTTCAAGACCCAATTTGAATTCCCTCTCCTCCAGGAAGTGGCCCAGTATCACCACCTGCAAGATATATTTCCCTCATCCTGCGAACACATAAGCTGTGTTCTACCACAGTGATTAATGTGGCTCTATTGACTCTCCACCCAGACCCATGAGCTTCTAGGAGGCTTGTCTTCACACTCTTCCAATTCCCCACAGAACCTGGACATGCTATCCCTCACACAACAGATGCTGCTAAAAAAAAAAAAAAAAAAAAAAAGCCTGTCAAATAAATTAATCAAACCAGTGATTTTCTCCTAATATTCACAGGATCTGAACATTTTTATTGTCTGACTGGCAGATCTTTAAAAAAATTGCAAGAAACGTTGGAGCAGATGCTATGTAAAGAGTCTTCTGCAAGTTGTGGTGGTCTGGCACTTGACTAAAACTCAAAACACATGGCCAGCCAACATGATGAAAGAATTCCTCTCTGTCTTTCGGTATCAAGTGTTTCCACTGACTTCAAGTCAGTTGAAGTGCATGCCCCTTTCTGGTCACAATCAAGATGGAAATCAAGTCATCCAACCTTGAATGAATGAATGAGTGAATGAATAAACAAGCACTGGAAGCTCAGAACTCAAAAGGAGTGAAACTCTTATCTCTGCCCTCATGAAGCATACAATCAACCAGGAAACATAAAGCAAGACACAGATATAAAAAACAGTATCATAGTGCTCACTTTGGCAGCACATATACTAAACCAATATTATAAAAGCCAGGGTAAGATTAAGTCCCAAAGAAAAACAGAATGATGTTGACTCAAATCAAAGAGAGATTTAACAGGTCAGGGCACTAGGAAAAACGCCTGTAATAGTTGCTAAGTCTTGAGCTAAGCCTTAAGGAATGTATCAGATGCCCATCCATGAATGAGAGGCAAGGAAGTCCCAAGCCATAAAAACAAGAACCAGTATGATGTAATAAAAGAGTCTAGACTTTGCTCAGATCTATGGTCTCGTCTGAGGTCAACCACTTTTAAGATGGGTGACCTTATGTGAATTGTGCTCTTCTTTGTACCCCAGCTTTTCTATAGATAGGAAGAACACCATTAGCCTCGATGGACTCTTGCATTAAATGTGATAATATATTTGAAATTCCCAGGCAAAATATTTTGCAAAAGGCTGAGGCTAAAGACCTTAAGGTGCGTTTGAGAAACGAATTAATCAATGAAGGATTTGCAAAAGGGACATACCATGGACCCAACACTCACTACCAAAAGTACAAGAAGGAGAATATGAACCATCAGTGTAATTCACTTTCCATGCCCTCATGAAGCTTATAGTCTAGTTGTGAGCACACAAACACCAAGGCAAGTGTGGCTCAGGGCTCAAAGGAAACCAGTATGACAAATTGTCCAAGTCTGACTCAGACCAAGCAGGTTGCTAGGATGTGGGCAAACCATCAGAAGCTGGTCACACTCTTGGAGAAGTGCAAGTGACAAGTTTCACAAGAGCTCCACAAAAGGAGCTAGCTCTAGAACCTGGATTATGGGAGGAGGATCCCTGCAAAATAAGGAATTTTTAGACCTTTGCATCCAGCTTCTCTTTCTATTCTCAGGGTTCTAAACTTTTTTTTTTTTTTTTTTTTTTTGGAAGAAGACCCACTCACCTTAAAACTCAAGTTTAAATAGCATCCTGAGCTTTGAATATGAAATCTGGCATTCAGGTTCTGTTGGGTAGAGGCAAACGCTGTTTTTCTCATTTTGAAGATGGATAAACTGAGCTCCATAGACAGGCTAAACAACTTGTTCAAATCAGCGACACAGCTGGAAATAAAACCCAGTTTCTTTACCTCCTGGTTCAGTATGTATTTGGGGATATATAACATAGGCTTCAAACAGTGTTTAAGTTCTATTTAACCTTAGTGGGGAATATTCCAATTAACATATCCACCCCCGGGGTGTTTCTCCCAGTTGAAATTTTCTTCTGTTTTCGTAATGTGAAGGAGACAATCTCCCCGCCCCCTACTTCTTTTTCTTTTTTTTTCTTTTTTTTTCTTTTCTTACTAAAGCTGGCAAATGTTAGTGGCTTCTTTGGCTTTCTGCTCAATTCAACTCAAGAGAAGCTTGACATGTATTCCTTTTTTTGTAACAGTTAGGAAGGGACTGTTAAGGGGTGGGGAAGATCAATCACTTGTGAAAAATGCTAGGTGTCCCATTATGATATGATAAGTTCAGCTGCACAGCATATGCTTTTTTTTTTTTTTTTTTTTGCTTTCTGAATAAATGGCAGAAGTCAGTATCCCATAAATTCAAAATGTATATTAGAACATGAAATCATATTTTAAGTGGATTTCACATATTGCTTCTCTTCATCATTCTAAATACCAAAGATTATGCTTGCCACTCGCTCTTGCAGTCTTTCCTCTGCTGTGCTTTTTTGTTGTTTTTGTTTTATTTTGTTTTGCTTTTTTTTACTTTTGTTGAATCAGATGTGAATAGTGGTTGGTGGCTTTTATTGCTCTAAACTACCTGAAAGGAAAGGCAGAAAATGACTTCTACCTACTCCCTTCCTCCCAACCAATATTTATTTTTTTTATGACTGCTTCTGGCCTCTTTCAGAATGGCACTGTTACCCAAATGGCAAAGACGACCCCAAATACCTTTCCACTAAGGCAATCCACAGTCCCTATCCTGATGTTCCCTTGATACAGATACAGAATATTCTCTTTTCCCCTGCCATTTAATTTTAACTTCTCCAAGGATCCCACAGACAAGGTAGTCCAGGGTTTAAGAATACAGCTGCCGGAACCAAGATCTGAGTGACCTTGTCACTTCTGACACCTTAGCAAGTCACTTGGCCTCTGTGTTTCAGCTTCTATAAAATGGAAGGTAGCTAGCTGTTTCCTTTGACCATCATCAATATTGTTCCCAGGAAATGTCTCTCTCTACCGTACTCCCACCCCAAAATGGGTCCATCGCTCTGCAATTACAATCCAGCCCTCAATGTCTTCAATCGTTTCTTTTTTCTCCCCTTTCCAACTGACCTGCAAAGTTTTTTTTTTTTTTTAAGATTTTTATTTATTTGTTAGAGAGAGAGAGAGATACAGAGAGCAAGCACAGGCAGACAGAGTGGCAGGCTAGAGGCAGAGGGAGAAGCAGGCTCCCTGCCGAGCAAGGAGCCCGATGTGGGACTCGATCCCAGGACGCTGGGATCATGACTTGAGCCGAAGGCAGCCGCTTAACCAACTGAGCCACCCAGGCGTCCCACCTGCTTCTCATGGCATTACTCACTGTGGGGCTCCTTCTAAACCTCCTTTGCAGGCTTTTTGCCCCTTTCCCCTAAACATCTTCTCAGCTCTATCCCCATTTTCCCCTAGAAAATCTCAACTGAGGTTGAAATCAAATCCCAAATTTACACCTTTTTTTTTTTTAAAGATTTTTTATTTATTTATTTGACAGAGAGAGATCACAAGCAGGCAGAGAGGCAGGCAGAGAGAGAGGAGGAAGCAGGCTCCTTGCTGAGCAGAGAGCCCGATGCGGGCCTCGATCCCAGGACCCTGAGACCATGACCTGAGCCGAAGGCAGCGGCTTAACCCACTGAGCCACCCAGGTGCCCCCAAATTTACACCTTTAACCAGGACTTTTCCTATGAACCTCTGACTCACTTATGTGTCATCTGTCCCCAGCCACTTGGACCTCTGACTGCAGATATCTTCCTGCATGCATTCCTTCCAGCTCCTTCCTACCTCAGAGAGTACAAGACCACCCATTCTTGTGACCTAGCCCCTGCCCACCTCTCCACTTTCTTTCCCATACTTTTCCTACATTTCCTATGCTCTCTACCTCTTTCTGTTATTTAATTATTCCAAGCTCATTTTTTTTCTTATGGTCTAGGCAAGTGCTGATGCCTCTGACCAGAATGTTCTCTCCCCACTCCCACCACCCCCTCCCACCACTACTACTGAGTGAGCTCCACTCAGTAGTTAAACTCCCCAGAGAAGCTTCCCTACTGTTCTACCTAGAATAACCTCAGGGTCAGTCACTGTCTTTCTCATTAGCCTGCTTTATTTTTGTGATAGACTTCATCACTATCTGAAATATTATTTCTTTGTTACTTGTTTATTATCTATCTCCCCCCAAATTCTGTGACAACAGGCACTTTGGTTCATAGTCCCACTTCCAATATTTGAAAAAGACTAGGCATGAGGTGGATTATTCATAAATATTTGCTGAATGAATGAATGAATGAATGAATGAATAACAAATGTTTAAAATCTCTTAATACCCTGAACTCATCCACATTACATTGGTCAGATGTTTTGCAGGCCTAGATAATTATTTTGTAATTAGTCTGAGAGAAAGGCATTTAAGTTGTAAGTTAACAAGCAGATGAATGACTGTTCGGAGAACACTGACCACTTGTTATCTGTAGAGTGGAATAAATGAGCAGAAGCTGGCTGCAATTGTTATGGACTGTTTGACTTGATGTAAGAAAAATCTTTTGGATTTTGAGGGTCGTGGATAATTGAGAGAGGCAACAAAGAAAACTGCCAGTTCTTGATTCCTAAAGCACTTGACAAATAGTACCCAATGGTTTGCCTTAGATGCTCAAAAATTTGTTAATTTATTGTCATTACTAATGGGTTATATAACCTAGAACATATACAATATTTCACCCATTCTAAAAATGCACATTTTCCCACTTTCCATCTCTAATATCAGAATGTATCTTATAATTGATCATTGCATGATAGTTAAATTGGCAGCATCTTTTCTTAGTGACATAAAATGATAGTACTTAATATATGGCATCTTAGACTCAATAAAATATAGTAATCTATTATAATTTACATTCATTGAATGCTGGCTTTGGTCGAGCATTTATAAATGTTATCATATTAATCTTCCCAACAGCCTATAGGATAGGTAACATTAGACCCATTTTATGAATAAGAAACTAAGGAACAGGGAGATTAACTTTTCTAAACTCATAGAGAGTCTAAGTGCTTGATTTCAGAATTTAATCCAGATCTACCCGACCTCCAAACCAATTCTTGTCACCATTTTGCTATAATAATTATCAATTGTTAAATTAAATTAGGTTCTGTATGTAAAATGCAAAATGTCCATCACAAATGAGTCACATAGCAGGTGTTCAATTCATGTAAGTTCCCTTCCTCTTTACTCCTTTACATTTGCCTGAATGTGAGAGCATGAACCGTGCTCTGATTCCATGATTTATGTAAAACCTCTTAGAGGGCAAGCTTTGGCAGTCAGAGTTTGAGGTCTGGCTTTTTGAAAAGATCAGAGCCCATATCAAAGGCAGTAAGTTAGCTCAGAAATCAGTGGGACCATATAATGATCAGGCTGCCGAAAGACCACTCCCTGATGAACAGGGGAGAGCAGAACAGCCAAATCAACTCCCTGCCTCAGTCTTGACTCAGAGGACACTAATGAGATTAGACTTTGGAAGCAGATGGGTCGATTGTTCTAGAAAGAGCAAGGGAAGTAGAGCACAGTGCGAAATGCATTGAGGCTGACATTCTTGGACTCAAATCCCGGCTCTCCTTAACATCTTTAGACCTTAGTTTTCTAATCTCTAAATTAAAGGAGGTGTTATTCCTCTGCAGGCTTGCAGAAATGATGTGTTTAGTTCACAAATATTTATTGAGAACTTTCTATTTTATTGTCATATATTGGTATGAAACACTGAGATGAACAAATAAACATACCTGCCTTCATTTGGCTTATGTTTTAGCAACTAGTGCAAATGGATACGGAATGCAGATCACTTAGTGACTCATAATTTAAGCAATTAAATTAAAGGATTCACATCAAATACTAAGATTTAAAATTGTGTCCAGTTGAAAATTGCTGAAAATTCTTCATAAAGCACTAAAGGATTCCACCTTGGGGCCCTCATGCCTGGATCTCCTCTTCTAAGTACTTTCTTGGCCAAGATCATCATATGTCTACCTCCTCATCATGCCGCGTTCAGTCTGATGTCACCTCTCAAAAAAGAGATGCTATCTAAACCAACCTCTTCTTCCCTTCCTGGCCCCAAATCTCTATTACTCTATCTTCGTTATTTGCTTCTGAGTCCTCACCACAGTCTGATATTTTCATTTTAAATGTGTTTACTTGTTTCCATATTTATTGTCCTATCCTCCATGAGAAGGTAAGCTCCCAGAGCATAGGACCCCTGCTCTTTGTACCTAGAACAGGTACTGGCACTTAATATTTGCATGAATGAACATCAGTGATATGAGCTACAACTAATAAACAGGTAATACCCAAGGGTTAAGTTGAGGACCACTCCCCAATAAAACATCCAAATTTTTTTCACCAGTAGCCAATGTGATGCACAGTTGGCAAAGAAAGCTTACAGAGGCTGGATTCCAGATTCTGAAAGACAAATCACTCCATTTTACTCTGAAACCTGTAAACCTTAAAATCAAAGTTTTCAGATCACTGAGCACTGAAGACAGCAAAACCAATGGGAGAATAGAAACAGAATTGAGGTAGGAGGCAATGAATTCAGGTCTGCTTGACCAGGGAACTCCTCCAAGAAGTCAAGCATGGGAAATGAATCCATATGGTTTATTTAGCTTCAGAAAAGGCTTCTGACAATATTTCAAATCCACAGCCATTAAAACACTAAGCCATGCTGGGATTGTAGAAACTAGCCTGACAACAAAAGGAGATCAATGAACCAACAAGAAATTTATTGAATGTGTACTATATACCTAACCTATGTCAAGTGAATTGGCATAAAGATATGACAGAGTGCAGTAAGAGGGAGACCCAGTGGCTACACTGATATTGGCCTTCTGTGATACTTTTATAAATGATCTAAATAGAAGTATGCATGCAATTCTCCAGCTTTGCTGAGCAAAACAAACTCCTTCAGGTTAATAAAATGTTGATCTGACTGAATAAAGGGACAGAAAGAGTTCACAATGCTACCCGATGCTCAGAAAAATAGCAAAGGAGTACCGTTGTATGTGTTGAATGGGCAGGAGCCCCCTAGGGAGAATAAAAGGAAAGGTTATGAAGGGCAAGAGCCTTCTCTATCTTGTTTGTCACTGTGAGTCCAGGTCTAGACCACAGTTAGCACGTGGCAGACACTAATTTTGTGAAATAGATGAGCAAAGGTACTAGGAAGTTAAGATGTGCCTTGCATTTCATTTCAAGGCACTGGGGGGAGAGGCATTGGATGACAGCAGGTGGACCTAAAACTGCTCACACCCAGCCTTATTTCTTCATTCCTGAGACCTGAGCAGACCACGGGTTGTCTGCTGAGGACAACAGTCAACAACCCGGATTCTCATGACAATGCGGAAGAAATGGGACAGAGGGAAGAAAGTAGGTAACTTTCATCATGGACAAAATGGCCAACATGAGAAGCCTTTGTTGGATGAAAACATTTAGAAAGTCAGGACTCCCCCGCTTCCCTTGGCTTAGCAATGCAAGACCCAAAAGCAAAGGATTTTCTTTGTTGCATGATCTAAAATAAACATTTGACAAGCTTGATATTGCTGGGCTTTCATATTATACCACTTTGTCACGGGAGCTCAACAGTGACACTGTTTGTGGTCTAATTTCTTAACTTCAAGGGGCTCCCTAGACAGAAACCTGAAACTTCACAACAGCATGAGAGAAGAAAAAGCAAAACTGTTTCATCAGAAATGGGCTTTTGAGAACCTCTGGCTCTGTCAAATGTTCTCCCTCCTAAGGCCAAAACCAGGTGTTCACTGAGAGGAGTAGCCGTGCAAGATGTGGCATGAGGCGGCAAGGATGTTTTAACCAGGGCAACTTGCTGTGCCTTAGAGGGAAAATTCAATGTGGGAACAGAGCCAAATCTTCCTAGTTGTGTAAGGGAAGGCAATGATGGGAAAGGTGTGGGTGAGGACTCTCACACACGAAGGGGGCAGCTGTAGGAAGAGTGATTTGTCAAAGCCCTAGAACTATGCTGGCTGGTCCTGAAGAAGAAAGAGCATCATTCAGGATTGCAATGGTCAGGAAAGAGCATAGCACTGTTCAAAGACTCAGGTCCTCTCTCAGCAAACAGATCTAAAACACCAGAATCCCAATGATTATATACAAGGGTCCCTCTTCTCAGGACTGGCCACAGGCTCTCACAAATCTGAGCTTTGCTCATACTTCTTCATTCTAGCATGTGCCAACCTCGAAGGTCCAACTCAACACAATTCCATCCCCACCTTTGAGATCCAGCTCAGATTCCATGCAAAAGAAACCCAGGCTTTGGAATAGGGTACATTTGGAATCTAGTGCCAGATGAGATGTGTGTCTATGGAAAGCCATTGAACTCTCATGAGTCAGCTTCCTTACTTCGAAAATGAGGCCAACACAGATATATCTTATTCATGCATTGTCATGAGATACCACAACAGAATTATCAGAAAAGAAAAATGGAGGCCAGACAGGTAACAAATTATAAATCAGCACTCAAGGGGGGGTTATTTAGTTGAGGATAAAATACAAAGGAATAGCTAAGGGAAAGAGGCAGTTTGCAGAGGTTCAGATGGTAAATTCAGAGGTCAGAGAAGGGACTGGCAAGGAGCTATCGTGTCACTGAGTGCCAGACACTGCATAGGGCCCTGGGCGATGCAGAGGTGAACAAGAATGATATGACCCATTCGCTCATGAAGCTTCCAATTTAATGAAAAGGAATGGGCTTTGGAGCCAGGCCCATCTGGGAGTAAATTCTAGCTCAGCCATATTTTAGCAATTGGTCTTGGACAAGTGATTCAACCTCACTGAAGCTATTTCCTTAGCTATAAAATGAGGTTAATATTAGCTACCGCACAGAGTTCTTGTAAAGATTAAGTGGGATACATATGTAAGGAGCCTTTCCTATAGGAAGTCACTCATGAAGCAGACTTTCTTTGTTTCCTTTTAACTAGTTTTCCTGCCACACCAGAAATGTCTAAGAGTTATGTTTCCTCTAAATGTAATAACAGAAGATTTGTGGAAAACAGACACCAAGTGTAATTTTTTCCACTTCTTTATCTAAAAAATAATAGTTTACAAACTATTGCCGTATGTGTATTGTTTTGCATGAGTATCATGGCTCTTATACAATATTCTTTATTCCTTCTTGAAAAATAAAAGATCTAATGATTTGAATGCTTCCCCCACCCCTGATCAACAGCAAAGCTGATTTGTGTATGCTTCCACTAAATTATGTGCCACACTAGATAAAAGATTTGTTTTGAAAAACAGCCACTTCCAAAAATAAGAGTTTATCAATTCCAATCATTCTTATCCAAAATTAGTTGTCAAGTTTCAATGGCTGAAATGAATTTAACAACATACATTTGGTACCACTGCAGAATGACTAATCCAACCTTGTAGAGCAGTCTTGAATTCACAGCCCCACTGGAGTTCACCAACTACATTTAAAATATCAGCATTTTTGTGTTATAATAGAGCCTATTAACAACAGTTGACTGACATTAGATGTAGTCAAACTAAGCATAAATTAAAAAAATGTGCTGACCTCCCCCAACATTAAGAAGCAGTTGTCCCACACTCACCAAAGGGAAGTCAGAATAATTACCATGGCATTAGGAAACCAAGTTATTTGACTAATAGACAGCAATATTTTTTCACTGCTACAAAAAGCCAGCAAATGTATCATGATGCTGTAGCAATATTGATATTCATAAACCTCATTAGGCCAACTGGAAGTCAAACATTAGCCAATCATGCTTCTGATTCCTACTTACAGATCAAAGTTAAATACGTGCTTTAGCCAGTTAGAAACAAAATTGAATCTGAGATCCGCATCACTCTCATTAAGTAGCACTCTGTGAGGCTGTGTTTGAGAGGAGCAGCCCATCGGGAGCTCTTCCCAAACCAATGAGAGGGCCACCTTCCCACGACTATTCATTTAAATAAACACATTTTCAAGCAGTCTGGGTTTCCACTGCCCTGCTCGCTCTCTCCTTAGTGATTTTGCCTTAAACTGGTTTGTTTCCAGCAAAACCAAAATCCTATGTTAATCAAATAATTCTCATTTTCAAAATGAGTATCTCTGTATTGTGTCCATAGTACAAGAGGCAACCCTCTTTCTTGCATGTTTCTCTCTTTCCTGTCACTGACATTAGCTCTTAATGAAAACAGTAAGACAAATAAACTGATTTAAACAGGTGTTAGAAGTAAGTGGAGCTCCATGCAGAGGAAAACGAAATTGAGTCAGGCAGTAGTGGGGTCGAGCTGGCACTCAGTGCAGAAGCAAAATCTCAGGATCATTGGTTGTGGGGACAGAGCAGGGGATCCTTTCTCTGGATAAGACCAGGTTTTAAAATTCCAATAAGCAGCACAAACACAGCAGCACCAGCAAAATGTGTCTCCCTTCATGCTGAGATGGTTCACTGCCTCTTCTACATCATTTATAGCTCACAGCTGGGGGTTATTCTATAGGGTCACCAGGCCAGGGAGCAATACGCAGGCACTGACAGCTTTGAGCAGAGCCTAGCGTCCTCAAATTCTGACGGTATCTCCATGGGGCCATATGTGTATATGTATGTTTATATGTGTGCGTATGTGTGTGTGCACATCTAGTTGGTTTGCTCAAGGGACATCAAACAGAAAAAGGTTGATTTGATTTTATTGTACCCTTTCGAATTAGTTGCCTTGTAGAATCTGTTTTAAAATTACTGGGAGCTCTACCCACATTACATACAATGCACACCCCTCATAGCTTGCAGCGCATGGGGAAAACATGATTTAGTCTTTGCTTTGTTCCTACTGCACAGACTGGAGGGTAAATAAACCTCTGACTCCACACATTGGCGGACCCAGAATTTCTATAAGGGGGAAAAGGATGGGCAAGCAAGTTAGAATGGAGGACCTGTTTCAGTGTGACATATTGCACAGCAAGTGCACCTCTTCAACTTAGCACAAGCACTGAGTGTGAGGGGAGCCCCCTGAGAGGAGCCCCCTCCAACCTACTCTGACACAACTACTTCGAGTAACTATAGTTCTCTCTTGGTTAGTACGTGCCTTACTTGACTCTTCTTTAAACCTCTAAGAACATGAAGGCATTTGAAGAAATGAAAATAATTTAAGCAAAATATTAGAAAATTTTTTCATAGCACGAATTTCTAATGATATTTCATGCAATAAATTCCAAGGCTAAAAGTGGTAACATATTTTTCATTAAAAAAAAAAAAAACTTAATGCTAGTATTTAGTATCCTGCCCTCAAAAATGTATGTAATTTGGTCAAACCAAAATTATAACAATGGCAAAACACAAGATATGCAGAAGTTTTCAGATAATGGAAATAAAACAAGTCTTTGTATAAAACTTTTCAATCTGCAAAATATTTTCAAATGATATGAACTCTCTAGATCTTTGCTGCAACCCTACAAATGAGGTAGGAAAGTTACCAGGTTCCCTATTTTATATATGACAGAAGAAACTGAGCCTCACAGGTGAAATGGCTTGCTTGCATTCATACACACACTGACATGGAGGAGTACAAACCCTTGCCCCAAAGAGCAGCTTCAAGTTCAGAGCCCCTTTTACCATATTACAAGTCTGTTCATTCAAAAAAAAAAAAAAAAGCCTGTGATAAAGATAACCTCTTGAGGCTTAGAAGCAATAACATCCCAATAATAATGAGAACTCCTAGCACCTTCACTTTGGTTTCTAAAACCATTCCCCAACAAAAGAAACATAGGCTCCTTGCAGAAATGGCTGAATCTCAAACTGAGACAAGTAAGACGCAGAATAACCCTGGAGCATCTTGCAGTGTTGGGAAGTAATAAAGTGCTCTCTCGCTCTCTCTCTCTCTCTCTCTCTCTCTCACACACACACACACACACACACACACACATAGATGCAAGATGGTCAAAGGGACCCAAGAGCCCAGGGAAAGAATTCCCAATTGCCAAAGCTGAACAAGATAAATGACAGCACTGGATTATAAATTGCAGTATAAAATAAATATCCACAAGTCCATGTGATATAAGTAAATGATCTGAACGAGTAAATAATGAGAGAGAGGAGACAAATCCAAATGCTTCCCTTGAAGAGGTGGAGTGTAATTCCAACTTTTTAAGTGTGGCCTGGGCATTATGATTTTCTTCCCAGGAGTCCAGTATGGAAAAGGGAGATAAAAGAATAACTTGACAGTGGAGACGCCTGAGGAATGCTACTTCAGCCAGGGGAACAAGTTCAACACCAATCATGGTAAGTCATGTTGATAGAATGCACACCCTCATATGATGTGATTAACCTTTGTTGTCTTCTTCCCCCAAACCCATAAGCCCAATATAATCATGAGAAAAGCATCAGAAAATCCCAGTTGAGGGACAAACTACAAAATGCGCTGAGCAAACCTCCTCGAAACTGTCAAGGACACTGAAAACAAGGGATGTCTGAGAAACTGTCACAGCCAAGAGGAACCTAAGGAAACATGAAAATGAAATGGAATGTGGTACCCTGGATAGAATTCTGGGGCAGAATAAGGATATTAGATTTTAAAAATGAAGGAAATCTGAATACAGTATGGACTTCAGGTAACACTTAAGTATGAATATCGGTTCATTGATTACAACTGATGCACAGTACTAATATAAGATGTTGATAACATCTTATCAACAAGGTGATATAAACAAGAGAAACAAGGCGCCAGGCATATGGGAACTCCATTATCTTTGCAATTTTTCCATAAATCCAAAACTAATCTAAAATCAAATGTTTATTAAACAAAAAAGATAACTCCTCTGTACCAAAACCATATACATGACCTATAAACTATTCACACAATCAGAGGATGGGCCTTAATTCAGAGCAAACAGGAAGCTTCCCTATGATTTCTATACATTGGTCCTGAGGGCAACCCAAATGCTTTAGCCACCTAAATGTTTCACAATGAATGTTAAAAAAAAATCATATAATCTTTGGGTTATCCTTCCTCCCCACTGAGCAAACTAGTAACAGACCAGAGGCAGCAGCTGATAAAGTATCAAGGGATACTTTAAAAAACAAAAACAAAAACAAAAAAGTGTGGCAGGTTGTACCACGTGGGCTATCTGATTTTGGCCCCAACAATCCTCTACTGAATGATGGCAAAGGGTGAAAAATCAGTTAGTCTCTCACAATTGGGGCAGTAAGAGGCAACAGCTTCAGCTTAAGTGTGTCTGTGCCCAGTGTGAAAGAGATCCTAAAATTGCAACTTTAAATGCCTTGGATATTGACAGAGCAATCCATGTGGCAGCTAAGTGGACATTAATGTACTATAAAGTACCTGTTGGAGCCTCACAAACTAAATTATTTTCCCTCCTACCTACACACCAAGAGGGTATAATCTACTGAGGGGGAAAAAAAAAGAATTCTTGATTTTTAAATTGAGCTAAATGGCAATGCCATGGCAGGGAAGGAACCCAAGTAAGACTCTAGTCAGTGAAATGAGGTGTTGTGTTGAGCTCCTCTGAGGCTGCCTCACTCAACCCACCTACAACCAATGTGAGGGCAATAACCCATCGGCTCACTGACAGAGCAGAAGCTTGCTCACCTTGCATATTAAAACTGATGACAATAACATAGGTTTCTTTTGTTTATTATTAGGCATTGAGTGGGAAATTCAAAATACAAGTGCAATTTATTCCACATTCATCTTTCTCTTCCTCCCCTCCACACACAGCCCAGCACACTGCTGTCCATTTATGTCCATACAAAGACTTGTACATGAGTGTTCAAAGTGGCATAGGAATAAACAGTAGGAAAAATGCAAATGTCCATCAACTAGTAAATGGAAAAATAAAGTGTGGTGTGTTCATACAATGGAAAACCAATCAGCAATAAAAATGAGTAATCTACTGACACACACCACAACATGGATGAAACTTCAAAACATACACTACAGCAAAGAAGCAAAAGTCAAAAAGTATATGATTCGCTTATAAAGAAAAGGCAAAGTTGTAGAAACATAACATAAATTAGTGGTTGCCTGGAGCTCCAGGCAGGAATAGACAGTGACTGCAAGTGGCCACGAGGAATCTTTCTGGAGTGATTAAAAAAATATTCTAAAGTTGAATTTTGGCAATGGTTGCACAACTATGTAATTGACTACAAATCAACTTACTTGCATACTTAAAACAGATTAATTTTATTTAATGTTAAGTATACTTCAATAACGTTATTCAAAAATGGGGGGAAGGGTGTTCAGGATCCTTCCAGAAGCTACCTTACCACTGTATTCTTGGTCAGTACAAAGGATAGTGGCAAAGGAAGAACAGCCTCCAACAGCCATCCTCTCCAGGACAAAAACTACCACTTGCCTTATCAAAGGGAAAAAAGGCTGATACTGAATGAAAGATCTCCCGAGATTTATTATACTATCACAGTAGAGCACTAAACAAAAGATTTAAGAGTGGGCCCTGTCCCTCTGGGTGTTTCCCAACTGGAATGAATGAGATGTTCAGATAAACTCCCAACTTATGAACATTTTAATCCTTGAGTCCCTAAAGAAAGAGAGAAATTCATTAAGCAATCATTCATTCATTTTTAAATTTTTTATTAACTTGTAATGTATTATTTGTTTCGGGGGTACTGGTCTGTGATTCCTCAGTCTTACACAGTTCACAGAGCTCACCACAGCATGTACCAACCCTCCCATCCTCCTCCCCTCCAGCAACCCTCAGTTTGTTTCCTGAGTTTAAGAGTCTCTTATGGTGTTTCTCCCTCTCTGGTTTCGTCTTGTTTAATTTTTCTCTCCCTTCCCCTATGTTCCTCTGTCTCATATTGCAAATTACTCATATCAGTGAGATCATATCATTCATTCATTTTTCAAAACATTCATTGAGAACCTGCTTGTGCATACCCTATAATGCAATCACCTGCTAGATGATGGTGACACACAGGTGTGTCAGACACAACAAAACCCAGAATGGCCCTGCTACTGGCACCTGAGGCTCACTCAGTAAGATCCAGATGAGAACTCTCATCTAGCTCCCTATCGCTGAGGTTCCTGGGACGAGAGTAAAGGAGGCTCAGGCCAGCCCACAAATCTATGTCCCTCCAGGATTGCAAGAGAAGGATTAAAGTTCTGGGATGTGCTCACGGGGTTGACCCTGAAAGAAGTGAGCGCCTGGGGTGTTTTATATGTAATTCCCTCCCTCCCTTGAAGGGCCGTCTGGGTTTCTGCTTCACTGTCAGTCTCTTTCTCTCAGGCAGACAGTTCATCCGTTGAAATCAATAGGTAGGAAATCAATAAAATGCAAACATGGCACTTTGCCCTTGCTAGTTTCGACTCTCTCCCTTCAATCCTAAAACACCGCAGTGTTTCCTTTACATCAGCCCCTTGGTGACTTAAAAGCCTCTTCAGTTTTCACCATCTAACCATTTTCCTCAGCTCTGATGTGAAGTCGCTTTGTCGTTTACCCACGGAAGGCGACTATTCCCAAGCCCAGGGAGCCTGTGCTCTGAATTCAGTCAACCACTACTTACCGAAGATTGTATGTTAGTACTTTTGAGCCGCCTCATCGGCCCAGCAGAAGGCTGTACCTGGAAGTAACATGTGTTGTATTGTCAGCTCAGAGGTATTGCAGACAGCCTATGACACAGGTAACAAAGAGCCCCATCTCTGGAGAAATTCAGAGAGGTCACGACGTGTCAGAGACTGTGCAGTTAACTTTCTACCTTTGCTCAAGGGTTGGTCTAAATGACCACTAAATCCTCTTCTAACTCTGAGATTCTATTATTCCAAAAGGAGGTAACAGATCCATATCATAAAAGCATAATAACACTGGTCAGTATTGGACTGGACAAATAAGGCCTTGCCTCGTGGAATTTTCAGAAACATCTGGACAGAGGCAGATTTTCAAAGATCAGATTAACTGAAGTGAAGGAAGTGGAGCCCCCTGGCTGCATTAATAACAGTGGGACCATATCTGTACACAGCAGCTAAGAAAGTCTGAAACATTGGGCTAAACTGTGAGGAGAACATCACAGCAGGATGGTTGAAAGTTTGAGGTCGGAACTGGGTTCCAGTTTCACCTCTGCCATGGACTGTGGTGGCTTAACAACTTTGTACAAGTCCTGAACATCAGTTACCTCATCTGTAAAATGGGAATAACTCAGAGAGTTGTTATAAAGATTGAATGAGATCAATTTGAAAAGCAGGGCAGTCTCCGGTACAAATGAAACTTCTCAGATATTGGGGCTCATTATATTCATTCTTATGCCATTCAACAGTCTAATTTTCTAAATCACCAGGACGAAAGCGATCTGACAGATGCCCCACAAACTGTTAGAGAGATGTGGCCCCAGATAAAATGCCAGGCTGCCTAGACCATAGATCTAACCCACAGGGCACCTATGAGGCATCTTGTAAAGCTGGCTGAGCAGTCTCCTCTGAAAGTTCATTACCACTTATAGAGACAGCATTTTAATGATAGCTCTACACCATCAGACAATTTGCATTGGAACTGCCTGCTATGGGCTGGGTCAGCTCTGAGAGGACTATGCAGACATGTCACTCTGATTTCTAACTCTTTGGGGATTCACGCTTCTTGGATTGATGTTCATTTTTAAGTTTAGAATATATTTGTGTGCCTTGTGATTTGAACTTATGAAAGAAGAAAAAATTCATACTCTCAAAGAAATGCAGCCAAGCCACTTGAGATGGTCATGACAGCGTCATTGGCCTGCACAAGCACCCGAATCAACATGTAACAGACCATAATCATCAGTTACATTGCTAATTGTGGAAATCAAGGGCCATGTGAATGGGACAGATAACCAAATCATGTGACTGATTCAACCCTATGAATGACAAAAAAACATCAAATGAATCTTTCACAGGTTCTCTATCCTCACTACTATTTTCCAACCTAGTCCGACCATAAGAATCAGCTGGCATGCTTATTAAATGCAGGTTTCCAGTCCACTCTTCCAGAGTCTCAGTTAATAGGTCAGTAGGGAGGTCAGACAATCTATATTTTAACAAGCATCCCAGGGGATTTATGGGAGCAGGCAAGTTTGGAGAATACTTGTCTTAGGACCAAACCATTTGTCATTAGTTTGGTTTCTTAATAGGCACGCACTGGGGGCCTGGTATATGCCACAACCTTCCTATAATGATGCACGTGAGACATGCCTCTCAATCCTCCCAATTTCTCGGTGATGTAGTGCTGATTATCCCCATTTTAAAGACAGACACTGAAGCTCAGCAAGGTAAGTGACTTGCTTCGTAAGTGTCAGAGCAGGGTTCCAGCAGGGTCTTATGACTGACCCTCGGGGACTTTTCCCATGATCTCACGGTTGCTGCAGTAATGTAAATCACTTCTCTATCAACAACTCCAAGACCGATGATCCAGGCAGCCATATGGGACTAGTCATGGGATCTTCCCAGACTAATTCTGACATGTCTTTCATAGCCGCAAACAGCAGCTGCATTTCAAATGGGATGTCACTGGCTAGAAATGGCACCCAGCCCAATGCTTGGCCTCTTCACGCAGCCTGTGAAAATGCCCTAAGAATGCTCCTGCAAAGTGTTTATTTTCTCTGGTAATACTAAATACAAACGCTGTCTCCCTGGAATCTGGTAGCTTGGGGCCTACGTCTAAGTTTATAAAAGTAACTACTGCCTCCATGCAGTTCCCCACAGAGGCCTCTCCATATATATCATTAGTTCACAAGCTTCACCGTTGGGTAAAGACGCCATTAGGAAACATATCATTTACCCAATAGACTGAAATGGATCCCAAGGAGCTATTCCAGTCTATCAGGTAATTATGGGGGAAACCCTGTATTATTTACTGGAGAAAATGGAATGCTGCCCTGGGAGGCATGAAGGTCCCTCCCTGCTCTCCGTGATAAAGAGATGATCCCATTTTGTGATAATAACCATTGAGCTTACTGTGATTTCTGAGACTTTTTAAAAATCCTTTTGGTGTTTTTCTTTTCTTGCATATATAGCTAATGGCTCCAGGCCAACCGTAAATAATGAAATATCTAAAAAATTCATTCTAATCCCATTCAGAGCTTTATTTAGCAGAAGGGGTGCAAAATCCTCCAAAATCTCATTTATTTCATGACTATAGTAATGGCCATTTAAACAGGAGGCATATGGCACCCTCTCATCCCACAAGGCCTTTTGAAGCTTAGAAGCCATGGGAACAGAGTCAACTGACCCATCTTCAAACGTTACTACTCTGGGGATTCCAACCAGAAACACAGTGAATGACAAGGATTTAACCTTCACTCTGGTCATCTCCAGTCTTGAGGATCACTGGACTGGGCCTCTGCCTCCTCGTCAATGCCTTGGACTAGAATATGCCTATATTCCCACACCTACCCCAGTTCCTGGCACTCTGAAGACGAGCAATAAACATGTGTTATATAAAAAGAGCCCTTCTTCCTGCTCTAATATCCTATAACTCAGCCACCACTATCCACTGCTTTGTCCCAACAACCCATAACAGTGCTGACACACACTCGAACTACCTTTTTAGCTGGTGGTTATTTGGTTGTTTTTTTCCTTTTGAAACATGCCTCAGTGGCTTTATTACATGGCCTTTACCTCTTGAGCCTCCATCGTCCCCCATTGCCCTGCAGACAATGGAAGAACTATAATGGGATGAGGGGAGCAGGAACACACCATGAGAATCAACCTGGATTGGAAAGAAGGGCAAAGGAAAGCCAGGAGATCCTGTTCAAAGTCATAAGAGGATCAGGAAAATTACCATAGAGAGAGAGAGTGAGGAAATAGAAAACAGCCAAAAACAGAAGGCAGAGTCTATTTAGTCACTTAAAAATGATATTTCCTGAGAGGCACCTGGGTGGCTCAATAGATTAAGGGTCTTCCTTCAGCTCAGGTCATGATCTCAGGTCCTGGGATTGAGTCCTGTGTCAGACTCCCCACTAAGTGGGGAGCCTGTTTGTCCCTCTCCAGCTGCCCCTCCCCACTCACTCATGCTCTCTCTCTTCAATAAATAAATGAAATCTTTCAAAAAAATGTATTTCCTGAACATTTGGGAAGTGCAAATCCTGTGCTAGATACACCCCTAAGAAATGTACTGAAGAGTATCACTTCTTAGCCAATGACCCACAGTACTCCTGGTTGTCCACTTTCTCAGAGAAGTATAACTCTAGACTAAGAAAATAATAATAATAATAATAATTGATAATAATGCCAACTCAGAGAACCATCTGGAAAAGATAATCCTGGAGATAAGAAGGCAGAGCCAAGGAAGAAAGTTCCAGAGGAGAAAATGCAAGCAACACATCTCAGATCCCTGGTGTGTGGTTAATTTGCTCTATTTTCCACTTTCTCCACAGGATCTAGTTAAAGGTCATGATTTTGGGAAGTGGGTCTTAAAAACTCAACTTTTATGATACTCTGTTGCCTCACCACCACATGGGAAGCTGTTTTAAGGCAGGGTTTGGGCAGTGTCTCCAGACCTAAATCATTGTTAGGCTTCTTAAAAGACACCAGGCATACTGACAGGTGACAAGGATACAAAACAGTTGCTTATCCCTAAGAAGTTAGCCGTCTAAAGAAGGGGACCCGTAGACAATCAGGCCATTTAAATGACATGCATGATGTAATGACTTAGGATAAAAGTATATAATGAGTAAACTGCCACTTATATGTGATAATACAGATTCCATTTCCAGGAAATCATCTACAATTCTGCAGGTTACCTTGCAAGAGAGTTGATTTTTCTGTATGTCATATACAGATTATCTTATGGAAGCATACTCCTGCAAATAGCATGGGGCAAAACAGTACAGCTGGAAATATCCTTAGCAGGGTGTCTTCTTGTGTCTTTAACCAACAATGTGACATTTTGGTTACAACAGCCTCCTACAGTATTTCATTAGTGAGGTTGAACTGTTCTCCATAAGCCATCATCATTCATTCATTTATTTATTTTTAATTGAAACCTATCTCTTCATTCACTAGGTTCTCTTGTTGGAAGTCAAAGCAGGATTAAAAAAGAAGAAGAAAAGGAAGTCAAAGAAGGATTGCATCAAAAGGCTGGAGAAATGTGAGAAAATAACCTCATAAAGCATCTGAAATTCATTTTAATATACACTTACTTTCACACTATATATTTGCAACTCACTAAGATTTAAGTAAAATTCAACACATGCCTTCCAGAGCCATACAATCTAGTGCCAGAAACAGCAAGCAAAGAAGGTTTTTTGCTACAGAAAGATGTGTGGCATTATGATACCTAGGTGCCTATATTTTAAAACAACACCTACAAGGAGTAAGAGCCACAAGTTCTAAATCACACGTTGCTATTAGCATATTGTATTGTATTACCATTACTCTAAAACATCATAAACATGTGTTAGACTGGACAGCAGAGAAAAAGGAAACAGCAAATGTACCAAGTCCCTTCTTTGAAAAGCTAAGGGTTTTAAGATCCTTATTATTATTCTTTTTAATCTGACTTTGTACAACATCACAGCATGCTTGACAATTTTACTTGAAGCAGTTAATTGTGGAGAGGGGGAAGAAGTTGAATATTCCTTGGAAAAGATTGTCCATTTCCACCTGCTAATGCACAATCTAAAATGACCATTTATATGCACAACCATTTACCTGGTGCATAATACTTAACTCGGAAATTATCACTAAGAGGTATTGCCAGTGCCAGTATTTGAGCACAAGGTTTTGGTGCAAATGCTAAAGCATTTCTACAGATAATGAAGCACTCAACAAAGTGCCCTTTGTTAGACAATAAAAATAAATGATTTCAAAAGCCATCAACTGGTGATGAACAAATACATTTTATAGTAAAACAGTTGGAGATATTTTGAGTAAGCTCATATTTCACTACAATGTGTTTGTTTTATCTTTTGCCTTTGTTTCTTTTTTAATCACAACTTACTCAGTATTCTCGACTTATAGCTTATTTTCATTTTTTTATTAATAATAAAAAGAGCTGTTGCCATTTATGGAATCATTCTTTGTGCCAGACTGGGCTAAGCAGTTCGTGGTCTTCATCTTCCTGACTCTTCACGTCTCTTTATGAGGCGAATTCTATTATGATGTCCCGTTCTACAGATGAATTTGTGCAAAGTAAGCAAAAAATCCCATCTTTTTAAGGGACTTTGTAGCTTTCAAAGTGTTTTGACATAGCTGGTCTGATTTGTGTGGCCTGGTTGAGGTTAGTACATTATCTCTTTTTTAGACACAAGGATACCATGACCTACAAAACTGAAGTGAGCTGTCCAAGATGATGCGCTTGCCAAAGGATTATACCAGACTGCTGGGGTGGGAGGTGGGGGTGGTCACAATGTTTCCCTTCCCTCTAACTACTCTCCTCTGCAATGTAATATAATTCTGTGGTTCCTCTCATCAAGAGGGAGGCTTCTTTTCCCCTTGAATCTGAACTAGGTTGGGGACTTGCTTTGACAAATCCAATGTGTTAGAAGCAGTAATGTACCAGTTCTCTGGCTGAGGAGGTCTTGCACTCTCTGTATTCTTTCTGCCAAGAGAATAAGCTCCCATGGTTGCCTGATGGATGATAAGAAACATGTGCCCTGGCCACACACATCAGGCCTTGACAGCCTGCAAAGCTACCTAACTACCCATCAGCTTACTGCAACTATGTGTATGAACCCAGATGACACAAGCCCATACTACAGAACCACAGCATTATGAGCTTAAAAATAAATAAGTGCATAAATAAATGAAATTTTTAAAAGTGGTTATTTCAATCACTAAGTCTTAGGGCAGTTTGTTACATGGCAAGAGCTGACTGACACAATGGCATTGCTGGAAGCAGAGTTCCAAGGGCCAATGATGTCTCAACAGATGTGTTTTCTTTTATTTGTTACAGAAAAGCTAGATTACTATTTAATTAAAAAAGAAATGTTGGGGGGTGAGAGGATTAAAATAACATGAAAAAACAAAAACATGGTATTATTCTATTTAAACAATGAGTAGGGTTAATTATTCCTATGTGTGTGGGAGTCATTACCAGATCCTACCTACCATTCTACCAAGATGTCATGTCTCTCTAGGATTTGCCATCATTATTACCTTACTTACTTACTTGAATGACTGCATCCACTGTGACTACATGCCCAATTTGAGCTCTGAAAATATAATGAGCATGAAAAACTTTTAGTGGCATTTACATACATACCATTTTATTTTTAATTAACATTGCATTAGCCCAATATTCTCCAAACCTTATTCATTTACATATCACTTTCACAATCTTTGCTAATCTGCAAACTACCTATATTGTTATTTACTGAATATTTTCCTTAAATGAAATTCAAATTGACTCACATTTTTTGCTTTGCCTAATCTTAAGCGATAATAAGCATGAGATCACATGCTTTATAAACTAATTATCTATTTTTCTGCATAACTGTTAAAATAAAAACGCATGTATTCATCGGTATACCACCTAAAATCATCCTATTTCCTATACTCTGGGAAACACTGCATTACCCATGTTTAATTAACTTCAAGTCTTTACCTTTGAATACAAACATAAGAGGAAAAACAACTTAGAGACAAAGAAAACTCATAGAGAGGACGGTCCCATTGGGTACTTACTCGGGCAACTCCCTGCCATCTGAAGAACCATGCACAAGTGTGTTTGAGGCTTTAGCCCAAAGAGCAGACACTATTTCCACGATCCCCACTGAGCTTTGACTCTTTTCAGAGCTCATGATCTGAGTGAGCAACCTTAGATACAACAAGGTAAATACCACCAAGTCCTCAGGTGGCTCTGAGGCTATGCAAAACCATTCAAGCTCACCCATGTGAACTAGAAGAGGAATGTGCAAAAGCTGCCAGACTGCTCCCAATGCCATACACCCTTTCTTTATCCTCGGTATAAGTTTTTAAGTAAAAGCATCTAAAGCTAGCATTTCTATGTCATTTACAAACTCAAGACTCAAAAAACACCTCTCTGGGACAAAGAAGTTGCCTCTGCCTCATCCAACTAGATAGCTGCCAGTCCACAATGAACTAGCTTCTAGCCCTGGGAACATATTTTTTTCCCCTTCAATTATTGCTCACAAACAGTATCAAGGAAGTGCCACAAATGCAGTAAATCTGAACTTAATCAAAACATTGAATAAAATGCTCCGTGGTTTCTTTGAAAATAAGATAGTAGACTTAAGTAAATTACTAATACCTAAAAATCACTGTAACCGAGAAGTATTGACTAATGAATTAGTTTCTACAAGAGTGAACATAGGGTAGTTTGTTAGAATGAAAACCACAGGTTCAAATCCTCTTCAGGTTGAATCTCTGGCAGGGTAAATTATTCCGTTTCTCTTATCAGTATTTTTGTTTTGTACATGTCCATATAGTGATGATAATGGTGGTTATCTTGCAGGGTCCTTGTGAGGATTAAATGAGCTAATTCATTCAAAACTCAGAACAAGACCTCGCATGCGCTAAGTATTAAATTAACACTAACTATTACTATTGTAGGTAATTCTGATCATTTCTTTTTTATGTCAATATGGGATGTTCTACTTTGGGTACCACAGGCTTCATGCGGCTCCATGTGTCTGCCAGTCCCTAGAAGGAATGTGTATAAATCATGCTGATTAACTATGTATGGGTATACGAAGATAGAAAGAGCTCATACAATAGATGCCAGAATGAAAGTTCCAAGATGCCTTGACAATGTTCTCATTGGGCATATAGACAAGAAAATTTAATTTAACAAGCACAAAAGCAAAGTCCTGCATGGTCAACTACAGTTATATAAGGAAAACCTTGCTTCTTAAAGTCCAGCTGGCCAGTGGCTAATGGGTGTTACATGCCAGAAACAGAAATGAAAAAGCCATTGAAATCTCAGTCCGTGGAAACAACACAGAGGCCCATTTTCCTACAGCACTCAGGGCTGACAAGATCACTTCTAGTGTAAGGTTTTTGGTTCTTAGTATGACGTTTTAAGAGAAATAAGAGGAAGAGATGGCTGGAGAAAGAGTAGAACCCAGGTCACTAAAAATATAGCTAACAGTCTTAGGAATACCTCCCCTAAGGGGGCAAGAGAACCAAAGTATTAGTTGACATTTATAAGCACCTCTACGTGTGAGGCTGTCCTGGGTACCAGGAATCACGGGTGAACAAGACAGATAGCACCTCTGCCCTCAATAGCTCACATCCCAGTGAAGATAGTCTCCACAATAAACACATAATCAAATAAACAGCACCAATGACTCCAGGCCCTCAGAAGTTCTGCAAGGAAGACAAGATAGCAATGCCTTTCTGTAGACATGACTCCAAGTGGAAAGATATGAAGAATACCAGATAGAAATGAGGATAAATGACACATTAGCTATAAAGCATTTATCAAATCTGGAGCATAGTAAAAGACTCGGTAGCTGGTAGTATTAACAATAACGTGAGCAAATATTTCTACAGCACTTACGGAGGTGCCAGACTCTGCTATAAGCACTTCACATATAATAAGTCATCTGTCAGGTAGGAATCCTTTCTACCCCATTTTATAGATGATGGCACTGAGATGCATGGCGCTTAGTAAGTTGCCTACGACCACACTCATAACCAGCGAGGCAGATCCAGCCTCTGCACCAGGCAACCTGACTCCAAAGCCTAGACTCTCCTTGGCTACTACGCCTTCCAAGTACTGAAGGATCATCTCATCAAAAGTGAGTATCTGTGTTCTGAGGTAGACCAGAAGACAGAAATGGAACAAGTTTCTTCAAACTTGTTAGCAAGTTTCTTCAAAGAGTAGCAATCAACAAACAGTCCTTGGACACTTAGCATGTTCTAGCACCCTGCTAGGCCCAAGATTGTGTTGAAACCCTCATGTTATATTCAGAACAAACTTGCAGCAAGTGGGGCCACATTCCTGTGATACAAAATAACCTTATGGTGTGCATGGTTTTCACACCTTACTCTGCCCTTTTGTTTTCTATTCAGTGACCTTGTTACCTATATCAGGAACATCCGATCTTGAAAAGAATCTGCTTGTGGTAAAAGAAAAAATACAGGATGCGACTTAGTGCCTTGCCTGGTAGAGAATGTTTTTTAGTAAAATGTTACAGGAGTCTCGTTTTTTTGGAAATAATCAGTTTGCAAGTTGAAGGAAAGGTATAAAACTCCATGTATGTAAGACCTGGTGTGAAAAACACTTACACACACACACACACACACACACACACACAAAATAAAGCAAAACAAAAACTCTGCTTAATAGTACTTTGTTTGCTTCATTCCTAAAAAATGCACTTTGTTCACAACTCTCATCCAACTTTCTTAGCTGCACTTCCGCCCCCCTGACATCAACAGATGAAGTGTGGTGCTAGAAAAGTATCGTGGAACTACATGGAATTGATGATCAAAAATTCTAGGAAGCCATTGGACTATAACAACAATTATAATAGTGGCTATTAATTATTGAACAAAATAACATGTTTGGCACTGCTCTAAATATTTCCACCCAGAGTTCGATTACTTGTATTCTCTCAGTTGGATGTTAAAAAATTGGCTTGTTAAGGAGAGTATGTAAAATTACTGGAAAAAAAAGAAAGAATATTCTATTTTCTGGTGAGACAACAGATGGTCCATTGGTGAGCACTGAACTACATTTTTCCTTCCCACCTCCATGGGTCTTAACAGAACTCTGAAGTTCACATTGAATAGGTGCTTCATAAATTAATCAACCAACCCTTAGTAGGTGCTTAATCCATACCTGGTATTGTGGGAGGTACCTTTGTTTTGCAACAACCAGTCCCATCATGTTGCCAAGGGCAGAAATGGCGCCATCCCAGAACCTAGCTGAGTGCCTTGCACATAGTAGATGTTCAATAAATATTTGTTGGTTGTTTAGTTTCCCCCTCTATGCCCAGCCTCAGCTTGGAGCAGATGAAACTGAAGATGCTGTTCTTGGTGGTAGTGATGCTTTTCTGTCTTCATCTGCCACCTCTTTTTATTCCTTCAGAACCCATTTGAAATACCACTTGGCTCAAGAAACATCAAAGGAGGTTCTGAATCCTGCAGCAACTCAGGGAGTGCCCAGCTAAAATCTTTTTCTAGGGTCAAGAAACAGCTTTCCCTCGAAGATAGTGGCAAGGGAGGAAGTGAGGGTGATGAAAACAGGCAAAAGAAGAAAAATAAGAATAGAAAAAAGAATACAAAATGAGGAAAGAGAACCAGAGACAGGAGAGCTATGGACCATTCCTAGCCTCGTCCCAGTGATACAGTGAGCTTCTTGAAAGGCGCTGTTCTCTGAGAAGTGGATTTTGTTCATAGTCTAACAGGTGTGGAGGCTTAATTATTATTTTAACAGTGTGTTCGAGAGAAGTGCAGACACTGATCTATACAATTACTCTCCTCAAATACAGACATTTGCCTCTGTTTTCACACATATAAAATGAAATCATCAGATGTACCAAATGTTGACATTTTCCCTCATGAAATACCAGATATTTCCTGAAACTTGGCTAATTATGTCCTTCACCACCCTCCACAAAAAAAACTCAGCCTGTCACAATGTAATTCCAAAATCATTAAAATTCTTAAGTCATATACCTGAGAAACCAAGAGAAAATGAGAAGTAGATGATTTTCTCATGTTAAAACTGAAGACTAAATCGGGCTGATATTTACAAAGCAAACCTTTGGAATTCTCCAAAAGAGGTAAGATAAGCATGCCTCTAGACCCCAGAAATGCTCATCAATGAAATTGCAGTATTCTGAATCTACACAATCAACATGGAACCCCTGACCCCGGCCCCTCTCAAAGATAGGGACATTGGCGTTATATTTTTCCCCTCACCAAACCAAAAAGCAGGTTAGAACAGCTGCCAAATTTCAGTTTAAAGATCAGGCTCCTTGTATGGGTGATTTGTTGCATGTTTATAGCTGGAGAGAACAGATTTTTTTAAGTTTGAGAATATTGCTTTCTTTCAGGGCTTCAGGATGTTTTACCTTTTTCCTCTCCTTTACATGTATGAGGAGTCATCTCTGAACCAGATTCTATTTACAGATATTTGGAGGAAGGAAGGAGAAAAAAAGGGGGAAAAATCTTAAACTAATCTTTGTTTATTCACGTACAGCAAGTTCAATTTGAATGTTCATGAATTCGTGGCATGTTGATACCTCTGCTGAACATGTCAATTATCAGCCAGTGTTCAGATTAAAGACTTTACTCCATATGAGGTGGAAGGAGGGTCAGGGATGGGGGTAGGGGGGCAGCAAGAGAGAGGAGAGACACATTAAGAGAGACAAAGAGACAGAGACAGGCACACACAGTGCCAACTGTCTCAGAATGCAAAGAGGATCCTTCTGTGAAACCATTAAGTTAGAGTCAAGCCACCTCTGAATAAGTATTTGGGCTTCAAGTAATACCTCCTGTTGCCTAACAGCTGTGCCTCCTGAGGAAGGACCAGCCAGTTATTAAAAGCATCGGCACCTCTGGATCAAACCACCTGGACTCAGATCCATAATTTGCCACATGCTCATGCCGCATGTGACCTGTACAGTTTATTCACACTCTCCGTGTCTTGGTGACCTCCATCTCTGAAATTAAGCCCAGCTTAAGGGGGTGTCGGAATGACTGAATGCAGAGAAAGGGCTTACAGTGGTGACTGACACATGGTAAGGAACAACTCAATAAACATCCAGTCCTGTTACAAGGTATTATTGCATGAAAGTCTCTGAAGGGAGGTTGCAAAAAGGTTGGTACCCCTTTGGAGCCACTTAGAGCATGTGCTCTTTTGCATGGGGGCATGATTGCTCCTGTATTCCATTCACTGGTCACCAGAACCATGCTGGGACCAACAAGGAAGGACAGCAGCTAACTGCAGGGAAAAAAAAAAAAAATACGTGTACCTGCTTTGAACATGGGGGCTGCTTCTGAACGTGCAGCCAGAGCTATTTTTCAGATGAGCTTCTATCTGCAGAAAAACTTAGTGTGACTTTTCTTTAAATACACCTGTTTTTTCATTGCCAAATGACACCCTTAAAGAAAGGACCATGCAACTGAAACTCCTGTTGCATCTTTAGGGACTTTTGCGTTTTAGAACAATAAAATGTCATGGATACTAGTCCTCTTTGCCTATGCATCTTAAGATGATGTCATTTGTCATCTGCAAATGCCCTTGTTGACTCAGGATGATGGTGACAATTATACTGATGATAACAATGACAGTGGTGATGCACTGATGGTGGTTAGCATTGACGGAGCACTCCCTATAAGCTGGCACTTGTCTAAGAGTTTTACCTAGATTTTCTCGCTTCTCACAACCTCTCCAAGAGGTGGGTCACCTTTCTTATACCCATTACATAGAGGAGTGACTGAGGTGCTGACAAGGTAGGCACTTTGCCCATGGTCATACAGCTAGTAAATCTAGAATCTTCACCCTTAATCATGAGAATAAGCGTCCTTGAAAATTGTCTAGTAGAAAAATCATTGGTTTGGGATTCAGGGAATCCAGCTGCTTGTCCTGGTTCTGCCCAACTAGGTTTTCTTCTGTTTAACCTTACCTGGCTTAAGTCACTTCACACCTTTAGTTTTGATGTCTTCCTCTAAGATTAGAAGCTTTTACATCACTTGTCAGCAAAGGTCTCTTCCAGATCCACAACAGTATGATTCATTCATTCATCTAATAAAGAATATTTGAGGATTGAACAACTACTATGTTATAGATACTATATGGGTCTTTAGACAAACAGGAGTCAAGAAGAAATAGATGTGCTTCCTACCTTTCTGGAGCTCACTGTCTAGCACAGAAGATAATGTTAAATAAGCACACAAGTAAATATACAATCACAAAATCGTATAGGTTCTCTAAAGGGCAAGTGCCAGAGTTGATCCCATAAAAGAGAATGACATGAATGGCCCAATTTAAGTTGAGGGATTTTTGGAGGATGTGATATTTAAAATTATGACTGCAGGATAGGTAGAAGTTGGTTAGTTAAAGTGTACAGGAAAGGTATCCCAGATTGAAAGGTAAACACATGCAAAGAGCTGAGCAATGAAAAAGAATATGGGATATTCCAGGAACTGAGAAAGCCAATATAGCTAAGACACAATGAGTAGGGGATAAAATGGCACCAGAGAGAAGCAGTGAGGCAGGCGAAGTCCAGATCATTGGTGTCCCTGTCCATCTGAGTCCTATATCTTAAAGCTACAGGAGAATTCTATTAATCACCACAGTAGAGGACCCTTCCCTTTCCCCATCTCCAATGCCTCCACCTCAATGTCAGCCTTACCCCAAGGAAAGAGAAGGTGAGCATAGGGATGAGGAAAAGATACTTATTTTTAAGAAAATCCCAGGCCCCAGTAGTGCTTTGACATTTATCTACATGACTCTCTTCACCAACATGGATATCCTGGGGGAAATAAATTAAAGAAGAAAAAGTGTAAAGCTACCTGGATAATTCAAGTGAAGTCTTAACATTTCCTCAAAATGGACCTGAATAATCCAAAGATCTGATTGGATTCTCCACCTCACTTCACACATGTAGATAGAACTATAAATCCATAATCAATGGATTATGATACAATCTTGTGAAGAGAACTATAAATCCTTCAAGAACTTCTGATGCATCCCTGAGGAAGCCCTAGATAAGTACTTTAGCCCATCCTCTGGTAAAACTGTAAAATAGGAAGTCTTTGACAATTGTCTTTTTCAGCCTTCCTTGTCCTTCTAATGTCACCTCTTCTAGGAAGCCTTCTCTAATCACCTCTGCTAAACATGAGTACTCACTCATTTGACTACTTATAGCTCTTGCATCATACCGGCATAGGTGGTTATCTTACTCTGACTTGCATTTACTATTTGTTCACTGGAGGTAAGCACCTTGAGAACAGAAACTGACTTAGTCAAAGGTCTCCTTTGGTGCCACCTGACTTTGGAGCTGGCACAAAGGAACAAATGCACTTTTCGTGCATTTGATTTAGTGGATTTAATCACGAGTAGCTCTAACTCTCTTTCACTCCTAGTATACCCCACAGTGCCCCAATCAGACTGTGCTGGGCCCTCCACTAAAGGATTTCACCTGGCAGCACTGTTCCTTCAACCATCACCCAGCATACTCTTCCCTAACACACCTATTCTCTATCCCATTTCTGCATGACCTGCCAATTCCTGCTAGGTTATAAGGGATGGCAACTGTTTGAGCCAATAAACAAGTCCTTTCTAACATGGTACCAAGCCAAGGAGGTTCCCTCCCAGGTAGCTTCATACCATAACCCAATCAAAATGCCAAGAGTTACAAAAGGCTTATAAGAATTATGAAGCACTGGCTAGTAGTCCTCTGGTGCAGGACAGTCTTTGGTAAAATCACAACATATAAGTGGCTACCAATTCCACTCATGGATACAACAGACCTGTAAACTAATCTCAGAGAAACAATAAAAATAATTACCTTCATTATTTCCTGAACCCCTACTCATTCCCAGGTCCTAATCCTCTCTAAGCTCCGTAGATTGTTTTATTAGCCCCATTCTACAAAGAGGAAAACTTAGCCTCAAAGAGGAGAGTAACTACCATATGACATGCAGGCAAAATCCAAAGGCAGGACATAGCTGCAAGTCTCCATAGCTTGGGCTACCACATAATCCCTTTAGAAATAAAGGAAAACTATAGCCAGTGGCCAGCCCTCATTCTCTTCTCAAGCTCAGCATATTTCCCACTCTTGGTGGAGAGTTATTAGCAGTTTCAGCACCCTCAAGAAGAAGATTAATCCATCTTTTGTCACAAAAAGAGCTTCCCAAAAAAGAGAGCAAGAGGATCCTTCATGGTTCCCAAACAATGCCTCCTTCTATAAAATGAAGCAGTACAGTGATCCCCAGATTCCATGAGATGAGCAGAGCCCACAGCTGCTAGGCGAAGACAACAATGGCTCCTCTACTTGTGTTCATGGTGGATAACAGGCAGGACACCACTGTTCTCAATACAAACCCATGACACTAACAGGTCATGAAAAAAATCACATGAATGAAGAATTGAGCTGTATGTGTTCTTTGAGCTGAACTTACATCTCATCTAAATGGGGTCAGCATCAGCCTGAACCTAAATGAGAGAAGGGAAATAATATCCAGTAGGCACTCAGTGCTGAGAAAATGCATTTTACGTAACTTATCTCTGACCCATATTTAGAGGAAAACATGACCTAGAGTCCTGTTGTGCAGCAAAGTAAACTGAGGCTCAGAGAGGTGATTTGCAAAGGGTTACATGGCTAGCAAATGGCATATTTTGGACCCATGCCCGGGTCTATCTCACTCCCAGGCTGATGCTTTTTCCATTATACGATAATGTCTCGCCTTTGCATGCTTTCTGAACTCCATTTGTTGTGATTTTCAGCTGCTTGGATGGATTGCACACTTGGAAATCCACCAAAAGCAGATCCTACATCTTTAGCAATTCACGTAAATGCTAGGCCAAATTCCAACCATCTTTTTAACAAGAGAACTCTCCAGCCTGAGTAATGGGGCTTAGAAAAAGAAAGAAAGAAAGAAAGAAAGAAAGAAAGAAAGAAAGAAAGAAAGAAAGAAAGAAAGAAAGAAAGATAAAAAGTAATTCCACCTCGCAGAGGAGGCCTGTGGGATTTGGAGGGTGTGGGTGGCCAAAACTGGCACAGATATAATCATAGTCCATCATAGGAACAATGAGGCTATAACTCCAACTTCTGAAGAATGCCATTCTTTCATTCAACAATTATTTTTGAGTGCCTCATTTGAACATGGCAAAGCACTGTGGGAGTGAAAAAGAAGCATAAAGCTTAGCCCAACTCACAGGGAGTATACAACATTCCCATTCAGAGTTCTCAGGGAAAGAGAGAGAAAGAGAGAAATGGACAACTGTACCAAGGAGAATTAGATTTTTCAGACACACCGAAACAGACACCACTGATAGGAACTTACCCCCGGTTTCTAACTTAAGTGTTTGGGCCACAGTTCTACTAGTATTTCTTCCTCATTTCCCTGTTCTTTCTTTCATATTTGTCTAGTCTTATTTCCTTACATCTCTAGTGGATTGTACACTGCAGTAGGAAAAAAAAAAAAAAAAGTCCTGAAGACAAAAGAACTATGTCCCATCCCAGCTCTGTAACCTTCTAGTTATGTGACCTTGGACCAGTCCTCATGCCTCTCTTAGCCTCCATTTGCTCACTGGTGAAAGAACTGGAACAACCCCTATCTCAAGTGTTATGGAAGGGTTAACGGAAATAATCATATGCAAAAGTCCTTTGAAAAGGGCTTTTCTAGCAACCTCTCAGAAAAATATACATTTTATCACCGATGCTAAAATTTATTAGATTATTATGTTACTAGTTAATGTTTGGCTACTCAGAAAAGCCTGCCAATGGGCCATTATTCCTTTCAGTTTTCCTTGGGCAAAGCCTGGCTAAGCAAAAGAGAAAAACAAGACAAAGAACACTACTTTGTGAATTCTTCCCCAAAAGGACAGCATTGTAAGTCTGCCGTGAATAAAGAGTGTAAATTATATTCAGCATGATATAAGTAATGACATATCAATTAACTGTGTCAACAAGGTCTAAAAATATGCAAATTACTGTACTTCAATTAGAAAAATCTACATCCTTAGAGAATATTGTAAATCAGGAAATTTGGGAGACATTAAGAGTAATCAGTGAGGGAAAGCATGTACTTTTTGCCGTATCCTATTTTTATACATACATAATGAAATAATTATAGCTACACTGTATTTATGCCTCTGCAAAAATATTAAAATCTTAAGATCTTTACAATGATAAGTTAAATCTGTATTATGTTTTCAGACAACATTAATTATAAGAAAAAGAAATCTATTATCATTCAATATAAGTAAGTTGAAACTAATTTGGACATGTAAATTAGAAATCCTGTTTTCCTGAGCACCAGAACATTAGAAAAGAGAAAGGAAGAAGAGATATCTAGATCAATTACTGAGTCTATAAATGCAAAAGCTTTAGTGGATTTAAAAGTTGTAATGCAAGTATAAGAGTGGTTAGTAACTCTTCTCAAAATTATCAAACTATTTGATTTTTTGTTTTTTTAAAGGCTTTCCTGGTTTTCTTGCTTTAAATGCATTAAGCTATCCCTTTGGGATGTATTTGCCTTTACCTGAGCTGTCCCCTAGTTGAAATTCCCAAACAAATAACAGGAGGCAAAACTGGGAATGTATAAAGTGATGCCAGTTTTCAATAACTGAGATACTCAGCCCAGTAATAGAAGAGTGGAATCTTACTTTGAAATGCAGTGACCACCAATTCGGAAGATGCCAGTGGGATGCAAGGCAGCTCACCTCTCCCCAGCCTTCTAGGGATGTTCATTCTTGCTGGCGAAGTCCTGCAAGACTACCCAGAAACTGATCTGTTTTACCCTTATTAATTAAAAGCTATAGGAGACTTCATTAGGACCTAAAAATTCTTACTCCAGAATGCTTCTTCCCTAAGAAGTGTCCATGCCCTGCCTCCTTTCCACATGCATGTTTCAGGACCCAGAGTTCAACAGCTTCTTTTATAAAATCAATCCCAACTCCTCCTCCAGACCGAGTCAGTCCCAGCCCGAGCTGTAGGAAGCACTGGGCGTGCTGACTCTGGAGGCGTCCACCCAGGCAAAGGGCTCCATGAGGGCAGGCCATGTGCCTATTCTCTGTTTGTGCTCCTCAGTGGCACAGCACCCCCACAAAGTGCACACTTGATCAAGATGACACCGATAAATAAAAGAAAAGAAGAACAAAAGCCATAGACTGGGTAACTCTGGGCTCGGAAGAATGTATTTTCTTAGCACTTAAAGTACATAAACTTCCCTTTAAGAGGCAGCACTGACTCAACCCTTTCTTTGGTTAATCCAATTAAAAAACTAGAGTTCATTGAGAATCAATGAAACAAGATGGGATTGGGAGGGAGACAAACCATAAGTGACTCTTAATCTTACAAAACAAACTGAGGGTTGCTGGGGGGAGGGGGGTTGGGAGAAGGGGGGTGGGATTATGGACATTGGGGAGGGTATGTGCTTTGGTGAGTGCTGATTCACAGACCTGTACCCCTGGGGATAAAAATACATGTTTATAAAAAATAAAAAAATTAAAAAAAAAATTTAAAAAAAAAACTAGAGTTCAAGCTGGTTTAATGAAAAAACAGAGAAGTCGATGAAATGTGCTTTTCATCCCTCGCCATCCTTCTTCTATTCCTCAATCCCACTGCTCCCACCAAGGCCCACGACATTTCCACTCTTCATGCTCTCTTCACCTGTCTCATTCAAGTCAGCTTTTCTGGAGAACGTGTGGTAAGACTGCTTATAATAAGTAGGAGGGTTTACCATAGCATCCCTTCCTGTAGTTCTGTCTGTGAACATGGAATAAATAGTTACACCAAAAGAACGAAGATCAGACAGAGGAATTTCAGATACCGGTAGGCCAGGATTGGGATTGTTGGGACTAGAGCACATTTTCAGTCTACCTTAAGACACACACAAACACACAAACACACACGTGCATAAGCACGCACAAGCACGCTTAAGAAGCTACACAGTTTGCCTGTTTGACTGTCAGCTCTGGTGGTTGCAGATATTCCTTGAAATGAGGCTCTATGAAATGCTTTTAAATTGTTTAATTGGTGGTGGGAAGAGAGTAAGAGTAGGGACGCTCTTTCAGCTGGTGGCAGGGCAATCTTCAGCCTTGCAAATAAATACTAACCTACTAAAATGTTTTCCAAGGTACTCTTCCACTAGAGAAGAGAATATGGATGGTTAGGGGTTGAGATTTTTAAAAAAGAAAAAAAAAAAACTAGCATCCTTCCTTGTTTGCCCAGTGTAAATCCTGGCATTTATAAATCTGGAACTATATCAATATAGATGGAGTTATGGTTATAGATGCAGATCTCATCTAGTCTGCTAGATGAATAGAGGACATGTGCCATATGTAAGTAATTAACAGCACAGACTCTTAGACCAGCTCCGCTAACTAATATGAGTTTAGACAAGTTGTTTAAACTCTCTAAGGTTTAGTTTCCTCATCCGTAAAATTGAAAGGATAATAAATTTATTCATTGGGCTGTTGTGTAATTAAATGAGATAATGCTAATAAAAAGCCTAGTATGCGTGGTGGCACAAAGTCACTCTCCAATGGTTGCAAGTTTTAAGTATCTTCAAAATAATAGTTATTTTGTCTGCCATAAGTTTGCGCTGCAAAGAGGAATTTGGGGACTGATGATATTTTACAGCTAGTACTTACCCCAAATTTTGTGAACATATGGTACTTACTCCTTGAGTCCACATGGCTCAAAGTAATTCATCTGCCTTACTTGTTTAAGAACTTTAGGACGTAAATATTTGGGCCAGATATGCTAATTCAAATGAAATTCCAGAAAAACGAGAATGTCAAGCAGCAAGCAGAATTTAAAATGGCAATTTTAAAACCGTAAATTCAAGACTGCATCTTACACCAGACATCATGATATTGCTGTCCTTTTTTTCTCTGCATTATCTATCAGTCCGTATTTTCCTCCCGATGTTCTTCATTGTCCCCATTTCCTCCATCATTATGCCTTGCCAGCCATAGTTCTGTGTCTTAGATACTCTAGGATTCATAGCAAGAGCACCAGATTCACACGTGGCTCCAGATCGTGATAATAAAGAAAATACACTCAAGGTTTAATCACGAAACTGTAGTCTAAACCTCAGAGCATCACGAGCCACAAGCAAAGAAGTTCCAATTAACAGCTTATAGAAAAGTGAAGGAGTTAGGAAGAGATGCCACCAGATCTGCCTTGCCCCATCCACCGAGGCCCAGGGCCTTCCTGTAATCCATCTCTGCTTCCTCTCATTGGGTCCCCGGGAATAGAGAGGGAATATACCCATCATGACTTCTGATTAACGGACGTTAACGTTATTGAATGCTACAATCCCCATCCTGCCAGGTGTGTAGGATGGATATCAGATCGGGATAAGGATAAATTTTACAACATTGACTTAGTCATCAGTCTACCTAAAAATAAAGGGAGAGCTGGGGAGGAAAATCAGTCACTCTTCTATTACTCCCAGGGAAAGAAGGAAAAATAAAAACAGGAGTGAGAAACGTGCTATAAACACAGCCCACCTTTTATTGCAGTGCTCCTGCTCTGTATCCAAAAGCTTTGCAATTATTTGGCTATTACTTATCTTTAAACATCAGCTAAAGAGATCTAGCATTTTGGAAAGGTAATTATACCGTAATGCAGATGGCAGTAATAACAATTTACCCAAGATAAGCCCTTGCAATGATCTTTACTAAGCAAAGCAAAGCAAAAGTAGTACTGACTCATGAAGGACCTCCAGTGGAGAAGGATGCGATGCAGTGGCCAGACCGTCGTCCCTTGCGAAATGGACAGGCAGTTGTTCTCACTCTCACCCCTGGAAGCAAGACTAGGCAGAGGTTAAAAAAAATCCTTGTCTAAGTCTAAGAAAAATCATGACGTGGAGACTGGTCTCAAGAGTCTTCTTTTGATGTGACTCCTACCTACCTCCAGTGCTAGGAGGAAAGATTTCTTCCCCTGCCTCTTGTGTCCCAACTTTGGCCTCAATTCCCCTATCTGAAACTGCCTGCCGCATGCATTTCTGTGGAGAAGGATTTTTCCTACAACATGATAGTTGTTGAAACAAGGGGATCTAATTGCTTAGAAATCATTAATTGCTATAAATAGATGACTTCTGGGAGTCAATGAACTATAAGCAGAAGAGACAGTGTGTTTGAATGTCACGCTTGTGCTCTGGATATTTTTATGACTTGTCAGTGGTTTCATAAAGAACTCGCACAGCAAAAGGTGCCTAGTCAACCTGTACTGATTGAAATTGCCAGTTAGAAATAGATCGTTCTTGTTTTAAACCTTGACCACCCTTCTAACAAATCAGGGTGTGCATTTATGATGCATTACTAAGAAAAGTTGGTATCAGCCATCCAAGAAAAAAAAAAAAAAAGGAGGACACAGAGGAAGCACTATCTGATCTTTGCTGTTTTCCAGGGCATAAAATAACAACCTATCATCTACCTTCTGCAGGTCATCTTTATCACATTGCAGGCCAAACCAAAATTTGACCTCCATTTTCCAGCTACGCCAGTGATGATAAATTTAATGTGCACAGAGCAAATGAACAGGAGGTCCAGAAGAAGTCAGATTAGTGTGGGATTATTCATTCCTGAGTTTCTACAAGGAAAAGGGGGCATTTCTTTCCTTAAAACTTTCATCATAGTCCTTCCTCCAGGTGGTAGCTTGGTACCCACACCTTGACCACTTGACCTGAGTAATTCCACAGCCTTTTCTGCATTCCTGCACTAGTAGGTCCTTTTGCTCCTAAGCCTTAAAGAGGAAGGGAAATCATTTTTCTGAGTCATTTCATTCTGTGAGCCAATCCAAGGGCTCGTTTTCAACAAAGCAGTAAATACCATAAACACCTCTTATAAGAATCCCACCAGTGAAGCAAGAAGGAACCCCAATGCAAAGGAGAAATAGCTAAGGACCCCAACAAACCCATATAGTTGTGCCACAGGGAGCACAAAAGTCTTTGGACTGCCAATTAGCAGTTTCTGACAAACCTGACGAATTAGTTAACATGCCCTTTAGCTGTGTAGTTGGGTTTCGTGAAGGAAACTTACCTTTACTAGCAGCCCACTGGCCAGAAAACGTTGCCAAGCAGGAGACATGCTGAATTCAACCCACCCATCCCAAAGCAACAAGTCATCTGTGACTTTTTTGTAACTTCAGGTATCATTTGCCAAACCCTCAATACCAAGGGAAATTCTAACTGTCTTCAAATTCCTATTGCCCCCTTCCCTGCTCCTCCCTCTTTCACAGACCTACCCAACAAAGCAACTTCTGACAGCAGCTAACTTCAAGGAATATCTTAGTATGGAACCCACAATGGGTCCTGACTAGAGTAGCTGGTTGTGATTCAATACTGTCTCATGAAGTACCATTGCCCCTCAGCTCTGCATGAATTGGAATCTCAAAATAATCAAATGATTTGCTTGGTCTGTTTCTGTCGTTGCGTGCACACGCGTGCATTCATTCATTCATTTAAAACCTCAGTTGCATCCTGCCTCACCTGTTATCAAAACCATCCAATATATCTGCTTCGTAACCATCCATCTAACTGCATTGTAAATCTATGCCTTGGTCCCAATACAAATCAGATAATATTCTGGAGGTTGAGATAATATCATGCATTTTTGTTGTTACTGTGGTTCTACAGCAACAACAGGATCCGGGACCATGCAAGATACTCAAGAAATTATCTTGCATTGAGCTCCATGCCCATCATCTCTGCCCTGGAGAATCTCACAGTCCAGTGACAAAAACGGCTACAAAAAGTAATAATAATATAACACCATAAATGCAACAAGTGAGATCTCTACAGAGAGCTAGGTGACTGAGAAGAGGGAACAACAATTGATCTGCGACAATCAGAAAAAGTGCAAAGAGAGAGAACATTTTACTTGGGTCTTGAAGAATGAGTAACAGTTTGCCATCAAAGGCAATTCATCTACTCCTGGGAAAGGGAATGGCTTTTTCAATGTTCAGATAGCTGTGTGGCATTACACAAATCTGGAACATGAAGCGTATTAGCAGGGGTTGAACTTTGTAACATAGCCTTCACCAGCCAGGTGAAATCAAATGTGAGAGGCACCTGAATGGCTTAGTGGGTTAAGCCCTTGGCTCAGGTCATGATCCCAGGGTCCTAGGATCGAGCCCCACATCAGGCTCCCTGCTTAGCAGGGTGTCTGCTTCTCCCTCTCTTTCTGCCTCTCCCCCTGCTTGTGCTCTCTCTCTCTCTCTGTCAAATGAATATATAAAACCTTTTCAAAAAATTAAATGTAAATGACTCTGATGCCAACTATTAATAAAAATGCACAGAAGCAGACATCCTCTTACACTACATGGGTAGGGATGGCAATTAGCACCAACCTTTCAGGAGGGGCAATTTATTGATATCTAATAAAGTTGGAAATAAAATTCCCCCAGAGTTGAGCCATTTCGCTTCTGGGTACACACCCAAGAAGAACATTCTGACAAGCCAAAGGAGACATCCACAAGGATGTAATTAACAGCACTATTGATAATTGTGAAAAACTGGGGTAAATCTAGGTCTCTATCAGTAGGAGAATGGGTATCTTCAGGCAGTATATAAATCATGGTATTTATTTATAAGAAAGTTGAATGAACTTGATTCACACAGTCAACGTGGAGCAATCTGAGAAAAGAAAGCAAGTCACAAATGAGTTCATGCATCAAGACACTATTGTAAATTTTATAACTCATAAAACTCTAGACTGTGGAGTATACTCTGCTTCCTGCAGAATAGTGGTTACCTCAGAAGTGAGAGAAGCTGATGGGATTGGAAACGGGACAAATGGAAGTTTAATGTATCTAAAGTGTGTTATTTTTTAAGCAAAAAAAAAAAAAAATCAGAAGCAAACATGGCAAAGTGTAAGCATTTGTTAACTATGGATATTGGACTCATGGGTGTTTCTTAGACATTTGTTACATTAGTCTCTGTGTTTTTCATGGTTTTAAAATACTCCATTTTTTTAATGGCCAAACAAATTTCTCTTGAAAGATAGACGTATAGTTTCGAGTCCATAACCTCATTTTTTTTTTTTAGTTGATTTTATTTTCTATACTAAAACAAAAAGTTAGTGGGTGCCTGGGTGGCTCAGGTGGTTAAGCAACTGCCTTCAGCTCAGGTCATGATCCTGGAGTCACGAGATCAAGTCCTACATCGGGCTCCCTACTCGGTGGGGAGCCTGTTTCTCCCTCTGACCTGTCCCCTCTCATGCGCTCGCTCTCGCTCTCTCTCTCTCTCCCCCTTTCTCAAATAAATAAATAAATAATCTTTTAAAAATAAATAAAACAAAAGTCAGAGACTATTTACTACATTTATTAATTCAACTATTTATTTGATCAGCAAACATTCATCAGGTGTCTGTTATGTAGAAAGCTACTCTTCTATGTAACTATAGAGGATACCTATGAGCTCAAAAGACAAAGTCCCCAACTTCAATTACTATAAAATTTGTCAAGAAACAAAGGACATATACATTCAAATATCACCCAGTCTCTAATATACAGAGATTAAATACCATAAAACTACATCACCATGATGAAGCTAATTTTTTATTAGCATATGGCCAGTATCAATGTAAAATAAACTTGGAACCATAAACCCAATATCTGCTCTTTCATATCTCAGCAGTTGTTATCATCTAAAAAAGTAACAGCAAAAAAGGATCCTACACCTCAGATTCTGACTTTCATGAGGACAAGGAGCCAAAAGTCACGTTGCCAACCCCCATTCCCATTAATACCAACACATGGGATGGAAGAAGAAAATGAAAACACATGGTGGATCCCTTCCCCTGGGTGTTGTTCACATGCAGAGTCAGTTATTTTTTATTAAAATGTAATTGACCTGTAACATTATGTTAGTTTCTGGTGTCCAACATAATGATTCGATATTTGTACACACACAAAATTATCACCACAATAAGTCTAGTTTACCATCTGTCAGCATACCAAGTTACAAAAAAAATTTTTTTTCTTAAAATGAGAACTTTCCAGATCTACTCTGTTAACAACTTTCAAATATGCAAAACAATATTACTGACTATGGTTACCATGCTACATATTACGTCCCCATGACCTATTTATTTTATAACTGGAAGTTTGTATCTCTTGATCCCCTTCACCGACTTCAGCCATTCCTCTCTCCCTCCCTTCTTGCAATGACCAATCTGTTCTCAGTATCTTTGAGCTTTGTGTTGCTTGTTCATTTATTTTGTTTTTTAGATTCCACATATAAGTGAAATTACAAAATATTTGTCTTTCTCTGTCTGACTTATTTCACTTAGTAAAGTACCCTCAAGGTCTATTCATGTTGTCACAAATGGCAAAATTTCATTCCTTTATATGGGTGAGTAGTATTCCATTATATTTATGTAAAAGCACAGTGAAGGAAATCATTAACAAAATGAAAATTCTACCTACGGAATGGGAAAAGATAAAGTCATATTGATTACTGCAGCTATTTCCCAGGCCAGGACTGAGAAGAAACAACTCCAGCCAGGCCCTTGGTCGTCTGCTCAAACAGGACAAATGCTCAATAAATACAGTGCAGAAGGAGTGAACACTTACTCTATCCCTCCTCTCTTATTAACTTTTTAAGTTACATAATAAATATATAAACATATTATCCTTATGAAACAGAAAAACAAAAGTCCACAGTAAATATTATGGAAATCTCCCTTCAATGCATATTTCTACATTCATGATCACATATATGCATTCTTGATATAAATGGCTTACAGTCGAGGGTAAATTTTTTTCACTTAATAATTCTATAATCTTGGCAATCTTTCAATGCCATTGCTTATAGTTCTATTTATAGCATTCTTTTTAACAGGTGCAGAATATTCTACACTATGCTTATGGCATCATTTTTAAGCACTCCCCTACTGATGAACATCAAAGATGTTTCTAATTTCATTGTGATTTTAAATAATAATGCAATAAATCTTGTGAAGCTCAATTCTACAAAGTCAGACACCATTTTCTTGCTGCTTTGTCTCTGCCTTAGGTCCCCATATGATTCAAACAGGAAGAAGTGACAATGTCACATGTGTTTTTATCATGGCTCCACTGAACCTAATGCAGAGTCAGGCCCTTGCAAGGTACTCAAGAGATGCTCATGAATCGAACATATTTGGGACCTTAATGTTCCCACTGCCACTACCCCCCTGATGAGTGAAATGAACTGGGTTAAAATCTGAAAACTGTCATCTTATGCATAGGAAACACTTTAATAAATATTAAATGACCCTAACAACTTGAATAATCCAAAGCATTGTACCAGAAAGTTAGAAAACTGTCCATGTGAGTCAACTCCCTTCTTCCTTGGCCTGTAAGGACAGAGAAGACACAGCCTTCTCCCCACTGGGCAGTCAGCCAGCCCATCCCTAACTCTGCCAGGCCTCTCCAAATGAGATGCCTGCCAGGCCCCACTCAAGTGGGTCCAGGCAAGGTCATTACCTGGCAACATGAACTCTCCTTATCTCCCTGGCCCTATATCAGAAGAGTCATTGACAGCAGGGATTCAATCTCCCCTCTAAAGCCCTTTCCCAGATAAACAAGCTTTAAAGAATCCACCATGTGCACAACCTTTTGAGAGGCCAAATCATCAAATCAGCAGGGAGGAGGCCAAGGAGGTATCTGCCCCTCTCCAGGAAGAGGTTGTCTCTCCAAAAAGGTTTATAACCCCAGAAAGGGCTTACAAAAGAGACTGGTGATCCATAACCACAGAAGCAGCTCTGAGAATGAACCATCATCAATTTAACAGGGCAGGGCTTTTAAAATTCACCCGTGGTTCACACATAGGAAGACGTCATGATCGAAGGGAAGGGCAAATCGCCAGCCAGTGAGGGCCCAGAAATTCCTCCTGTGGCTGTTTTTTCCTCAGAATGGGCAATACTTGAGTTCCGTCCTTTCAATAGAGAAATAATGAACTACACAAGGAGAGTGAAGAAAGAAAAATAAAAACAGAAAGAAAGATAGTCAAGAGAAAGAAAAAGAGAAAAGAGAGAAAGAATAAAGAAGCATTTATGAGTTTGGCTTTAAAATACAAAAATATAAAACGTCTCTGAATATAAAAATCTATCCTTTTGCCTGCAGACCCACAGAGGGTAAGGCAATGATGAAACCCCATTGTGAACGTCTGATGGATAACAGGAGGATCAAGGAGATAAAGCAGGCAAGTTGCTCCGAGCTCTCTAAAAAAAAAAAGAAGAAGAAGAAGAAGTGTGCCAAATAACTGACTTAGAGTGGTTTAAATTCTGGATTACTTGAATGCAGTGAACTTCACTCTATGCCTGTGGGTGCTCTGAAGTGTTCATTGGAAAATGTATTGTTCATTGTTACTGTGAAATTAAGTTGCTAGAGTAGAGCCTAACCTCTAAAAATAAATGTTTGAGGGATTTGCTTATTATAGATGTAGAACTGAGACCATCACTGAGTCAACTCCTGCAGCGACTCTGCCTGCAAGTGACATAAGTCAAAGATGTAGAAAACTAAATTTTAAACTAGAATATCTATTAGGAAATGCAGAACTGGCCAAGCACTGATCAACCAGTGCTTAATGAAGGCCTGCCATTAACGCAGTGTGATGTTAATAAAACTCACACTGGGCCAACAAAGAGTTAAAGGACTTGCAGGGCCCAAAAGGAGCTGTCCTGCGAAGACAGGTTTGATTGCAGTGGAAACATTTGCAGGTAAAGCACTGTTAGTTGGTCCTCTGATGGGCGCCAAGGGCCAGTCCACTGCACTACCAACTTTTTGAGGGCAAGAACCTTGCCTGTATTTGTCATCACTGTCCCTCCATCCTGGTAAACAGTAGCTGCATAAATATTTGTTGAATAAATGAAATAATGAATGAGAGGAAGGGAGGAAGGAAGGACAAAGGGAAGAAAGGAGGGAGAGAAGGAAGGAAGGAGAACTTGAGGAAAAGACGAGAAGAACCCACATTGCTCAATGAACTGTTTCCTAGTTTATTTTCCCAGAAACAATTTCTTCCCATATCCCCTTATCCCACAGCATCCTGAAAGATGGAAGCAGGAAACAAGAGCTGGCAGCAGACCTGTGAAGGTGAGGGCCAAGTGCCAAATTTATCCCTTCCTTCACAATTCTGTAACATTTTGTTCACAAGTCCTCTGTAGCACTTACCACGACCCTGTACGTTCTTAGTTGTTTTTGAGTTTGTTTACCTCATCCTGCCCATTGAGAAACGGGGCCTGACAGAGACATAGAGAGGGGCCTAGCGAGCTCAGAACTGAGTGCAGAAAACCTTGTGCAACAGACATCATAATTTCTTCTCATCTTCTTGATGGGGTGACCCATGTGTACACCCAGAGATGTTGATCCATAGCATCTTAAAGACATCACCCAGTTCCTCCTATCCCATATTAAATTATTTTCCTCAAATTTGCAGTCCCTGAGAACACAGCAAGAGCTCAAGACATACTTTTTAAATGAATGAAAACTGCCTTTCAGACCAGACTAGCAGTAGTTATCATCAGTGTGATCAAAAGAGCCAATAAGACCTGAAGGAAGGCATAAGCAATGAGACTGTTGGCTAAAAGACTGAACTACCAATCAAAAGGAGAGACTTTGGGTATGCAGGTATAGATTTAAAATAACACATATTTAGCAAATGGCATCTGTTATGAAAATTACAACATGAAATTAGGAAAAGATGTGACTTAAAGAAGCGGATGTTCAAAATGTTCATGCTTAACCCCTCCCAACAACAGATGGGCACACACACATATAATTCTATGCTTTCAACCTGGATCAGAGCAGCCAAGGTTTTTTCCCACAAGAACATGGTAAGTGTATGGTACAGATTTTGCTTAAAGCACATAGAAAACACTAAAGTTAGAGTCAGGATGTTTGGGAACCATTCTACTTCAGGTTCATATTGGAAAGTCTATTACCATGGTTAATAAACCATATGTTTTGTGTATAAAGTAACCCATGTTCAGTAAGAACAATATGTAGCAAAACATAAGAAACTCCTGACAATTCAAGACCCAAAGTACAATTTGGGGGAAACAAATCATCAATTATCAAAAGTTAGCTTTAAAAGGCAGGACTGAGTCCAGCCAAGTTTCTCTCTTGGCTGAAGGCAGCTATAGGTCCATTCTTCAGGCACAGGGCAATAATGTTTCCACACCAAGGTCAAGACTCAGAGACCAATCACAGTAAATCACCTGGGTCCTTTATGCCTGAGACCAGTCCCTCGTCAAGACATGGAAACATTTTTAAAGAAATGGAGGGCCAGGTGCCTGGATGGCTCAGTCCATTAGGCGACTGCCTTTAGCTCAGGCCATGACCCCAAGGTCTGGGGATCAGGGCCTGAGTCGGGCTCCCTTCTCCGGGGGAAGCCTGCTTCTCCCGCTGCCCCTACCCCCTCTCACTCTCTCAATCTCTCCCTCTCTCAAATAAATAAATAAATGAAATCTTTAAAAAGAAAAATAAAGAAATGGAGGGCCAATTAGACCAGGCCATTTTGCTTAGGGAAAAAGCCAAGGTAAAGATGCCACAGAAGAAGGTGTAAGCAAATCACAAAAGTATGAGGAGGGAAATAAATATCTGGGCCAGAGCACTCACCTAATTAAGAAGTCTGCAATTTGGTGCAACAAAACTAATGGAAACAACCTAAATATCTAATCATAGAAGAGCAGTTAATCACAATTTACTCGCCGATGAAGATATGAAGATATTAAACTGCTATAAATTCTCAGTAACACAAAAACGTGACTGTAAGTAACATAAGGGAAAAGTTAGGATATGGAAATGTATGTGATTATTCTCTCACTCTTTTGTTTAAACTGTATTAGAAGTACTAACAGTTGTTGCAATTATGTGGCAGACCTTTTTTTTTTTAAAGATTTTATTTATTTATTTGAAAGACGGAGATCAGGAGCAGGGAGCCCTATGCGGGGCTCGATCCCAGGACCCTGAGATCATGACCCGAGCCAAAGGCAGCAGCCCAAACCACTGAGCCACCCAGGCACCCCCCTTTATTTTTTTTTTTAAGATTTTATTTATTTCTTTGAGAGAGAGAGATCACAAGTGGGTAGAGCATCAGACAAAGAGAGAGAGAGTGAGAAGGAGGCTCCCTGCTGAGCAGAGAGCCCCATGTGGGGCTCGATCCCAGAACTCTGGGATCATGACCTGAGCCGAAGGCAGAGGCTTAACCCACTGAGCCAACCAGGCACCCTGATAATAGTAGGGAGGTTTTTGTTTTGTTTTGTTTTGTTTTGAAAATTTTATTTATTTATTTATTTTATTTTATTGACAGACAGAGATCACAAGTAGGCAGAGAGGCAGGCAGAGAGAGAGGAGGAAGCAGGCTCCCCACCAAGTAGAGAGTCCGATGCGGGGCTCGATCCCAGGACCTTGAAATCATGACCTGAGCTGAAGGCAGAGTCTAACCCACTGAGCCACCCAGGCGCCCCAGATGGCAGACCTTTATATAACAGTTAAGTATTCTCTTTTGACTTTTAAAAAAATTTTCTACATTTTCACATATTTTCCTAATTGGGGAGAAAAAGAAACTTGAACCCCTCCCCCAAGTCTCTCAGTTGTTTACTTCCTTTGAATCCCAAAGTCCATTTCCAGACACAGTGGGAATAATGGGGCTGGTTACTCTTGCTCTCAGTTTTTTTTTGTTTGTTTGGTTGGTTTTTTTGACATGGCTAGGCAATTACATATAATTTAACATAAAATCAGTCTTTGAGTGATACTAGACAAGGCAAAATGGAAGCTTCTATTCACTCATTCCATTAATACCTAAAGAGAGGGTACTTGATGAAGTTCAGAGGCAATATGTTTTTTGAATACATGCCTTTTGAACAAAAGGAACGTTCCAATTACATACCTCACTTAGGTCAAACAACAAAAACCACATGCAAACTTATATACACGCTTCTCTAACTCACTCCTAATAGCCATCCAAACACAAAAACAAGCCCATATTGCTAATTCTGCTTTTATAAAACATATTCTGAAAATTATAGGTGTGAGGTGCTGAAAATTTGAAGAACATACAACACCAACAAGTCAGGAAATGGTGGGAAAATTTTCTCCTTTATAATGTAAAGATACAGATCATCAACAGTCATTTGCTGAAAAGAAACTTGCTCATTTTTAAACAAGACAGAAATTAAAACTGATGTAGCTCCTGTGTTGGTTTGAGTAATGATGCAACCAGGCATTAGTTTAAATCAGCTATTGCTGCTGCAATCAATTTTCTCCTAACTTTATCAAGCATTGTTATGCCTGATTTATTGATGATTTTTGATGTATTTCCAATAAAAAAAACTATCCTCGGCCTTATAAGTTATCTTTTTTTTTTTTCTTAAACCACAAAGAGTTCTAATTTTTCTAAAACTAGCCAGAGGAAACAAAGAATAAATCAAAAACCTGAAACCTGATAAGCAAACCTGCATTATGAAACGGAGTTCAGGAAAATACCATGACAAGAAGCATCTCAGTCAAATCCAAAGGAACAATTAGACCATCCTGATAATTAAGTTCCTGCATTTCCATTGACGAGATAGGATTATGAAGAATTCCCTCTCCTTGAGATTCAAATCATAAGGAAGAAAAGTTTGAATTGCCTTCTCTCCCTTTCTTCCTTCCATGTAGAGCCAAATACATTTATTCACAAGAAGCCACACAGGGTGGGCAGGAGAACTTCAGGAAGCATCAGCCAAGGCAATTTTGAGTGATATTAAAGCAACCCAAAAGAGATAGTGATCTCCATTTTTGCTGGCTTACAGGGAAGAAGGCATGCATTCATGGATTCACAACCAACAGTAACTGAGATTTAGTACAGACTGGCTGAACTAGGCACTAGGGATCAAGTGATGAATAAGATAGGTCCCATCCCTATTTCATGGAAATCTGTAACCAAATGCACAAACCTTGGAAATCCATGCTGATATTATACGTAATGATAATATGTATCAGTCATTGAAAGCTTACTATGAGTAAGGCATGAGTCTCAGTGTTTTATAGAAGCATCACCATAATCAAGATAATAGCTATTACTTTTTAAGAGCCAGTAACAGTCATCGTACTCAAAACTGCAACACTATGTCACAAGTATTCTCCTCCCTTATATGACTTATCGTGACCAGGGAAGACAGACTTAGGGAAGACAAAGGAATTGTCCAACGTCACAGATAAAAATGGCAGAACAGAGATTCAAATACAGGTCTACCTGATTCTAGAGTCCATGTTCTTAACCACCATGCCATATCATACACCATGCTGGGTCACCATAGTCTTCCACACTGGGCTTTGTCAAAGTCCATTGGCAGTGAAGCACAAGATGTTAAAATTAGATGTGATAAGCATAGGGACAGAAGCCTTCCAAGGGCTGATATCATCACCAAACAGCTGGACCTCTGTTCTAGTGGGCCAGCCTTAGGAGTTGCTGCATACAGGCTGGAACCAAGCCCAAGGGTCTTCTGGATGAAGGCAAGGAAAAACATCTTCCAAACTGGGGCTGCCTGATCCTTTCTTCTTTGAGCATTAGCAAAGAGGAGACCATCCCTACTGATTATCCTAAAATAGTAGTTCTCAACTAGAGGTAATTTCTCTGCCCCACTTCCAAGAGGGAACATTTGGCAATGTCTGCAGACATTTTTGGTTGTCAGACTGGGGAGAGGCTGCTACCGGAATCTAGTGGATGAAGGCCGGGGAGGCCACTGAATACCCTACAATGTACAGCTCCTCACAAGGAAAAAGTACCTGGTCCAAAATGCCAATAGTGCTATTGTTGAGAAATCCTTCCCTAAAGTATCCCTATACTGTCTAATGGATTTTTCTAAGAAAACAAGCCATAGATTGAACTTTGTGCTCCTTACTTGCCAAGAAAAATGCATAGCCCTGTTGGCTGTTTCAAAATTGGGTGCAGAAAGAAAACTGTATGTGTTCTGATCATATGTATACATCTTTATGTTTTTATTTCCTGTATATGTTTTATAATGTTCATAAAGTAGTACAGTAGTACATGCAAATAATTTGTGTATAAATAAATACACACTTATTGGAGGTAAATGCTCAAAACAGTTCACTGGTAGGAGCGCAGAATCAAAGACTGTTGGAAATGTAGAGAAAGAACTACAGATTTGGAATCAAGGAAATCTGGGCATGAACCCCCAACTCAGCCTCTCATTATTAAATGTACAGCACCTTGGTTTAACTGTCTGTAAAATGGGAGTGAGAATACTCACCATACCCACGTCTCCCAGGACTGTGTGAAAAATTAAATTCAATGATGCATTAAGCTCCAGGCACATTGTAGGCACTCCACATGTATTCCTTATTCCTTTCTTTTACCCTCTTCCTTCTCCCCTTTGTCTTTCATATAAGAGCCTTGGACAGGTCAAAAGCTCTCCATCCTGAGTGTCTTCATCTATAATCTAATTATGAACATTCCATCTACTTTGCAGATCTGCCATGAAGGATTAAATTAGATAATTGATATGAAAAGCTCCCCAAATACAAAGGATTTATAAATATAAAGTTGTTTTCCTAAATTGTAATCATCCAACCTTTTATCAAGGTATTCCTGATAATTACTCCCTTGCCCAATTTGGAACCTCAAAGGTCAACATTCAAAAGGGAAAGGGCTTGATTCTAATAAGTACATGTGGCTTTTTATTTTCTGCTTACCCTATTTCACCATCTTAGCTGAGAAAGTGCTTAAATATTGCAAAATCAGGCATTTCAACAGTGGTGTATCCAGCTAATCAGCATGGGTTGGTTGTGTGTGTGTGTGTGTGTGTGTGTGTGTGTGTGTGTGTTTCTTTTCCTAGAGGGAACTGATTCACAGGCTATGAAAACACATTGCATCACAGACTGACCATGCAGAGGGGCAGACGCTGTGTGCCTGCTGGACGGTGCTGACGTCAAATCACAGGAGCACGTGGCCTTGCATACCCCCCAGATCAGCACAATTCTCCCACACACTTATGGTCTGGGATTCATGCTTGATCATCTCCAATTCCAAGTGCGTATTTTTAAACTTTTGAAAATGAAGTGTGTTCACGCAAGCACTCTCCACAAAGGTCAAAAGCAGGCGGGAGCCATGGAGCCCTCCTTGGAGGGGCCTGTACTCTTGGAACCTCTCCCAGTGGGAGCCTTGGAGATGCAGGGAGCACAGCCCCGACCCAGATTTTTCTGGCATTTTCTGACTTTCTCTTCTCACTCTCCCTAATAGAGTCAATAATAATAAGAGCATAGCATTTAAAGCACTTCAGGTTTTTTTAAAGCTGTCATGAATATTATCTCCTTGAATTACAATTGCTTATTTACATACTCATATCAGAAGGAAGATTCTGAACTCCTTCAGAGCACACACTGTGACTTTTTCATATCTTGCTATCCCAGTATGTCCCTTAGTAGATACATGGCTCATACTAGGGGCTCACTATCCATTTCTTGACAGCACAACTAGATGAATGAATATTATCATCTTCACTTTAACCAGCAGAAGCCTGAAAATCAGAGACCTGACGTCATATGTCCTAAAACACGTTTTTATAAGTTACAGAGACAGTCTTGAACCCAGGTTCCTGATCTCAATTTCACTAAAGACAACAATAGAGGAGCTAATTCCTATCTAAGTGAGATAAACAGAAAGAAAGCTGAATGTTTCTCCCCAAAAGACAGCCTTGGAAGAGCTGCCAGGATACAGAAAGGGACGCAAACAGATGCAGTCATACCTGCTAATGCCAATTACCTTCCCACATGCCCTCCATGCATTTTTTCCTAGGTAAAGCTAGATGTGTCCCTATGGCTGCACATCTAAGGAAAGATGTGTTGCTTCTGATGCCATGCTAGCCATGTCTCAAGATCTGGGGTGAGAAGTCCAGAGATGGAATCCAGCTCAGCCACTTATAAATGATGTCACCATGGGCACTCTTTATCTCTGCATCTTCTCTTCTGTAACATGGGGGAAATAATATAGCTTGCTTCACAGGGGTGTCAGGAAGATTAAATGAGTTCATACATTCCTTATTAATGCTTATAACAATGATCAGTACACAGTCATAGTACAATAAATATTAGCTATTGTCATTCTTATGCTGACATATTCTACCTCCATGGTGCTACCCCCCACTGTTTCATCACCTGCGCCAGCCAGCATCTTTACATTACTCAAAGGAATGTTCCAAAGCCTTCCTAACTAGATAGCCTGCCTACTGCCCCACCTTTTCCAGAGGCTTCCTCTTTCTAAACCCTTTCTAAAATTCTCGTCTGATCATGGGACTCACTTGCGTAAACACCCACAGTTTCTCTACCACCTGCAGGATACTGCCCAAACCATACCATATGACTCTCAAGACCTTTCCCCATCCAACCTCAACCTCCATTCAAGCCAACCTACCCCTCATGCCTTTCCATATTCTACTTCCTTGATCCTTGAGCACAGCCAATGGAAAATCAAAGATGCGCATTGTTCCCTTACCCATGCACCTGCACAGAACTATAAAAACATTCTAGGTGATTTTTTTAAGCTCACCTAATTAATTTCATAAAACAACTATGCTGAATAATGTCACAGTTAAGAGACTAAGCTTTGGTAACAGGCAGATTAGAGTTCCAATCTCAACTCTGACACTTATTAGCTCTGTGATCTTGGACAAGTTTATTAACATCTCTGAAACTGTATTTCTTCTTTGGTAAAATGTAGCCATTGTCTGTTTTATAGCATATTGTAATAATTAAATGGGATGATATATTCAAAGTATTCCTCACAGTGCCTGGTGCTCTCCCCAAAAATGGCAGCTAGAACTAAAACCTTCAAGTGTACATCAACAGTAAAAAGGCTTATGGTGATAATTGGGCCACTCGTTGGGAGTCCTGGAGCCTACTTTCATATCCAACTAAGCCCCCTAATGTGTAAGCCCCCAGCAAGAACCACAAGGCCTACTCTAGAAAAGCCAGTGAGCATATGCTCTGAGACAGCTTTAAATCAGCACAAAGCACACAGCAACCCACACATATTCTCCCAGCCCATTCTCACCCAAGGAAAGCAGAGAAAACAATGGTCACCATCCATCCTCTCCTACTCTCTTCACAGAAATGATTATGAACTTGGGCAAAAGAGTGCTCATTCCAGGTCTACTGCCAGTGCAGAGCCTCTCCAGGCCAGAGCCTCCCCAGTCCAGCAGTGACTCAGCAATAGTGACAACTGAAGGCAGATCCCTGATATAATGAGTCTAGTCCTTGCTGGAAGCCTACTGCCAGCCTGACTTACAGCAATGATCAAGCAATGGCCACAAAAGAGGCTCCAGGTCATACTTACATCCTGTTCTTTGTGACCCATGGATTTTTCTCCATGGTCCCACAGTCTTTGGCTGACCAGAACACAAATGAATATTTGACTCACTCCCATGGCCTGTTGTTTATTAACACATAGAACTCCAGCCTACTCAAGAGGGACGATTCCCAGCATGTAGATGTACAGATGGGAATGCATGACATTGTCACTTTTCTCCTGAGAGCTACAAGCTGAAAAATTATCCCTTTTTATCAAGTAGCTTAACAAAATGTGCTGCTAACTTGACAAGAGTGTGTATGCACATGCATACACGTGTGCGTGTGTGTGTATAGCTGTGCACACATGAACATGTGTATGTGTGTATGTCACGGGAAAAGAAAGAACAAGGAAAAGATTCCTCTGCATCCAAAAATTCTTCATTGATTATCTAACATGGCATGTTGGCTCAGGTAATTTAGGAAATTGAAATTATATGTTTGTACAGAGATAATCTACTCTTAAAAATATCTGGCATGGTAGGAGGAACACTGATGAACAGTTTAAAAACTTGCTTCGTGCAGGCTTAATATGGGGCTAATTCAGAATTACAGTTGGAGAGTTATGGGACTCAACATAAAATGTACCAGTTCACTGAGCACTGTAGCGATCAAGAAAACACACATAAAAATTCCGATAAGAATGGAATGTGAGGCAAAAGCACAATTTCCTCCCAATCTGGAATATCAGCAGGATTTGCGCTTGTTGTTTGTGGTTTTCTGGGGTAGATGGTACATTACAGTGGAGCATCAGCGCTAATGCTACATGGCAGCTCCTCAGAATACCATCTGCTTCCCCGGGAACTGTTAATATAGTTGTAATTATCTACTTCTAAGCACTTTATTGGGAATATCATTTGCAAATTAATCAACTACAGACCGGTAAAACAAATGACATGCTCCCCCGAAAACAACAGCATTATTTCACGTTATTTTTCTAAGGATTTAGGGAAGCTGGAGTGGGTGGGGTTTTACACATGCCGTTACAACCTTGCCCTGTGTATAAAAGTTGAGTAGGAAGAATTACAGAATAGGGTTTTCTAAAGGGCCTCTGGAGGATTTTAGCAACAGAGAGGAGGAGAAGAACATAAAAACCTAAGGGATGGGTACTATTACCACATGAGGAGAGGGAGAAGATGGACCCCGAAGGACAGGTACGCAATGGTGACAACAAAGACCCCCAGAGTCTTCTGCAATTACTCCCTTGATTAGAGTATGCTGCCCCCTCAATCTTGCCCTCCAAACCTTCTAGGCTGCTTGTGGTGTGTGCGGAGGCCATTTCTGTCTGCCACAGAACAGGAAGCAAGAGTGCTAAAGGGAGAGAGTGTAAGCAATAGAAAAACAACCCTTTCATTCTCCTGCCATCATTGAAATCCTCACACAGAAGAAGGTAAAGTTTTGAAGGCAGAAAAGCAAAGCATTTCCTGAGAGCAGAGGGGGAAAATGGCAAAGTATCTAAATGACAGATATCACACTAGAGAGTCGGGGTACTCAGTAGATATGCCCCTCGCTCTTCGTATGCTGCGTACTTGAATGGCTCTGAGTCATGGGTCTTCAAGTCCATGGTTTCACACCAAAGATCCAGTAGAAAAAAAGAATCCCAGTCATTACGCACCTTCTGTTCATAGCAAATCTGAGAGCCCAAGGCTAAGGAAACATCACCGTGGCTCTCCTCCCCAGAGGTACTGGCTCTAGTCTGGAAAAAAGGGGTCCATTTCCCCAGGATATGTCCAGGCTATCTATGGAAATATATCCAGGCTATAAACAAATGAAAGCCTTCAGACCCACTAGCATTTGTCAGCTCCTGTGTCATGTGGCAACAGAGAACCACACAAAGAGAGAAGGGAATGTGCATACTGTTACCCGGAACATGGAGAATGCTGGTATCTGATCAGCGTAGGAAGACCCAAGCTGAATTTCACTGACAGAAGTCATGATTTGCTGTCCTCATTAAATGATTTTTTAGAAGAATTTACTATGATCCTTCTTGAGAGAGGAAAAACAAAGTATTTGAAATCAGACAATCCTAATAGTGAATCTTATCTTTGCTAATGGCCAGTTACTTAATCTCATTGTACTTGAGTTCACTTTTTTATCAATGGAGGTTTGATATCTTCTTAAAGGAATTTACATGCAACTCTAAAATAATACTGCACTTATTAGAGAAAAAAAAGAAGATGTAAAAGAAGAAGTTTTCAGACAAACTTGAGTTTGGTAGGGAAGAGGTGAGAAGGAAAATGAAATAATACCATAATACCACACGAACACCCAAGCTTCTCCCTCCTGTAGGTGCAGACCAAGGTGGCCACAGTGGGAAAGCACCCACATTGAATTAAAATAAGAAACTTTAATTTAGGACTTACTGTACTAAGCAAATTGATTATCATACATTGGGATATGTGTGTGAGAGAATGCGCTTTCTATGTAAAAGGGCAAAGCCTACATCTTACTTGTCCTAGTAGCCTGTCTCAGGCTAGAAAAGGTTAAGAGAAACATATATCCTAGACATGGGGATGGGTGCTGGGGATGCGCACAACTCAATCAACTTTTTCCTTGCTCCTATTTAAATTTGTAATCAGGAAAAAAAAAATTGTAATCAGGTATTTTCACCAGGTGTATTTGAGGCAGGTATCACTTATCCAGTCTGACCAGACCTCCTAACTACGTGAAACAACCTCACAGCACAAATCCGTCCATTTTGCAGCTCCCTTCTTAAAAGATGATGGTACATCATGGAGCTGACTCACTCAGAATCAGCTTTTTGGGGGAGGAGATAATGAGATTCTCTGATAGTTGAAAAGATCCACTGGGAATTTTTTTTGCCTTTCAGTTTTGTTTTGTTTTGTGTTTTCCTGGTCCAAATTGTTTCTTCCATGAAACATAGCTTTAAAACAAAAAAATTAATGAGTCCCAGCTTCTTCTTTATTTAAATATTGGAGTGGATTTAAAAGGACAGTTTATAGAATCTACAGACAAGTCTTACTATCAGAAAATGGGTAGAGAGTGCATCTTACCAGAAAGAGATTAAGTTAGGAAGTGCCCCTTGGATTTTCTGATCTCTCAAGACTCTCCCTAAGAAGGGAGAATTTAACTGATCATCAAGACCTGGTTTTGAAACTGTAATCTTGGGTACATCGTTTAAGATCTTTGTGTATTCCTTATCTCAAAACAGAAATAAAAAATATAACTACTAGTATTGTGAAGACCACAGAAGAGATAGCATACACAAAGTGTCTGACACATAGTAGGTCCTCAGCATTAGGGCTCCACAACACAGAGTCTGCAATGGAGGTAATGTGTGCATATATGCATGAGATATGTCAAAGCAGGGAGCAGCATAAATTACAGATCCACAGAAATAGTTTATTGTCCCATAGGTATTTTTTCCTAGAGATCTCAAGCAAAACTCCAACAATACATTCATGTTCTTAAGAAGTAGATCCTTAAATAGATTTAAGAACTATAACCCTACAATAACTATTAGAGGTACAAAGAAAGTATTAAGTTTGTTGGGGCACCTAGGTGGCTCAGTGGGTTAAGTGTCTGCCTTTGGCTCAGGTCATGATCCCAGGGTCCTGGAATCGAGCCCCACATCAGGTCCCCTGCTCAGTTGGAAGTCTGCCTCTCCTTCTGCTTTTCCCTCCTGCTCATGATCTTTCTCTCTTACTCTCTCTCTTTCTCTCTCTCTCTCAAATAAATAAATAAAATCCTAAAAAAAAAAAAATTGTTGAGAAAGGGGCGCTTGGGTAGTTCAGTCAGCTAAGCATCAGACTTTTAATTTCAGCTCAGGTTGATTTCAGGATCATAGGATTGACCCTCATGTTGGGCTCTGTACTCACTAGGGAGCCTGCTTGGGATTCTCTCTCTTCCTCTCTCTCCTCCCATGCCTTCCCACTCATACTCTTTCTCTCCAAAATAAAATTTAAAGATCTTTTTTTTGTTTGTTTGTTTATTGAGAAAATGTAAGAAGCTAAGTTTCATTCTTGTTCATGTAGTCTTCTACTGAACGTTCTACTGACCCACAAAAGTGGGTCCCTTGGACACTGGAATGTGGAGAGCTGTAGGTACCTGGTTAGTTTGGCATCATTCAGATATGAGAAGTTAAGTGCAGGAAGGGTACTGGATGGTGGCCGTGCAGACAAGAGAAGAAGCCTTAATACAAGAGAACATATGGGGCACCTGGGTGGCTCAGATGGTTAAACATCTGCTTTCAGGTCAGATCATATACTCAGGGTCCTGGGATGGAGCCCCATCTCAGGATTCCTGCTCAGTAGGAAGCCTGATTTTCTCCCTCTCCCTCCCCCTGCTTGTGTTTGCTCTCTCTCGCTCTCTCTCTTTCTCCTCTCTCTCAAATAAGTAAAATCTCAAAAAGACAGAGACAGAACATAGGAAGGCAGAAACATCAGGTCTTGGCTACTGTTTTGAAATAGCAAGTAATTTTTTTCCCACTTTTAGGCAGTGTATATTCTAATATTTCTAGGAGAAATGTGTAACATTTTTATAAAAATAACAAAAGTTTTTAAAAATTGCTAAAGTAAGTGACATCATCAAAAAAGGAAGGCATTAATGACTACCCTTAGGTTTTAATCTTGAGTGCCAGGGAAAGAAGGCTGGTGCCAATCATACAAACTTAGAAAATTAAGAAAAGCAAGTTTTCCAGAGATTGGGTATAGATTTATCCAGAGACTTGTTGAATCTGAAATGTTGGTAAGGTATACAATGGCAACTAACATATAACAAGCACTCAATAAATGCTTGTCAGGAAAATAAAATAATGGTATATACTATCAGCTCTGAGAATTAAGGAACACCTTAAGATACAACAGCTAGACCAGACTCTTTACAAAGCCTGGTACACAAAAGACAAGAGTCCTGGTTATCACAGGAGAAGGAAATTCCAGATGAATTTTGAAAATCCGGGACAAAACCACACAGACAAGTTTCTTCACACTTTGGAGGGTACAGAAGCTGGCAGGTGATGAGCAATGACTCAAGGAGGCAGCCAGGAAGAAGTGAAGGTGGCTTCTGTCACCTCTGCCAGCCAGGATGAAGGGCTGGGCCAAGTCATGTGGGTGCCCTAAGCAAACTTACAACTTGTCTTCTTTTCCCAAAGACATTAAAATGTTAGTTAAGTAGAGCAGCTGAGAGCTTTAGATAGGAAGGTTAGAAGAGGTGGTAGTAATCCATCTTCTCTGTAAGGTCCCCAGCAACTATGCTCTGGCCCAAACATCCACATCGTACTCAGCAAGCCAGTTAAAAACTTGCATCCTCCATAGAAGGTAATTCAGGAATCACCCTTCATTACCAAGTGTGCCTCTTAAGGTGATCAGCCTCCCACCCCAAGCAGCACAATCATGACAAACCAGTTTTGTCTCTGCCCTGAGTGGAGTACTGATCAATTTGACACTGTCTTCCTTTCACTCCCAGTGCTATTTTAGTGTCCTTTCCAGATGGGGGCCCCAATGACTTGCCCTGTGGTCTACCTGGAGCCCCCACTTTGGCTGAGATGCATATGCATAAGGTTCATCCTTTTCTGAGACAATAGCCAAGTCCAAGATGATAAACACAGTCCTCTTCCAGTTAAACTGTGCTGCACATTAAGTTGAGTAAGAGAGGGTACTAATGTTCTCCTTAGAGTTCAAACTGTCAATTCAGAAGTAGGGATGGCAGGAAAGTGAGCATAAAGGGTGAATGGAACCATGCCAAATGACCTAGAGATTTTTCATGGCGCCATGACCCTTGGAAATGGAGCCAGGGAAATTGCTATGCTTTCCTACTGGTGCCAACACACCACCAGGGGTAGTCACACCTGGGCCAGCATGCTCTGAACACTTGTTATCTGGCAGCGGCCATTCAAAATCTCTCACTAACACCAAAAGCAGCTGCCAGACCAGTGTCTTCAGGCTGGCATCCCAGGCAGAATTTCATCAACAACAGCAACCAAGTTATCCCCTTCATCATACTGGGCTTTCCCTGAATTGTTCAGCGATGGAGTCATTTTTCCATCATCACCTGCATCACTGCCTCCACCCCATGAGAATCACCATCAAGATAAAGCCTTGAGAGATAAAGCCTTCTCTCAAGGAAGAGTCCTGCTTAGTTAACAAACAATGAGTTATCTCCAACATACCCTCAACTTACCTTTTTCACTAAACACCTGTAGCCATTGACTGGTCTCCAGAGGCACATCTCCTGTCCCCCAAATATGGATGCCCTTGAGGCTGGTTAAAAATGCAAGGGTGGGGATGATGTTTGGGTACTTGATGCTCTGTGAGTGGTACCTTGTACCCAGCACTGGAGGCCATTAGACATGAACAAACACAAAGGCCATTGCCACACTCCGGGACTCACACGTCCACCACCCATTTCTCCTGTTGAGGGGCCCTTCCTGATGATAACATCAGGTAATGGGGTCCCACCTTCAAGGAGAAGTGTTTTTTCTCTTCAGACCATTTTCAACATGAAATTTGAAAATTTCACTCCTTGGAAGTAAAACCACTAAAAGAAATACCATCTCCTACCTCTAGACAGTGGGCAAGGGGCAGATATCTCTAATGTTCACCAAACAAACAAACAACAACAACAACAAAAACCAACGACAACAACAACAAAAAACCCTGTGGCATTATTTAAAATTTTTTTTAAATGTTCCACAAAATAAATCTTTTTTTTTTAAATTTTTTATTTTTTATAAACATATATTTTTATCCCCAGGGGTACAGGTCTGTGAATCACCAGGTTTACACACTTCACAGCACTCACCAAAGCACATACCCTCCCCAATGTGCGAAAGGAATCCATCAAAATCCTTGAGGAGAACTCAGGCAGCAACCTCTTCGACCTCTGCCGCAGCAACATCTTCCTAGGAACAACGCAAAAGGCAAGGGAAGCAAGGGAAAAAATGAACTATTGGGATTTCATCAAGATCAAAAGCTTTTGCACAGCAAAGGAAACAGTTAACAAAATCAAAAGACAACTGACAGAATGGGAGAAGATATTTGCAAACGACATATCAGATAAAGGACTAGTGTCCAGAATCTATAAAGAACTTAGCAAACTCAACACCCAAAGAACAAATAATCCAATCAAGAAATGGGCAGAGGACATGAACAGACATTTCTGCAAAGAAGACATCCAGATGGCCAACAGACACATGAAAAAGTGCTCCATATCAATCGGCATCAGGGAAATACAATTCAAAACCACAATGAGATATCACCTCACACCAGTCAGAATGGCTAAAATCAACAAGTCAGGAAATGACAGATGCTGGCGAGGATGTGGAGAAAGGGGAACCCTCCTACATTGTTGGTGGGAATGCAAGCTGGTGCAGCCACAAAATAAATCTTAATTCATCCTACTTTTTAGAGAAAATATTTGGAGTAGAAGGATCACAAAATTAAACAATGAGAGAGGCTGGGAGTTATTCATTTAGAGAAAACAAGAAAATAATGAAACACTTCCCAAAAGAGTTCCACGTTTTGACTATACTTAAAAGTTTATTACTTTTTATTTAAATTGTATTACATATGCATCATCAGAGTTAATTTATTGAACACAATATGTACTAACTGTGTACTTTATAAACATTAGCTCATTAATTTTATTTAATCTTTACAGCAAACCTAAGGAGGCAGGATAGTATTATCTTGATTTCCTACCTGAGGAAATTAGACTTGTCTAAGGTCACAGAAAGAGAGAGGGCAGAACTAGGATTTCATCCAGGTCTTTCTGACTCTAAAACCTGTGCTCTTAATCATTGGGCCAAATTATCTTCCAAACAAGAAAAAAAATTCATATAAATAAGACATATTACTAATTCTTGACAACCAAACACAGAGGTGGTATTTGCATATGACATAAAAGCCCAGAGGAAAGGCATAAAATGATAAGCTTTGAAGAGCAATGGAATAGTTGTCATTAAATTAACTAGTTGAAATGATTTGTTTGTTCCAAAAACAAAAGGCCTCTCTTGGCTCAAAGTTCACCATTCTGTCCAGTAGAGAAATAAAATGTTCTAGAAACATCCCAGATGCTGCAGCATTTGGAACGTTTACATTAATTTTAGCAAGTCCCTGTGTTTCAAACATCTGCCTCACTGAAAGACACCCACTGACAACACAGGAGGGAAGGTATGCGGTATAAGAGAAGGGTATGATGCAGGGACCATCTCCAAGGGCAAAAGACATGATCAGGGTGTTTGGCTCTGCACTTGAGTCAAAAAACAGAGGCAGCTAGAAAATGTGCTTTCAGTTGGCAAGAGAATAAATCTCTTCCTCCCATCCCAGAAATGGGAAGTGAGCCTGTTAGCATAGAGGATCTAGCATGTACATCAACTTCTCCAGCCTCCCGTCTATCCTACAGTGTGTCATGCCCACAGAAGGCAGTACTTTGATGTGGTTTACAGAATAGACTCAAAGCCAAACTGCTTGGCTTTGTTTCCCAGTGTTTTACCTTACTAGATAGATCAGCTTTTCTGTGTCTCAATTTCCTCCTCCATCAATGGAAATAATAATAATATCTATCCCACAGGGTCATTGTGAGAATTTGACGACTATAGAAAGTGATTGGAACTCTGTCCAGCAAATGGTAAATGCTATATATAAATGTTTATTGCTATTATCATGTGTTGGAATGATGCATTCCTTACCTTCTATAACAGAAACAAACAGCATCAAAGCTCCCAACAGAGATTTTTTAAAATTCCACGCTTAGATTGTAGTATAGTACCTTCCTTTAAAGGTCCTTAGGAAATGACAAAAGTCTAATTAAATTTGTTCTCAGAAACAAAAATTGATTTTTCTTTTTCAATGATTCTATTAATTGAATCTTGTCCTCCACCCCAGCCAAAGGCCAGAATTTTGAAGAACAAATTTGAGTCCCTGTCACCTAAATAAGATAATCTTATACCACCTTGTCAATAACTACACATTTTACTAGGAGTTTAGACAATCACCAAATTTTCTATTAATATATTTTACACCATCTCTCAAATAATCAAAACAATGCAAATATAAATCATCTACATATAAAATTAGCACAAGACAAAATCAAACAAAAAATGATAAAACCTAATGCGAGAAGGGCTGCAATTAAGCACAGATACCATGCATTCTTGGTAACAGACTAAAATGTTTTAACCCTTTTGAAAAATATCATGGCAATATGCTTCAAAACTATAAAAATGTTTACTTGCATCCCTGTAAATTTATACCAAGGAAATAATTCAAAGATAAAAACTATAGGCACAAAGACTTTCCTAGCAGGGTTATTTGTAGTAAATTATGAAAATATAAATGTAAAGTAAATGCCAGTGTAAAATAAATATACATACTATGAACTATTTATTTTTCTCCATTTTAAGAGAACTTTTTTGCTAAATTTTCCACGTTTCTGGAATTAGACTGCATCTTGCATTCAACATAGCATTTATTTTCTTCGTTGAAAAGCCGTTATGAAAGCAGTGGTGCATTTTAAAATCAGTAGCATCTTATGATCAAGAAAATGCAGTAGTGTGCAGTCATTAAAAATAGTAACTATCGAGGTTATATAAAAACATGAAAATATAGAATATAACCACATTAAGTTTTGTATGATTGGGGGCTAGAATAGAAAGGAAATATAGACAAATGCAGTTTGATTTACAAGTAATATTTTTCTTCCTTCCACATACACTTTTGTTAATGTTACTATGATATTATGCATGTGTTAACATTTCTTCTTCTTTTTTGCGGGGGGATATCTACTTGGAGACTCAATTTCATAAATTCTTGGGCAGAAATATCATAAACAATATGGGAGTGAAAGCCGCCTAAATGCACTGTTTGCTGTAGAATCAGAAACTTAAGAGTTTAATCCTTAGCCTCTCCTTACATTCCAGTAGGGGTTATGTAGGGACAGGGATACGGAAGACCAGAGTAGCACGATCGTCGAGTACATCCACCCACTCCCAAATCCAGTGGGTTGGGACGACACCTGAAGCCAAACCAAACCCCTATGGAAAGGCTAGGGGACTTTCTCAGACTGTATAATGTCTGTCACATCACACCAGGAAGTAGGGCTCCACAGAAAGAGGAGGATGAAGATAATTGGTAGGAACAGAGCAGGTATTTGAAAGGGAGAAAGATATCCAGAGGTTGATGTGGAGGTAAGAAAAAAAAAAAAAAAAAACAGAGCTATGGAAAGAGAAATAAGTTAATGGGTGAAGAGAATGTCCTAAAACATTCTCAAAGACACACACACTTATGGGTCTTCAATGAGTATATGTTAAAGGAAAAATTAATGAACAAATGACGGAGATATGCCTGAATGCTAATACCATGCCTGGGTCACAGTAGATGCTTGATAATCCATTCAGTCACTTATTCATTCATTCATCCATTCATTCATTCAACTAAAAGTACCAAGCATATGTTACATGACAGGCAATTGTCCAAACAAATGAGATAAATCACTGAACAAAACAGATGAAAATCCATGCCCTCAGGGAGCTTACATTCTGATGGGAATGGGGCAAGTTGGAAGAGCAATAGAGATGAGTGACTCTAATAAACAAATAAGAAAAGTATATAGAACATGAGACTGTGATGTGTACTGTGGAGAAAATGCAAGAGTCCAGTGGATGAGAGTGACAGGCAGTGAGAAAGAGGCAGCTTTAAATGGAGTGCTCAGAGAAGACTTCACTGAGAAGGTGACATCTGAGAAAAGACTTAAAGGACCACAGGGTGATCCATGCATATAGCTGAGGAAGGGAGAGGAAATAGCCTATGCAAAGGCCCTGGGATGGAAGTATCCAGAGCATGCTGAAAGATGAGGAAGGGGCTCCTGGGTGGCTCAGTGGGTTAAAGCCTCGTCTTCGGCTCAGGTCATGATCCCAGGGTCCTGGGATCGAGCTGCACATCAAGCTCTCTGCTCAGCAGGGAGCCTGCTTCCCCCTCTCTCTGTTCCTGCCTCTCTGCCTACTTGTGATCTCTGTCAAATAAATAAATAAAATCTTTAAAAAAAAAAGAAAGAAAGATAGATAGATAGATAGATGTGCAAGGAGGCCAGTGTGGATGGAGCAGAGTTGATGAGCTCGGAGACAGAGTGGAGAGGCTAGGGACTCAGAGACCATATTAAGACCAAAGCCCTTCTGCAGCACTTGGATGGTTCAGTCATTAAGCATCTGACTTCTGCTCAGGTCATGATCCCAGAGTCCTGGAATTGAGCTCAGCATTGGGTTCCCTGCTCAGCTGGAAGCTGCTTCTCCCTCTCCCCCTCCCCCTACTTGCATTACCTCTCTTGCTGTCTCTCTGTCAAATAAATAAATAAAACCTAAAAAAAAAAGACCAAAGCCTCTCTTGTGAGTGAAATGGGGAACCAACAGAGTCCGGAGAAGGGTGACTTGTGACATGATCTGACCAATTTTAACAGGGTCTGCTGTTGTGATGAGAACAGTTCATAGGGGAAAGGAGAGAAGGAGGGAGGCCAGTTGGAAGCCTATTTTAATAATCCAGCTGAGAGACTTGGACCAAGGCGATAACTGAAATGTGCTAAGAAGGGATTGGATTCTGGGGATGTCTTGAAAATAGGTCCCATGAGATTGGCAAATGGACTGCATATGCTGTCTGATAGAAAGAGAGAGGTCAAGGGTGACCCCAGACATTTTGGTCTGAACAGATGGAACACCGGCTTCCATGCACTGAGATGGGAAAGACCACTGGAGAGGTGGGTTTGGGTGGAGCACAGCAAGAGTCAGCCTTGGCAATGTAATACGTTGGCGAAATGATCACACATTCCAGCAGAGCTGTCCAGTGGACTGGGGCTTCGATGAAGCCAATATCTAAATGAATGGTCAAAGAACCAAAAAAAATAAAAAAAGAAAAATGAGAACTGAGAACAGGACAAAGAGGAAAGAAGAGGAAGGTAAACTAAAAGAGAGGGAGTCAAAGAGGAGGACACAGCCTATAAAGCAGGGAAGAGAAAGAGTGTGGAAAGCTGAGGGCTGGCGCCAGAGTGGAGTCGTCAGGGGTCTGTAACCTCCCCCATGGCCGTCAGAGAACATTAGAGTATCCTCCCAAAACCACTTGTGCGAAACTAAGAGCATGTGTCTGAATCTGCTGTCGTCTGATACTGCACATGCCAGTGACAAGATGATTTCTTGCACATCCGTCTATAATGTGCTTCTTCTGGCTGGGCTGCAGGACTGTTAGGAATTGGAAAGCTGGTAGTGGGGCAGAGGGACCCAGCCTTCTGCATCACATGCTGTCAACTCAGCTTGGGCATTCTTCAGACCTGTGTGCCATGGAATCAGACGGTTTCGAGGTCCTTCCCTTGCACTCCTAGCTAAGGCAGACTAAAAAAGACTGTTCACCATTATTAAGGACGATGAGGAAGACAAGGGCAGAAGGAGGGTGAATAAAGCTGAAAACTCCCCGGTCAGCAGCTCTCCCACTGCTTGCCTTCAGAGCTACGTGGGAAGGCTGATGAAAAGCACAGGAGTAACTCTTCTGGAATGATCCCAGAAAAACGAGCTCACAGCCTTGTCTTTCGTTGACTTCTTTGGCTCTTTTGGAGAGAACTGAAGTCAACCCCCCAGAATCCCAGAGCCTGAGCCTGCACTATCCCTTCCTTGCTGTGTCATCTTGGGCGAGTCACACAACTTCTCAGTGCTCAGCAGTCTCATTTGGAAAAATAAAGATAATTAGCGGTTGCCTGCCAGAAGGCAAGATGCCAGGCCAGATGATCTGGCTCAGGCCCTCTCAGCTCTAAGGTCTGTGATTGTGTGATGTTTATAGACAGTGAAATGCACAAGGGCAGGAGTTTAGAGATGTGTGCAGGGAACAGATGTGCTCGGTCACCCTCCTGCACCTTCTCGGAGTGGAACTTCTTATGAGAGCTTTAACAAAAAGAGAAAATCCCTATCTTGGCTCTTTATTCTGTGCAGAGTAGTGGAACACAAAACAACGGGAAAACTGTCCACTTCACATTCAGCCAGAACTGGGTTTGAATTCTTGGTTCCAATCCTTCTAGAAACAATTAAGCTAATTATTTAACCTTTTTATGTCTTCATGGACTCATCTGTAAAATGGATGTAGAGTAAAACAAAGATAACGGGGTTGCTGAGAAGATGAAATAAAATGATAAACATAAAACACCAGCTCTATCAGTCATGATCCACTCACAAAGCAGAGATCACTCTATCAGCTTAGACAGTGGGGATTTAATACAGAGGGTTGATCATCCCAGTGATGGAAGAACATTTGCCTTCCCCTAGCCCCAAACTCCGCTCAGGCTCCACATATCCAATCCCCAGCCTAGTTTGAGCACTCCAGAATCCTCCAGACCTCGGAGAACAAAACGTGGGCAAGAGAAAATAAAGTACAGGGTTGCCTAATGAGTCAAAGAAACATCTATTCTCTTCTCCCAGTTTCCACAAGAGAAAGATCTTCCTAGTAAATAGCTGATTTTCCTCATTACAATGGGGCAGTGGAATGATTCATTTGCTTGAATTTGGTAGGAACAACTGAGCATGTTGAGTTCAGCTCACCTCCATCCTTCTCACTGTGGGCATGAGATACCCTCAATAAAATGGCATTCCCAGTTATTCCAGCAAGCAATGGTGGGGTCTAAAAACATCTTACAATGACCAGATTGATTATCTGGGTTATAGTGATGGGCCATTTGCCTCTCTTGGCCAAGCCTAGTGTCAGTTCCAGTAGAAATAAAGATGAGACGTAGCCTCCATTTTTACTCCTTTATTCCTCAATTTATTCAAACCTATAAGGAATATAGACAGGGTCCCTCAGAAGCCCCCAGCAATTAAAGTCAGTCTTGGTCTTTGCTCTAAGGCTGTCTAGCTGTACACATCACCATTAATAAGAATTATCACTAAGCCATTAAGACTATAATTATTTGTGTCATCAGAGGAAGATATTTATCACCAAAGTTCTTCTCTTTGTTTACCAGTGGATTTATCTTCCAACTCTTGTTGTTGTCAGGGCCACCTGGAGAATTTGTTTAAAATACAGATGCCCTAGCTCCAACCCCTGGGATTTTGAGTCAGTAATTGTGTCTTTTATAAGCTCTTCAAAGTATTCTCACACTTTGGGAAGCAAGGTCTATACCTAGTGGTTCTCAACCTTGGCCACACAGTAGAGTAACCTGAAGGGCTTTTTTTTTAAATACTGATTACTGCACTCCCACTCCCAGAAATTCTGATTTAATTGGTTAGAGATGAAGCCCGACTATCTGGACCTTTAAAAGCTCTTGAGGTAATTCTAATGTGCAGCCTGGGTGAGACCCACAAGTATATTCCTTCGAAAGGAATCTTCCATAAAGCATTTATTAGTGTTGATGGCAGGAAAAACTTTCTGTTCACTGGATGCATCCCAGTCTGTGGAATTTCCATTTCTCTGCAAGAGACAACATGATAGCTGTAGGCATTTTTTGGAAATGTAGACGAGAATCCCAAAGTCGTAGGCCAGCATCAAACCTGATTACTATAAGGCAGCACAGTGCTTCATTCCACCTTGCTCCTTTGTGGTTTGAACTCACTTTCAAATGAAGTGCAGTTGACATCTCTTTAACCAGACCTATTGGTGTTATTACCTTTGCAATCCTATTGATTGCCCTGCTGCTCTTAGCAACACACTCCAGTTTTATCATCCTTACTCACTCTTGCATGACTACATGTATATAAACAAGCTCTGGTATTTAAACTAATACACATGTTGGGGTGAGAAGGATCATCTTCAAATGTTGAACTTGCCCATTAAATGAATCAAAACAGTACATTTCTCCCCCTTCAGGGATTCTTCTTTTGGTCTTCTAGATTTTCCTTCTGCAGGGAGACACGAGTAAGATAAGGTTCTGAGACCCAGTTTAATGGAAGTCAGTTCCCATCTTATAGGGACTGCTCCATTTTAAAGATAAGAAATACAAGGACCAGAGATATAAATCAATTTGCCTAAGATCGTCAGCTAGCTATGGATGGAGCAATGAGCAGGTTACACTCTTTCTTAATCCCTACCTGGACCCATCCTATACAGTGCCTTCTTTAGCCATAAGATCTGGTCTCTAACTTGCACCATGAGGACCCCAAGGGAAGGAAGGAAATCTGGGACCCATAGGCTGTGTTCCAGAGTAGAATGATGCCAGGCAGTGTGAGAAAAAAAGGGAGACTCGAGGTGGAAGCCAGGAAAGGTCTAAAAGTGGAAGAAAAAATAAATAAATAGAAATAAACATGGAAGAAAACAAAGAAAGCTATTTGCATGTTGTTATATTGAGACAAATGTGGTTAGGCTTGACAGAGATACCTGCCAACTGTACATGTCAAATAGAACAGCTCAGTGTGAATTTCAAAATATGATCTATAAACATGGGGGAAGAGTGTCAAGCAAAGGGGCTATAGCTCTTGGTGAAGGGCACAGAAAGGGCTGAAGGAGCCATACAGATCATCCAATTTCTAGAAAAAAAGGGAAGGTGTTATTGTTTGATAAGGGATGATGTCACCTAAACTTTATCACCCCAAAGTTCTCTTAAGATATGTAAGCAGAACAGAAAAAAATGAGTAAGTGATCCAAAGCAAGAGGTAGGTAAGCAGTTATGGGGGAAAAGAGCTCTGCATTGCTTCCAAGAAGTCCAAAGACCAAGACATAGCTTCAAACCCACTTCTTTTTAGGACTCAGCCCCTATCTAGTTCCTTAATCTCGGTTCTGGCACTCCACAAGCCAAATTCTCTCTGCAGCTATAGACTGGGACTGAACACCTGAAATGAAGCATAAAGGTGAGGTGTTTCAAGCAAAAGCCACAGGGTTGAAAACCGGGTTCTACCATTCATTCATTTTGTGACACTGAGGTGTCCACATTACTGCCTTATACATTGTATCTCTTCAGATCTTGGCCTGTGGATACCACTAAAGATTCCAGGCCATTAGAGCTCAGATAGTTGACCTTTCAAACTCATGTAAGGCATTCTCCAGACTGATCTGATCTCTCTCCACTGGTTCCTAGTATAGAAAATCTGCCATGATACACCCACAGTGGCCCATCCCAAAGGACTCAATAGTATTTATCTTTGGAGATGGAGTTTACATTTGGGGACAGTCCCCAGGCTACAAAAGCCTCAGAAGAGGGTGCTGTAATCCTCCCCAAATCATCTGTCAAACAGCAGTTTGTAGGGGAAGTCAGGTATCTATTTCCAGAAACTTCCACTCAGGAAACAATTATATTTCCATAAAGAAACACAAAGAATGAAGATGCCACTAAATATTATTTGGGTATTTGGGGCATGTGATTTTTATTTTTTTATTTTTTGCCAACTCAAAATCCAGTCCTTTTCTTGTCAAATATAATTCTACAAGAGTGAAACTGACAAGACATACAATAAAGTTGAGGAAGAGAAACACAAAGACATAGATAGTAACCTATTTATTTTCCAGAGGAAAAAAGTAACAACTATTCTAGCAAAGAAAATAGCCCTGCATTTGGCCACTTTTTTTTTCCAGCTTCCCCCACAATTTAAGGGAAAAACTTTTCAAATTCACACAAAATGGTATGCACTGTCTGCTCTTCTATGGCCATCTTCAAATACATAACCTTTCAGGTCACCATGAAGCGCTTTTTTGAAATATGTCTCAATCTGTCTTTCAGTGGGACAATGAAATTATCAGACAGTTCAGCATGTGATGTGACAGAATTTGGCTGTGGCTAACCAACCACTACCATTATCATACTCCATTCCTTATTTCATGAAGGGGAGGGGGGAAATCACTGAAAAAATCCTGGAACAGAATTGCACCTGATTATTTGTACAAGTGAAGTGACCCAGTGGAGTCCCATTGTTCCCTTCGAGGAGAGATTTCAGGTCAGTAGAACTACTGATGCAGAACCAGGTTTCTTAGATTCCTGCGTTACCACTTTGCCCGTCTCCAATTTGTGACTCCATTACTTACATATACCTGTCTAACTCCCTGTGGACTGGCAGAGACCATGTTGGAATGTCTTCAGATTAAAGTTATATAGAAGTACTTGACCTTTTTAAGAAACACAGATCAAATCTGCCTTGAATATTTCACTATCGCAGGAACAATCATAAATGGCATATAAAAATTCAACAGCTTCTGGGATCAATAAGCTATCCACTGGTGGGGGGGGGGGCGGAAATATGTGTGTGTGTGTGTGTGTGTGTGTGTGTGTGTGTGTGTGTGTGAATAATACCTATGTATATAATACATAAATATGCTTTTTAAAAAAATATTCACAAAGATTTTCTGCTACTAAGAACTGGTTTATTCTTGTGCTAATAGAGAGAAGCTGGCTTTGAGCCTGGCCTGATTGGGAAATACCCATAGGATCAAATGAAATCCCTACCATGAGTAACATCTTTTTGATTTAGGGCATTGTCTCTAGAAAGATTCTGTTAAAATGCAAATATTTTACCTAGAAGCGATAACACACTGAGTAATTAGTAGTTGTGAACATATTTGCATGACTATATTTACTGATTTAACTGGCAGAAAGAAAATCCTCAAGGACAGAGGTCAGGGACAGGTATGTATGATAAGGAGATGAATGGAGGGGGGATCCAGGGTCCGAAGGAGTCTACCGAGAGTGCCCAGTGGTAGCTAGAATACCCACAAAATGTGCCCCAAGCCTGTTTCTGGGCCTGGGGCTAGAGGGGCTGGGCGTTGTCCGCTTTTCATATTGCTTTGGGACCTCTTTCTTCTTGAGGAAAGTCTAGAAACAATTTGTTTCCAATGTATCATTAGAATTTGTAGGCACAGCCCAAAAAAGTCTCACTTGGAGGCAAATGTTAATAAAATGAGATTGGAGAATTTCCACTCCAACTCAAAACAAAGAAACAAAACTATTCTGAGAAGTCACCCAATAAAAAAGCAATTATAATGTAATGTGTTGGCCTGTTCATATATCGTAAGCTTTTCACCGCACAATTATACCAAAGACCATATTTCTCCCTGTCCCCCTGTCCCCTGTCCCCCCTTCTCTCAGTTGGATTCAGAGGACACTGAGACATTGTCCCAAAGAAAGTGCAGGCAAACACCCAAAGAAATGGCTGGAGGAAATATGTAGATGGAGAATATTATACACATGCCCAACTCAAAAGGCTCTAACAGCTGGAGATTCCAGGGGTGACCTGCTCTGAGATGCACACACACACACACACACACACACACACACTAAGTCTGGCATATACTCCCATTTGAAGACCTTCCAAACATTTCTCTTTTCTCTCCAGAATGAAGCTACCTCATTGTCAATGAAATTTTCCATAAATTTGCTTCAGTGGTCACACAGGTTAGAAAAAAAAAAAAAAATTAATAGCCTAAGAAGCTAGGACGAAAGACCAAAAAGTTAAAGCACTTACAAAGCAAATAATTTGAAGAGGCAGGATAAAATCAAAAACAGAATTTAAATGGTCCCAGCCTAAGAATTTATAAAAGACCGGTCCTGACCTATGACAGAAATGAGAACTTTATTGGACACGTAATTCAGAAAGGCAGAGAAGGCTGATACACAGAATACAATGAATGTCAGGTTAAGGATTTAAATCTCAGGCTGACAGGGTCGGGGAAAACCAATACAGTAATGCCAGGGAGAAGGAGCAGAGGAAAGACGTGCGATGCAAAGCTAGTGCCGTTCAGAACTTTGACTGCATAATTAGCCCGTGTGGTAATTAAGAATCTAGAGGGCCTATGGAAATGAAAGCACAACGGGCAGATTTGGATTTTGCTGCATCGAGCCAGAATACTTAACACAGTAAGAGTTTCCCCCAATTTTGGCTGGGTACTTCGGTAGCTGACAGCCGGCGAGGCTTATAAACATCTTTGCACTACCTGTTTTATAACAGTCGTGACTGACACAAGGGAAACATCTTAAAAGTCCTTCGTTGGTGGTTTCAGCTTTGGGTTTTCTATCTAGTTTCAGGAAAACGTATTTTGGGGTTATGATTTCACTACCCAATCGTAGGAAACAGAGTTCATTACAGGCATGAGGTCAAGGCTGAGTTGATCTCTACCCTAACGATAAGCTGGCATCACAGGCTTGCTTTATTTATAGAGACCCACGATATCAAATTAGATGAAAAGGAGGAGAGGGAAGAATTGAGCTTTATTTAGAATAAGTGTCTCTGGAAGGCATCTACTACCAGTTTTCTAAAGATACAAGACAATGTCATGGTTCTGTCTTTGCCTTTAGAAAAATCAGAGGAGGAAAGTAAGACACTTACAAACTGCTGTGGTTATGAGCTAATTCAAAGGACCCCATCTTCATCTGGAAGTAAAGTAACCTGAGGAAAATAATGCATTTTGTTCATTTCCATGGCTCTTTCATACAATCTAGTGCACAGATCCTAGGGGTCACTGACTCAGCTTGCCATACTAATTGGACAAAATGAAACAAAGAAAGGATTGGGTTTGGGTTTTTTTTTTTCCCCCTTTCTTTCTTTCCTCCCCCCCCCTTTAAGGACAGGCCTTTATTACAACTATTTGCAATATAAAAATAAAACATCATATGCTAGAGGAAAAGTGGAGAAATGTAAGCCTCAGCAAGAACCCCACAACACAAATTCCTGGTTCCCAGGGTTTTCTGCAATGCTCATTTAGGGAAGATCTTTTAAGGAAATATAAGAGTCCACCAAATAATCTCATAATGACCCATGCAGAAAAATCCCACTGACCACTTGACACCCACCAAGTTACCAAGAATAAAAAGAAAGAATGTCAGAAAAGCATCCACTTTCCGGTTCAGAATCCTTAATCCAAGGGAGGCGGTGACTTTAAGAAAACTCTTTGGTGAAACTGACATTTATAAGAATCAAGAAAGGGAACCTTCAGTAAAAATGTGGTGAGCAGAAGCTCTTGGGCCCTTAATATAGTTTATCGTTCACATAAAGGTATCTTGAAAACCTTTACACAAGTCCTTTATGAGGGAATAATTTCTGAGCTAGGGCAGACAATGGTCTTTCAAATCCATTCTCAGTTCAGAAAGCATTTGTAAGGAGGATTTTTTCCCAGCCACCGCATGAGAAGTGTGTGATGCCCTTGGAAATCTCTGTAATTAACAATAAGCCTCTTTCACAATTGAAAGTGGACCCTCATACCCTAAAGTAGCCACTGATGCTTCTATTTCTGACCTACACCCTTCATTTTATGCAATGTCTTTGTAAAAACCAAGGGCAAGAACAACCTGGAGAGAAATTTTCAAATTTTGGACCAGAGCCACCAAATCAATAATGGCGGAACAAAATGAATTATCAACCTCCACTGCTTCAATCACAGGGAAAGGCAAGGAGTTAGCCAAAAGAGAAACTGCGGTCAATGTTAAGAAACGGAATGAATTGACTTTGAGGTAGGCTTATATCTAATTAAATGAGACTGGGGGCAAAGTCAAGGTAGACTCATCCGCAGCTGATAAGGAAGTGATCAGAGGCAGGTGACTCAGCTCAATTGAACTGCTTTTTCCAAGCTGAGAGGGAGAACAGAGAGTGATAGAGGGAGGTGGAAGACACGGAGGAAACCACAAGTTTTTCAGAGGTGTGTTTTCCTTCATCCTGGGACTGAATGCATTAAACATCTCAAAATCTCACCACTTGTAATTAAGCTGCCATCAACATCCGAGGGTTCATCGGGACCCCAAAGGAACAAAACCCTTGCTGTGGGGTGACATATCAGTTAAATGCAGACCTGGTGAGATACTCCTACCACTGGTTTCTAGTGGTAGTGCCAACACTTTTGATACCTTTGCCATATGCCTAGAAGTTTCATAGTGAAACTACATTTCCCAGCTTGGAACATACCACCAGTATGATGTCCTGTGAGTCTGGGAAGGGCACACAAGACATTTGTAAAGGCAGAAGACACTCCTGGTGGTTTCTTCATGTGTTCCTTCGAGACTTGGCATTAGGATAGTCATAAAATAGGATCCCACCTGAAGTCTGCCCCAACAATGATGACACCCCTTTTTTGGAAGAAAGGGTATTTCCAAGGATTTTGTGCACTACCCTGAGTTGAATATCAATATGCAGCAAGAGCCCAATTAGCTTCTGCTTTTTGCCTGGAGGCCTCACCGGGTACCATGAGCCTAAGCAGAAAAATGAAATCTCCCCACGTCCACCCCAACCTGCGGTTACACCTGTAACATGCACAAGGGAAATTTGCCCAGAACTTTCACAGCAGACTACTCAGATCAAAGAAGGAGCAGCTTTCTTTCACTGTGCCTTGAGCCTTACCAACACATATTAACATCTCCTGCTCCATTTGCAAACACAGAGTGTTCTTTAAATGTGTATAAGTGACACCCTCTGCTTTTGAAATACTCTTAAATAAGCCCAGGATGACTCACCATTTTCTGGTCCTGTACAGCTAATTATATGTTCAAAGATCCCTTCAAAAGTCACAAAACCTATCTCAGTACCCTCAATGCTTTCAAATGGCAAAAGGGTTAGCCAGTAAGGAGTGGGCCTAGCAAGACCACTGAGAAATGAATGCGAATACTGAAATCAGCCTTTGGTCCTTCTCTAGACCTGAATTCACAGGAGTTGTGCCTGCCCTTATCAGGAAATTGTAGATCTTATTATTGGGGAACTGGGTGGCAGGTGCCAAAAACATTTAAATGCACTCCATTTCCAATTCATGAAGCCCATTGTAACTTGGTATTATGGTTTTATTAGATTTGTGCATTTATCCGGGAATCTATTATTAGAATAAAATACAAAATACAATTATTGTTTTCTTGCAGTGAGAATTTCAGAACTATCTAACACTTTATTGTTCCCCCATCAAAAGAATTCCCAAGTTTGGATCTTTTTTTTCTTTTTTTAGAGTTTTAAAGAAATGTTGCTTCCTCTATCTACTTTCCATAATGGTTCCTACTTTATGCTGCTTAACAGGAAAGAAAAAAGGAATTGAGAGGGAGTCCGTAAGTCACATCAGTTTTCCTTTAATTACAGTATTATCCTTATATTTCTCATATTTTCCACCCTTATCTCTGCCCAGCCAAATCTCCACTCCTCATTCAGTGTTCATTAATTGAGATGGTGTTTGGGGAAAGTTGATAGACATGAGTTTCATATGGCCGAGTGCTCACCTACTGTTACACACCAAATGGAGTTCAATACCCGTAATGGTCAATTTAGCTACTTGTCATTTGATACCCACTCCTTCACCCATCCCATACCGAGGCTCTCACAATTCCTCTTTTCTCTTCTCTCTTTCCACTTCATGTTATTATTTTCTCTCTTTATCAGAGAATGAAAACGTTTTAGAAATACTGAGAGGAATCACATCAGATGTGAGACACCACAAAATTATGCTCAGATCACTGATTTTAGAGTTGGAAAGGGCCTTATAGAGCATTTCACCCAGCCTATCATTTTCCAGATGAGGATACTGTGACCCAGGAAGATCACACCGCACTTAGGAACAGAGATCAGGACCTGCCACTTACTTCTTAGGTAGCTACCAGTAAAACCTGACCCTGTGCTCAACACCAGCTGGTGGCAACATCTCCCACAGTCCTCAAGACATGAGGTAGGTGCTAATACTTCTTCCATGTTAGAGATAGAAAACTGATGCACAGGGAGTTTACATAATTTGCCCAAAGACACCCAGATAATGAATGGCAGAATCAAGACTCAAGTCTGTTTGTCTGATTACACAGCCTTACCTCTAACACTACACAGAACTATCCCCAAAATATTTCCAAGAGCTGCCCTTACAATTAGTTAGCACATACCCACATAAATGAATAATAACATCGTTAATGGTGCCATTTCACAATAAATAAAATAAAGCATAGACTGTGGAATAGAAAGGCATGGATTTGACACTTGGCCCCATCATCGATTAGCTAGGGAAACTTCAACAAGATCGTTAAACTCTCTTAGAGTACTCCATCGGCCAAATATGGATCATAACAACACCCAGCTTAAAAGGTTATGGTGGAAGCCAAATAAGATCATTTAGCCATTCATCAGATATACACGGAACTCCTAATGTGTCAGGCACTGTTAAAGTGCTGGGGACATGGCATCACTGCTTCTGAGCCCCGCCCTCAAACCCAAACTCAGAGCAGCAAACAGGTGCCTGGTGACAACGGAGGAGGGGAAGGGAGCGAACTATAGGTACGGCTTAGCTGTGGAGGAAGAGGCTGTCTCTGTCTGTCTGACTTTTTCCCTCTTTCTGTTTCTCCATGTCTCTGTTTTTCTGCATGTATGTGAAATATAAAGAGCTTTACAAAATAGAACCCATTATATTTGTTATTGGAGTGATTATGTAGTAGGTTTCCCTTTCTGAAGAACCTTTTACCTGAACCCTCCACAGGGCATTTTCCCAATCCAGGTGATCTCTTGAGTGAATCTGATCAGGCCAAGGGGTGTGTGTTTGTGTGTGTGTGTGAGAGAGAGAGAGAGAGAGACAGAGACCGAGATTACTGATTGTTCATATTTTATTGACTTCAACATTCTTTGGAAACTTTCACCCTGTACTTTGTATGGAGACTTTCCCTATAATTTACTAAAGTTAAGAAAATGATGATCATTAATGCTTGAGCCCTTACTGTGTTTCAGGTACTGTACCACCATGGCATGTGGAGTATTCTTAGAAATAACTATTAGTAAAAGGAGTTGAATATCAAGTACTTCATAAGAAATTTAGACTCCTTCCTTTAAGGAAGTTTACACTGCAAAGTCAGATTCAACTCACTATGGCTTTTTTTCATCCAAGCAATAATTCTTTATTGAGCACCTACCATGGACAAGGCACCATGCTGGTCCCAGAGTTCACAGTCCCGTAAGAGGAACAAACGTGCGAGTGAACTATGGTGACAAAATTGGGACCATGCTATAATGGAGGTGAAGTGCTATGGGTACCCAAAGTAAAGATGGTGTGTGCTCTCACAGAAAATAGGGTGAGGTTCTCCAAGTGTTCTTTTAGAAAACAGAGTTCAGACAGGTAAGAGCTGAATGTATGTAGTTCTGGCTGCCTCTGTACCACCAACTTTCTGTGTGATCTTGGGCAAATCCTTAGTGTCCCTTTCTTTAAAGTAAGGTGAGGGATATAAAATAAGGCTAAGGAGACTCACACTCACAGGGTTATGAGGATCGAACACTTCTGCAGGAGTTAGAATCTAAAATCTACACACGTAAGGGGAAAAGAGTCGTGTAGGCAGAATTCATGCTGAGCTCTACACTAAGTAGTAGGCTTGACTTTGGGAGTGAGAAATGTGGTGTGGAAAACAAACCACTTTTCTCTGAACCCTAAAATCTCACTCAGGGTGGCCAATGAGTGCACATCCCCAAAACAGCCATGGGAGCACTTGAGTCTGTTCCCTCCCGACTGCCCCACAGTGCATCTCCATCTCCACCATGATTCCCACCCTTCTCACCATGCCAAGCCTCCCTTGAACCCAAGGCCAAGGCAGCAAAACAGGTGCCTGGTGACCGACAGAGGGGGAGAAGGGAGCAGACTCTGGGTTTGCCTTCACTATGGAAGAAGTCTTCTCTATCTGTCTTGCTTTCTCTCCCTCTGACTCTCCATAGCTCTATTTCTTCACATCCTCTGCCCCCCATTTCCCCCACCTGTGCACCCCCACTCTCTCCATAGTTTTAGCCTTGAATTCCAGTAAGCTAAATGAACAGAAGGTGGAATTCACCCTAGGTTAAAATGCTTTGCATCAATGGGAAGTGTAATACAAATGCCAGGGACTGTTATTAGTTCAAGTTAGTGCCATTAAAAGACTACCTATAATTTTCCAGAAAGGTATGTCTTATGCTGAGGCCCAAGGGAATATATAACAGACTAAGGAAGAACGAGAAGCGAAGGGGACGGAGTCTTAAATCAGAGGCTGGAAGACACAGAAATCCTTGGGAAGTTCTGTGTGTCAGGTGAGAGGATTTGAATGCTTACTTCTCTTTTAATTATCTGATGCTCACACCACCCTCCTTTGTTGCCTTCAGCTAGAGCTGATAAGGAAAGACACCAATAAATATCTTGGCGGTCTGAAGGGAGAAGCCATGTTTCATGGGACTCCCTGCTTCTACAGCTGTTGTTAAAATATTACTGCTAATTAGCTGGCTAGTTATATATAAACCCTTACAAAGGAGTATTTTTACACAATCATAAAATAAATTAAACTACCAAAAATTCACGCTGTTAATTAAAATAACCCCTGTAGGAGGGGGAAAAATCGCTACAAGGCTGAGGTAAACAGGAGGCAATTTCACAAGCACAAACTGATTAATTTTATTTCCCATTACATGTATTTGCTAATATCATCAAAATTAGAAAATAAAGCAATTTTGCCTTGGCCGTCGTTCAGACGGAGGGGGTTCTAGCCGAGGAACGTAGCTAGTCAGATACACCCTGGCCCCTAAGGCAGGTCCCCTCTATCTGGAAAGGGTAAAAGGTTTCTCAGCAGAGATCCTGCTCAAGAAGGACACCCATGAGGCAGGTGAGAGAGAAAGGGGTGTGTCCTCATCTCATCCACAGGAGTGGCCTCTTTGAACTCTGGAACCATTGGTGGCATGACTTGCGGCACCACATCTCCCATCCGTCCAAAGATAGGAACATTTACAGCCATAAGAGAAACTAGGATGCAGAGCGTGATGGGAGGGTGTGGAAAATGTATGAGCTGCCCCCAGTTCCAGGAATGCACAAGACAGCTTCCTCCCAATTTACTAACATGTTTATACGTATCCTCACTCAAGGAGCCTGCCCCCAGGTATTATAGTGGAGCTGTACTTTTCTAAAGTTTGTGGATAATTCCCGTCTTGAAATCATGACCCAAACCCTTCATGGATCCTTCTTTTACGAAAGCCTAGAAAATGCTTTTGTAACAAAACAAACTGAGAGTTTTGGAGGGGAGGGTGAGGTGGGGGGGGTTGGGTGAGCCTGGTAGTGGGTATTAAGGAGGGCAAGTATCGCATGGAGCACTGGGTGTGGTGCATTAACAATGAATTTTGGAACACTGAAAAAATTTTAAATTAAATTGTTAAAAAAAGTCAGTAATAGAGGCTGATCTGAGAGAAGGAGGAAACAGCAGGATAAAACCAAATAAATTTACTGACAATTTTCAGACCCGAAGCGGGGGGGAAAGTGCTATTTAGGAAAGAATGAACTCAACCTTCCAGTTCTTTGGCTCTTTGTCTGCCAGCCAAGTTAAATGACAGACTTTAATTCATCTGGAGAACCCCTCCATACGCACAGCATTTTAATCTCCCCTGACCTCCCCACTCCCAGTTGCTCAAAGCCAATAATCACCTGAAAATATATTCCTATGAAATCTAAATACACTCTTTTATATGCCTTTTGGTCAATGAGAAAAATCTTCAATTGCCTTAGACCCATAGTGAGTCTGGTTATTTTATAGCACCTTTACATGCGGTGTGTTCATCCTTATAACCCTTAAAATTCATCTACAGGCTCCAGCCCTGTTTAATACCTAGTTTTATGAGATGACTCTTCACAAAGACTCACGGGCTTTGTCAATGGGACACCAAACATCTGGAAGAAGAGGCAAAACTTCAGGCCTAAATACAGATGTTTTATCTGTGCAACTCCAAACATCCAGATGTTTACGGGGGAGAAACAGCATTTTATAAATGATACTCTGTGTTTGACAAAGAAAATGAACAGGTGCATGAGCAATCCAAAAGAGCAGATAAGATGGGAAATACTAATTGTCGACTCTGTACGTGCTGGAATATTTCATTCCCGTCATTTTGCTTTGCTGGAAACTGGTCTTCCAAGCTACATTTGTGTACAAATCAACATTAACATTCGCCAGCATTTCCCCAGCTACGAGGGAAACAATAGTCAGGATATCTGTGGCATGCGAGTCTTGCTGATTCTCTCTCCTTCATAGCTCCAGCCCATTCCTGCTGCCCGGGTGAAAGATCTAACTCTTCATTCGATCCTCCTCACAGCCCTTCCAACAGCAGTTCTGGCTTCTACTCTCCACCTCCCCACAGCAGCCCCATGACCCTCCTACAACTCCAGCTACAAATCTCGATCTCCATCTCCATCTCCAAGTTTCCCCAATGCCTCACCTTCCCAGGGTGCCCAGCACCATGGCAGAGCCTGCAAGGCTCTTGGCCAGCTGGCCACACCCAACCTGTACCATGTCCTGAGGCTCTCCACTGACATGGGCCCTGGGCTCCAGCCTTTGAAGGAGAACTGCTGTGTTCCAGAATATTCCCACCTGTCTGTGTAGTTGCAGGTTCCCTACTTGGAACACCAGCTTAGAAGACTCCCACTTTCACTTCATGAGGATTCAGATGTTACCATCTGCATGAAGCCCACTTACTGCCTTACTGGCAGGTTCAGTGGCTCCAACTTCGAGGCTCTTCTGGCCTTTTTCTCAATCTCAGTGCATCCCCTCCATCCACAGATCTGATTCTGGACCACATCTAACCATGACCAAGTCTGTCCATTTTACCCCTTAAATAGCTCTTAGAGTCTCTTCAATAACTTTTTTTTTAAATCTTAATTTATTTTTTTTTTTTAGTGTTCCAAGATTCATTGCTTATGCACCACACCCATTGCTCCATGCAATACCTTGATCATAAGGAAAAGGCCAGAATCTACAGCCTCCAAAGGTTTTCTGGCCCCATGCTCCTCAGCTCACTAGACTCCAGGCCTGCTGGCCTCCATCACTCCCTCGGGTCCCATGCTTGCCCCACACAGTAGCCCTGGCAAGCCCCTTGATCAGGGTTCTAACCCCTCCACTCCCCTTCAATGTCAGGACCTTATTAATGCACAATCCTCCTTCAGCAGCTCAGAGAAAACCATCTGCTTAATGGAGAAACATTCTCCAGTCTCCTCTTTCCACCCAGTTTGAGTGGCTTTCATGGTTATATACATAGAACCAAGTTCCTTTCCCTCACTGCAATTAGTACAATCTTTTAATATATTGATTAACATAAACTTTTGATTCATGTCTTTCTCTTCTATTAGACGTCAAGCTCCATTGACAGCAAGGATGGTGTTCTTGCCCATCATAGCTCCAGGTCCTAGTGAAGTACCAGGTTCATCATAACAGCCCATAAGTGTTTGCTGAATGAATAAATGAATGACTTAAATCCATGCAACATAACACCAGGACTAGAACTTGCTCCTTAAGGGCAGAAGCTAGACTGTATCCCTGGTTGGGTCCTGGCACACAGGGCATCTTCAGGATGTGCTTGTAGAAGGAATACTGACTACAGATCCAGAGAGGTGGATTTCTGTGCCTCTAACAAGTAGAGTGGGAAGATCAGCTTTGGGGCAATCTCCTGACAATGAGCCCCCCATCTCTGGAACCATTCAAGGACAGCACAGACAGAACATGTCGGAAATGGTCCAGAAGCAATTCAACCAATGGGCTCAATGAACTCTCCCATCCTTCCCAAACCTTGGGTTCTATGGTGCAACTAAAATGAGCTAGAAAGAGAAAGAGAATGCTGCAGAACCTGAGTTAAACTGTAACACTCCCCAGAAAGGAGAGTTGCAGGACAAATGGGAAGAAGACTTTCTTGCCAAGGTTTCTGTAATTGCTGGCAGGTAGCAGACCTGAGAGGCTCTGGAAAACATGCATGGGATGGCTGGAGGACATATATCAAAGGTTACAGTCTTAACTCCTTTTTTGACATCTACTTCTTCCTTCTTAGCCTAGCCCTTCTTTCTAGATTTAGATACAGCTCAAAAGGGACTCAGACTTTGAAGACCCAGGCAGAAAATTGTGCTAGTCACATGGAATCATTTTGACTGTTTTCTCAGCTGTTTCCCAAGAAAACAGATTTAACATTTGTCACCCTCGTTCCTGAATAAGGAAAGCGATTTCACTTTCTCCTCAAGCAAAAACCACAAGGTGGATTTGGCATTTGTGGAGTGCTGAGGAGGGGTTTAGATTAATGGAGCATCAAGGGTTTCTTTGTCTTTACAATCTTTTTGTATTTTCACATTCAAGAAGCTAAATGAATTGGCCACGCCTCTTCATGGGGCTTCATACTAGAACAATCCCACCAGGAAACTGTTCTCGTCTGACCCCCTCAACAAGTCTCTCCATTCTCCCAATTTCACATCTCTGGCCATAATTAGTCACTTTCTGGAATATAGAAACAGCTGGGGAATAGAGGGAGAGGGGAAGGGGACAAAATACATGGTAAGAGGGGTTTACGGGATCATCTTTTATGTTACTGCACATGTAAGTTGACAACCATAATATTTCACTGATCAATTTATGTAGTTGGATCATCAGCTCTTAAGCATGTATCATATGCCGTATTCTTTACACTATTCGTTTCACTAATTTTCAATTACCTTATTAGTTAAGTATTATCATCCTTATTTAATAGGGAAAGAATTTAAAGCTTAGATAAGCTAAATATCGTTCCCAAAGTACACCGATTAGTGCCAGTTAGTGTTGGAGCCAGGATTCAAACCCAGCTTTTCTGCTTCCCTTCCAGATCTGACCACCACATCTGTACCACCACAGAGAGCGTCACCGAGATCTTTCATTAACGAAGACCTAGTAAGCTGTCACACTAGATCATCCAGGTGCAGTTTTGCTCCTCAGGGGGCATTTGGGACAATCTGGTGACATTTCTCATTGTCACAAATGGGATAGGTGTTACTGGCATCTAGTGATTTGAGGCCACAGATGCTTCAAACATCCCATAATCACAGGACAAGAGAACAACAACAACAACAAAAAATGACCACATATGCGATGCTCATAGCACCGAAGGTGAGAAACTCTGCACTGACTGCACCCAGTATTATGGACAGTGGGTTCCCTGCCACCAAGGTGGTAGATACAACATGTCTCTGCCTTCTATGTTAAAAAGGGGACCAGCCTGTAGCTTCCTGATAGGCAGTTATATGCTTAAGGAGTTCTGGAATCGCCCGGTGTTTTTAAGAATGAAAAAAAAAAAAAAAAAAAGGAGGAGGAAGGAACAGAAAAAAAGAAAAGGAAAAAGAAAAAAGAGAAGGAGAAAACTAACATTAGGAACCTCCACTGCAGCATTCAACAGCTGGATCACATTACACAGAAATCAGCCCCAGTGACAGCACCACAGGCCGCTTTTGTGTCTTCATGAATAACGCAATGTGCTGGGTAAATGCTTTTCCCCATTTAGAAACAGGTAGTTAATGAGAATTGAAGTGATCAAATGCTGTGTACCCCAAGGTTACTTACATCACGGGCCTGGGTGGCCCGGAGCTCATAAATAAAGCATCGGAGCGTCTTATTTTAGTCCTGGTCAGATAAGCAAAGGCTTGCATCATGTGAACAGAGCCCACAGCGCGATATGACACTGAGCCTGCTAATTCCAGGACCTCTTGGAATGTGACATTTCGAGAGCAGTACACTGAGTTCATGGCCTGTGGAAGCTCCATGGCCCACCGTGCCTTAATTTTCCATCATCTCCTTGATTCAGCTGCTGCGAGAGAAGGCTGTCACTGAGCTGGACTTAAAATTATGCCAAGCTCATTCCCTACTATGCAGAAGTTAATTTGAGGCACATTTGCAACTTATAACTCTGATTTCCTCATTGGCTGGCACAAGGACCGTGCACAGCTTGAGAGCCCGCCAGCCCGCACAGACCCTTCCCTCAGAAAAGGTTGGGCCGGAGTTGTGACCCAGCTTGGTAGCTCAAAAAACAGCTGCTGGACAATGTTGGAATATGGAGCCAAACATAAGAAAAAAGGTCTACTCTCTGCCTCAAATTTTCACATATAATTATGTAGTCATATCCTTATTCAGATACTTTGACATAAATTGTGCTTCATTAAATTGTTGCTAATTTGTTGTTTTAATATTGGTTCCTGGTTTGTTTGCTGATATCCACCCAACAAGGCATAGGAGCACGCTCTCTCCCTCTCTCTCTCTCTCTCTCTCTCTCTCTCACACACACACACACACACACACACTTATGCTCAGTCATACTAGTGTTGCTTTGAAAGTCATGAAAATGGTTTCTGTGAATAATTTCTCTATTTGACAGAATAATGAAAGATTCTGAAGAGCACTTATTCATATGGTATACAAATGGCTAGATGAATAACTCTAATGTGATAATTTGCTGGTGTTATTGTTTCTTTTCTCACAGACTTCCTATAATCAGATAATATCAATCAAATAATATACTCTTTGCATGAAATAAATTCTCCTTACTACAAAAGAAAAAAAAAAAAAAACCTCCCATAGTAAATATATTTTCCGGTGATCTAGATTTTACTGTTTCTCATCCGGATCCTGGGATCCCAAGAGAATGTCTTCAATAAATGTCTGTAAATTTGAACTTGGGGTAAGACAGATGGTCTGAATTTCCTACAAGACTGTGTAACTAGTTGGTCCTTGACTAAAAACCACAACCAAATCACCCATGAAACCATTTTCTGGAAGACAGGACACTCTCCTATAATACTTGTCTTCTCTCCCACTCTGCCTGGGACCTCCTCAGGAGCCAAATCTTCTGACTCTAAACTGTTTCTCAAAGTGGGGGCCTCAGAACGCCTGCTTGTTAGAAATAAAGATCTTTGTCGGGGTGCTTGTTAGAAACGGAGATTCCTAGCTGCCACTCCAAACCAATGAGATCTGAATGTCTGAGGGAATCTGCACATCTAATACCCTCAGGTGAAAGTGGTTTTCTGACTCATGAGGAATATGGATTCAGAGGGTAGAAGAGAGAGGGCAAAACCATACTATTACTCCGGCTTCCCTGGGACAAGGGATGCAAATGAGATCATTATCTCACTGCATTTGAAATAAACTAATGTCAAAAATTTTACGCTAAAGATCATTAGTTGGCTAATGCCCTACATCCTCTCAACCTACAAAATAAATTCTGGTCCTCACAATGACTACCCTGGAGTTCTCCAAAAAAGAAAAATTTAGAAATTTTGTGTACACTAAGGCATGAACAGAAACATAAGCATGTTTCCACGATATGCTTTAGAATAAATTTTCAACCAAAAAAAAAAAAAATAAAAAAAAGTTTTCTTGGACAACACTCTACTTAACTCCCAAATATTCTGCTTCTTAAAGGTTTTGCTCTGTTTTGCCAAATAATCGGTTATCTCTTTGGTTTTCTATCCCTCCTTATTATCATTGTAATGACAGAGTAAAGTGACTTTAACTCAAAGTTCCAGATGAGGCTCAAAAGTAAAATGGTAACATAATTTTCACCAAAGAGATAAACTATACATTCGGAATTATACCAGAACCCCTCCATGGCACAGAGAGAGATTGCCAACTCCAAACACCTTGGTTAACTTTATTCCAAGTAGTTGTCAGGATTGGCTGAGTAAGCAAGTGTATGCAGAGTGTTTATTAGCACAGTGCACTCATTTGTTACCATTCTGTCTGTGGCTGTGGTCATATGAATAGACTCACGGAGGCTGTTGCACCTACCAGAGATTTCTGCCAGCCCACTGATGAAAGGATCTGGGGACACAGACTAGAATTCAGCCATCCCCACCAACTAAAATAGAAGCACTTAACAGGGGGAAGAACCGTGCCTTGTTTCTGTGTCCCTCCCATTTCCCCTAACATCTGGTTGGGCATCTGGCCCCTGGAAGATACATGGGACATGCCAAGAGCCATGTCCTGAGGGTCAGATCCAACCTTAGTCTATGACTACAAAGACCAAAAAAAGCACATTTTGCACCTTCCACTTCCTAAGCAGCACCATGGATTTCTTGCCCGGACACTCAGAAATAAGATGGCAGTCTCCTCATACCTGGAGAAAAAGTGTACCATCAGCAAGCTCTTTGCAAATTCAGATCCTTTTCCTTTGTAACTACAAAGAAGGAAAGTGTCCCATCCTCACCGAGGAACAATGACACCTCTGCCTGGAACCCAGCTGTATTCAAATTTACCGTGTGGCCTTGGGCAGCTTATTTAACCTCGCAGTGTCTTCATTTCTTCAGCTGGAAAATGAAGATGCTACCTACAGCATGGGCACAGCGTCTGAAGGTTTCATACCAAAATGCAACACTGTGGGGGTAATGTCTCATTCAGGGGAGGAAGTCGGGCACAGCCGTGCACTTCTGGGTGATTGCAACATATGCAGGATCGCAAAACTGGGCCCTAAGATCAGTAGCGCACCTGAAGAGTACAAAAAGCCGTTTGCCGTGCACCACCTGGAGTCTTCTACTGTTATTGCCAAGAGGAGTTGACAAAGCAAACAAAGCAAAGGGTCGGGAGCCCTAATTTATCAAACGTATTGATACAGATCTGATATTGACAGGCAACGGGCCACTTTTAGATTCAGATCAATAAATCCATCTCATAATACAGTACAATCCCAACACTTCACCCCCAAATCCATCCATCCAGATATTAGAAATCCATCCTGGTTTGCCTGCAGCCTGTCAAATGTCACCACGGAGTGCTGAAGCCACCCTGCCAAGTCTATATCCTGAACTAAATCCCAATGGAAACTTCCCAGATATAAATAACCACTATGAACATACAGGGAAGAAAAATAGCTATGAAGTTTCACTCTTACTTTTTTTTTTCCCTTTTAGCCTGTGACAAGTAAAAATCATAGAGTTACTCACTCTCCAAAAACAATCTAAAGCCAGAAGGTTTAACCAATTCAATTTTCTAGTCACTGTGACAACTATTTTCATCTGTGAAACAGTGTTTGGGGCACGTTTACAGGCCTAATCCCGCGGCGCTTTCATGGGCAGCCCCTGCTGGAAACTCTGACAGCAGCTTCTGTTCCTGGACTCACTGTGGGCGGTGGCATTGTTGACACCCAGGGTCTCATGGCATGAAGACAGATTCTTTATTTACAGTCAGAGAGGGAGAAGGCTTCCTTCTACTTGTGGTTGAGATCCTAGGAAACCGGCTAAGAGGAAATTCTAGTTTAATAGGAGGTGGGGAAACCCACCCAATGTATGCAGGACCCGAGAGAGAAGCATAAAGGAAACAGAAACCTGACCTCAAACGTTGGAGTATCTGGACTTGAACCAGGCAGAGCCAAGAGTGTGCAGACTTTGCTCAGTCATCTTGCCTCCCTGAGCCTCGATTTCCCCACTGTCAAGTAAAGATGGCTGTTGTAAAAGTCAAAAACCCCGGGGCGCCTGGGTGGTTCAATGGGTTAAAGCCTCTGCCTTCAGCTCAGGTCATGATCCCAGGGTCCTGGGATAGAGCCCCGCATTGGGCTCTCTGCTCGGCAGGGAGCCTGCTTCCTCCTCTCTCTCTGCCTGCCTCTCTGCCTACTTGTGATCTCTGTCTGTGAAATAAATAAAGTCTTTAAAAAAAGAGAGAGAGCGAGAAAATCAAAAGCCCCTAGTATGACACCTGTCACAGTCAGGAGTCAGTAACTATACGCAGGAACGTAATCTTGAACAAGAAATGATGAATTCTTGACATCACTCATTAACCAATGGGCAACTTGTATTTATGAATGCACACCATCTGCCAAGCACTAAATGGTGGGAATCGAGAGGCAAGTGGAATGGAGATGATGCTCGTTCTCAGTATAAGACAGAATTAATGCACAGGAATGGATTGGAAACCAGTCATTTCTAGACAGAAGACCCAGATCTGGAGCCTGAAGGGCAGGCATCCACACCAGGTTTGGAGGACGGACGAATTACCCAAAATTTCTTGCCCAGACATGGCTGGTTAGATTCTGGTTTCCCGCAATTTAGAGACTAACACCTGGACTCTTGTGCCCAGGGAATGCAAACTCACTTTAATATTAGCTTCAAACAGGTTGTTAGGAAGGTAAATCTGCTGCACACATAAAACCCTAAGCATGGATTGGTTTAGGATTATCTGGGCTTTTAAGTTTTTCTGACCACATCTAAAGGAGAGATACAGGGGCAGATGCAACTGCCATCCTGGAAAGCTGAAGATAAATTAAAAAGCCAGGTAGGGTATTAAACTCTGTCTCTTATTGAATTGCACTAGGCATTTGCATCCATGGGGCATGGCCTCTTTGAAATCTGTCCTCATGAACAAGAGAGAAAAGGGGAAGAGGTGGCAGAGGAGAGAAGAAAAGAAGGTAGAAGAAGGACAGGAGACAGGCAGAAGTAGAGGGGGCTGCTGAAAAGTTCCAAAATAGTCGAGAGACTGGGTTGGCCCCACCACAGATGCTCTGGGGCAAGGGGAAGCTTTTCCCTCCCCTCCCAAAAGAACTGCAGGAAATGGGAGTGAACTTGGCAAGCTACCCCTTCCCCTGGCTCCCCACCGAAAGGGAAGCCTACCTGCTCCTTCCCTAGAGCTTGAAGGTTTTCCTGTGTGTTACATAGCAATGATGGGAGGCCAGAGTCCCCCATGGTGACCCCAATCTATCCTTGCCCCAGAATTTCCCAGGCCAAAATCACCTGGGACCACCTGCAGGACTGTTATCATATTAGATGTTGCCCCTACTATTATTACTTTTATGTGACTCATGTAAATCAAGGTACTTTTTAAATTTTTACTATTGTCCTAGGCAACAGTATCTGTAAAAGCATAGTTTTCTCTGTGCTAGTTGTATTTTCCTAATACACATTAATATAAATCATTATTATTAAAATACCAAAAAAAAAAAATACCATAGCATAGTAGTTAGAAGTAGAGGTGCTGCCTGTGTTTAAATCCAGTTTCTAGGGGTGCCTGGGTGGCTCAGTCATTAAGCATCTACCTTCGTCTCAGGTCATGATCCTGGGGTCCTGGGATCAAGCCTTGTATTGGGCTCCCTGCTCAGCAGGAAGCCTACTTCTCCCTCTCCCACTCCCCTGCTTGTGTTCCCTCTCTCACTGTCTCTCTCTGTCAAATAAATAAATAAAACATTTAAAACATTAAAAAAATAAAAAATAAATAAATTCAGTTTCTACCACTAGCAGCTGTGTGATCTTGGACAAGTGTGTTAAACTGTCTGTGCCTCAGGTTCATGGTCTGTTAGATAATAACACCTACTTCATACAATTGTTATAAGGATTGGGTTAGTTAATATTTGTAAAATATTTGTACCATCTAGAACCTTCTACATGAACAACACTTCTGGGAACACTGAAGACACAAAAGCATACACCATCTATTACTTCGAGGTGGGCTTATACACTTCCTCTTCTTTGGAATGTTCTATTGCTGCCCCTCCTCCCTCCACCCCAAAACCAGAAACAAACAGGCACATGCACTTTTTTCCTGCCCTCTTGAAAGCTAACCTGTCATGAGGTCCTTCTTAAATGGTTAAAATAGTCATTACAACCACTTATTGAGCATCTGTGATTCTGCAGGCCCTGTGCTCAGTACTTTGAGTACAATTGTCTAATTTCATCTCCTTTCTTCCTCTACAAGGAAGACCTAGACTTAAAGAGATTAGGTGATTTTCCTAAGGTAGGAGAGTTGGGATTCAAACCCAGGTCCACCCACCTCCCAACCTATGCATATCCGACTAAGCCATGAGACACCCCCCACCCCCCGATTTCCTCTTCCAGGGGCCTATCTCAGCACCCAATGAGACATGAGCTTTCTTTGCCCTCCTCTTGTGGGACCTCCCCAACTGGACTTAGGCACCACTTTATAATACAATTACTCATCTGTTTGTCTTTTCCCCCCTCTATTATTCAGAGTAATCTTTTTTATTTTAAGCATTTGGGGAGGAAATCAGTCTAAAATGTCCTGAAACTTGAAAAAGGGTTAGGTTATACTGCGCTGAGTTTAAGAACATGTTCCCTACAATTCCAGTCATCTTTATTATCACCAAATATTATCATGTTCTTTGACATAAGTGTGACGTTAGGGCAATTTTTCTCTGCATGTTAAGGGGTGACTGTTAACAAACTAGACGCCCTAGCTCCTCTCTGGAGTTACTGAATCAGAATCTCTGGGTTGGGACGCCTGGGTGGCTCAGTTGGTTAAGCAGCTGCCTTCGACTCAGGTCATGATCCCAGGGTCCTGGGATCGAGTCCCACATCAGGCTCCTTGCTCGGCGGAGGGCCTGCTTCTCCCTCTGCCTCTGCCTGCCTCTCTGTCTGCCTGTGCTCACTCACTCTCTCTCCCTCTGTCTCTGACAAATAAATAAAATCTTAAAAAAAAAAAAAAAAAAAAAAAGAATCTCTGGGTTAAGGATCAGGAATCACTCAAGTTTCAGAGTGACTGCCTTAGGTAATGGCTGGGCATTTGACCCTGCTTCAAACTTCTAGACACTGACTGTGTTTTAGTTCTTGTGTCTGCTTTTCATGGTATTCCTGACCTCTTCTACCCTGCAAGCTGACAGCTACTACCCCTCACTGCCAACCAACAACACTGCATGAATTTCTCCTGTTTTTTCTTCTATCCCCCAAGGCTGTGCTTTCCAACCTGGCTCTGTTTAACTCTAGAACATTTTCCTGAAAACTGGTTTTTAGGCAGATGCCAATAAAAAGCACACAATCTCAGAATTATCCCAATGGAGCATGAGTGACTAGCCTGAATTCCAGTGCTGGGCTCCCTTCTCGCCACCAACCATCCTCAGCGGCCATGAGACCCCTCTCCAGATTCCCTAGGCTTCGTGGAGAGCCCTTTCAAAACCAGTGAAATAATGCAACCTTCTGGCAGATCTTGCCACAATTTCAGAGACCGATACCTTATCTTTTATAAACAAGATTATCAGGAAAGGATTTTTTTTTCCCATGAGAATATGTCAGTGTAGTCCAAAGTCAAGTGTGTATTCATTTTTATATTATATTTGCAAAGTCACCACTTACAGTGAATGTTCTTAACATGGAAAAGGATGTTTCCTTTTATTAGTAATCGGACTACCATCTACTTTTGACAGGCTCTGAGAAAAATAATGGTCAAGGGAATTTGTCTTTTCAAAAAAACTCTCTTCGGTGCAAGAGAATGTCAGAGCATCCAGAAAAACTTCTTAACCGCTAAAATTTTAGGTATCTTATATTGGTCATGTTCCATATATGTTAGTATATTAATAGACTAAAAATAAATTTCAAATGCTAGTTTTTAAATTTGAAAAAAAAATTTAAGCCAACTTTTCTTATTGCTCTTTTTGGCTTTTTCCTCCAAAATTTATCATTTTGAGGTACAGAATTTAGGAAGCAAATTTAACATACATGCACTGGAGGTGGGAGGAAGGGTACGTGATTTCTCTGCTAAATTGGGACGAGGTTCAAACTCATGTCTATGGGGAGAGATAATCAATGTGACTAAATACTGATAATTCATGAAAGTACAAAAGTGTGCAAAGTGTTCCTTGTAGTAATCTTCCAACTTTTTTTTGTAGCTCTGAAATTTTTCAAAATAAAACTTGGAGCAAATATTCAAAAGCACGTACAAGTAAAGCAAAGTCATACACTTAAGACTACTACAGTCCACAGGACTGGACTAGGATGAAGAAAGTAAGACATCTGAGGTGCAAAATGTAAGGAAGTCCCTGTAGGAACCCTGAGAGTGAGTCCTCAGTGCTGGCACAACCCTGAGAGCAAGTGCCTCCTTCAGTGTCACACTGTGAGTGTCTTCCTTGTTTTACCCTGTGTTGGCCCTAATATTTTCACCTGCTTCCTCAAACTGATTGGAGCAGTTCTAAGGAGAAAAGCTTCGCGTCAATTTCACCCATGCATTCCTTCACTCATTTGCCCTCCAAACACGTATTGAGTCCCAACTAAGTCCTCTTCGATTACTCAGCCAGGAACCCACTCTGCTAATAAACCGTTTGACTCTTAGACAAAATCATCTTCAACCAAATTTGCATCATTCATTTACTTGTCTATGTGTTAGGTGCTGGGGACACTGTAAGGACAGACCAGATCCTGCTAAAATATCTTACTGTCTGCCTGCCACTGCCTTAATACTATTATTTTTATCAGCATCAACGTCATCATTTACATGTCTGTTGCCCCAATTCAATTAAACGATTCCAGAATAGGGAATGGGTATTACTCATCTTTGTGTTTTCAGCCAAGCAAACATTTACTGGGTGCTCACAAACCTGCCCTGTATTTTCTAAGCTCTTTCTATATGTTAACTCAATTATGCCCTGCACCAAGGCTAAGATTCTCCTTTTACAGATAAGCAAACAGGAGGGACTGGGTATCTTTCCTAGGGTCACACGGCGTGCAAGAGGCCATGCCAGGGTCTGATCTAGGAGCCCCGCTCTGGAGTCTACCATCTCAGCAACTCCACTAAGTCTATCTAGAAATTATTACCCAAAGAGCTGCTCCCCAGTTTCAAAGGGCACTCAGCCACAGCTTACTCCTCACCCATTATTACCCAGAAAGATCTAGAGGGCACCAGGGACACTCTCTGTGAAATAAGCCTCAAATCCCACCGCCTGGGCAGGCAAGTCAGACTTTGGGGGACTTCCTGCTTAATTTCACCTTGTCTAAATATAACCAACTAAAAATAACCCAAAAGCAAAGTGTCTCAGAACCGCCAGAGAACGGCAGAAGGCTGCAGGGGACGTGATGTGAAAGAATGATCCCAGCCTCTCTAAAACGCTGCGATGCTTTCCAGCATCAGCAAGTTGCACATTGTGATGAGAAAACAAAGTTTCCAATTATTGAAATTCCATAGTGTATTTAATTATGCAATTATCTTATTGTATTAACAAGTGCTAGGGCACAGCAGCAAATGTTGAGATTTTTGCAGTGGCGAAGTGCAGAATTTATTCTTTCCCGCAGCTGATGACTTCTCTTGAGTCCATCCATTTTTCTGGGATTTTGGAGGTGATCCTACTTCTGAACTGCTTTGTTCACAAAACCAAAGCAAAGCACACCCCACTTTTGCTACTCCAACTTTGAAGCATGACCCCACTAGACTGAGCATATTTCAAGGGAAAATGTCTACAAATTCACATCCCTTTTGTTTTCAAGTGATTACACTTTAGGCTCTTTCCCTCTTTTGAAATTCAAATAAATATAATGTAAATACAAATAAAAATGCACTTATACAAATTACATATTTTCAGTGATGTGAACACAAATACATTCTTGTTCATTTGCTTAATAAGGACTTGTCCCAAAGGATTCATGGATCAGACTGCAAAAACCAGAGTATTTCATCAAAACATCTAAAATAGGTATACTGTGATATTATCATGCACTTCTATTTGCCAGAGTTACCCCAGAAAATATGAAATGTAATCATGCAAAATTAAACATTCCATACATTTTCTATTCATCTTTGAACACTCTCCCTCTACTCCAAAATAGGCTATCACACTTCCAAGTTTATAGGGACAAAAAGTGAATCAAATTTCTTGTTTCTGAAAGCATTACAAGTAATAAGTCTTTTCACTTAGGGCTTTTCATCTCAGAATCACCAGGCTCTTTACATATAAAACGTAATTAATCCATACAGTCAGCTATATCCCTACCCATTGAGAATCCTCCTTGCTGATAATCACTCACGGAGAAACCATACCTGCATTTTCTCAAGCTAAATTCAGTCCAGGTTATTAGGAATGATGTTTCATTTACTTGAGCATGACCAAGAGGCATAGTTATAGGTAGAAAACCTATTTTCCCAAATAAGTAATAGTTAAGAACACAAACTCTCAACCCATCGATTCTAGCCTGGGGTTTGAATCCCAATTTACATTTTTTAGCTATGAGATGATGGAGCAAATCCTTTCAATTCCCTGTGCTTCGGTTTTTGCAGTGGTAAAACTAGGATGATAATAGGACCTATCCCATAGGGTTACTGGAGGAATGAAAGGAGTTAATGCATGTAATTCATTAATAGCATTAACTGTTATCATCTTGTCCCACCTGACGCCTTTCAAAGCCGTTTCACAACAATGACTTCAATGGGGTCTCCATCGTCCTATGAAGTAATGAAAGCAAATGCTCTTATCCCCATTCTATAGGTAAAGAAAGTGAGATTCAAAGAGGGCTGCTTGAGATCAGGACTAGAACCCCTGGAACCTAGTCTAATATACTTCTTTGTCTTTATAGCTAGAACAAACTGTGACCCAGAGAGATCCCTGCTTATTTTGGGGTGGGGGGGAGGAGGTTGTTGCACAGGGAAGGGGTCTGATTTCAAACAAGGCATGGGAAGTGTCTTGTTGCCAAGGCTTGTCTTGCATAGCAAAAACGACCCAGATCAACAGAAGACATATCAACAAGACTGCCTTAATCATGATTTCTGCTAACTACGAAATGTAAGTTAATTTCATGCCTTGCATTCCCAGACAAAAAGGTTCAGAGCTGTTTAAATTCTCTTCAACCCAATGACAGTTAGTAAACAGGAGGCTTCCTGTTCTAATGCTTGAAATCACCCTTCGTATCTCAATATATTATTTATGCACTCAGCTTAAAATAAACAGCAACTCCGAAGTAGGTGAGTGGGCTCATCTAGTACGAACCTTTTTTTTTTTTTTCACTCTGACAGTTACTTTAAAACATCAGTAAACAACCTTAATTCACTTCTAACGAATTAGTAGGCTACTGCTGTGTCTCCAGGAGCCAAGGAGATTGTATTATTAACCAAAACAACTTTCTCCCTGTCAGTCATCTGCACCTCACAGAGGGATGTGGGCTTTGCTGTCTCATTACTCAAACCAAACCATGGGCATATGTGATACCAGGCGATTTCTTCGAGGTCATTCTCTTCTGGACCTTTGATTAGATCACTTGACTCTGGGGTGCCGAATGGGGCCCGGAGAAGGTAGATTCTCAGTGCTACTTATTAAGAGAGATATAGACAAATGAGAGCCTTTCCAGAGGGGTAGAGAGTTGGGAATTCATGGCATGTAAGGTGCAGTTGTTGAGGGAACGGAAGCTGACAAAGAGGTCACTTCCAGGGGGACCCTGATAGTACCACCAAATACTTGAAAGGGTGTCACTTTGAAGGAGAAAGTATTATTCCTTATAGATGCAGATAGTAAAATTAGGACCCAAGGGTAGAAGATACATGAGGGTAGGTGTGAACTCAACTCAAGAAAGAATTCTGTAACTGAAATGAGTTGCCTCTGGAGGTAGTAAATCTGCCCTTAGAGGTTCTGGGGCACCTATCAGATGGAATCTTTAGAGCTAGCCAAGATAAGGCACTACATGAGACATGTAAGGACACTTCCAGACATAAGATTGTACAACCCCATGAATCTCAGTAAAACAGGCTTCAATAAGCGTCACAACCATTTTTAAACTCTCCCTGTTATGAGTTTTTAAGGTGTGACAGCTATTCTTCAAAAACGAAAAACAGAAAAATACCATGGATTAAGCACTGGGCATGTCACTGGCCAGTCTAGTCTTGCACAACACCAGGACATTGGCTGACCTAGCGAAATAAAAAGATGTGCCATTCTGTGGGGAAAATCAGATGAAGCAGTTGCTTTAGTATTGTACCATTTCTGCCTGCTCTTTGGCTTTGTGGCTTGCAACCTTGGCCATTCCATGACCAGGAGGCCACTCCCGTGTCACCTGGGCTGTCACGTAATCCAGAAGAGGCGATCCACACTTCACTCACCTTGCTAGTTGGCCTCCCAAGTCTGGAAACACAACGCTTCGCAACTTGTCTAAGGTATGTCTTAGTTTCATTGTTAACAAAACATTGCTCACCTCAGTGAAACATTCAGTCTCTCCCTGAAACCAATCATTTCTTTGATACACACACTGACAGCTCAAAACAGAATTAAATGCAAATTTTAAAAAAGAAGAAGAAGAAGAAAAGGAGAAAAGTCGTGAAAGAGAAATAAAAATACCTTGCATTCATATCCAATAAAAATACCTTGCATTCATATCCAGAGTTTATATCAACATGTTTACACAATTTGCAGACATGTATTCTTCCAAATTGTCTGGAAAACATTGCCAAAATATTTTGGGGAGGTGAGTCAGGCTTTTCTACATCCAACATATCGACAAAACATTAGAGAGTTCAAAAATATTAAATTCCTCAAAGGAAGTCAGGTTATCAATCTTTGGGTGTGAAACTTGGTGTTACTGATTTCCTAATATGGCAAGAGCAGACATCTGGTATTTGCACTTTGGAGTAATAGAACATAACATGACAATAATATGTTATACTTACAAAGTACCCTTCATCCATGGGGCTCCAATTTTACCAATATTAGTTCACTGATTTTCGCAAAAAACCTGAAAGGCAGAGGGTAAGTTTGTGTTACCCCCACTTTGTAGATGGGGATATTGAAATGCAATAGGCAAATAAATTATTGATCCATTATAATGAGAGAATTCAGTAATGGAGGACAAGAATTACAATTTTCTCTTCCCCATCCCAATGCAGCTTGACCACCCATCTTCCCCTTGGGGACTGTTCTTTCCCACATAATTTCCACTGCAATCTCAATGTATTAAACACGTTTTTGCCCACAGAAGACAGTGCTGAATGTAACCCTTGATCTTATGAGCCCAGACACCAATAGTCCTTTGATACCAGAGGAAAGGTTCAAAAAAACTTCCCATATCCAGTTTAAACATGGAAAAAAAAATTAGATTGACAAAATACAACCATCCAACTAAAATTTGGCCTGAAAATAATGTTACTACTGTTCAGTTTGTTACATACTTATGTTCACATGTCAGCATATGGACTTGTCTTTAAAAATGATTCCAAGGAAGTCAGAATTCTTCAGAAGTAATCTCGCCAACAGCATTTTTAGAAGTGTATATTTTTAACAACCCTTTCTAGGACACCCCATCTTTTCTACCACTCTCAGGCCATTTATTCACACACTGAACAAATAATTGATATTTAGTGCATCCTTACTACATATAAGTTTAGCACTATATGTGGTTTCTTGGAGGACACAAAAATGTGTATCACACAGGTCCTACCATCAAGAAACTTACAATTTTATGGTGTACTGATTTTAGTACAGTGACAATCACTCTGTTCTAAAACTCTCCAGAAAGATCTGACAGTTTCTGGACACTCTTGGTGAGTCATAGCCACCAATCCAGAAGGATGGCTCCTTCGGGGAATATTCTCAAAAAAGATGAGTCTGGGTTCTGTTTATGAGCCATACTATTTGGGACTACAGAAATGCTAAAAGATGTATCTTCTTCAAATATCTGACCCAGAGTCTTCCCAAAGCCCATGATTTGAGGATCATGATGTATCACAATCTTCTGCAGCCACACTGACCTCTTGCCTCATCCTTGAGTATCCAAGCACATTCACACCTCAGGACCTCTGCCCTTGCAATTATCCTCTTTTCCTGGGACCATATTGCTGCAGACACCTGCATGATCTCTGCTCATATACCTCCTCAGTAAGTCTCCCCAAAACACCTAACATAGCTGCGACTCATCCTACTCTGTCCCCTTACCACTTTCTCTTTCTTAATGAGGCTCACCTCCACCTAACAGCAAATGGTTCATCTCTTTATTTGTTTTTCTACGCCCCATCCTACCCCTCAACCAGGATATACACTCCGTAACAGCAGGGACTTCTAGGTTCACTACTAAATCCCAGGGTCAAGGCACGCCATAAATATTGCTCGAATGAATGATTCACAAGGCTGAACTGTGTGCTGTACTCATCTCTTGTATCTTCCTTCACTAGGATACTAAAATAATGACTAATAAGTGAATTTCAATATCAGTTCATAATAGTTTTTTTTTTTTGCACCCAAAGGAAAAAATAAAACAGAATTCCACAATCAGTGAAATATTTCTTAAAAATATAATAAACACCAGTTTTTATCATTTTCCCCTCTCTTGATTGCTCAGGCCCTGGGCCAGGGGTCAGGTAACCTTGTTCTCTGGCCAGTGCTCCTGTGAGCTGCTCCATGAGCCTGATCTCTTCATCCCCCTGGGCCTTTCTTTCCCAGTGGTAAAATAAGGAAGCTTGGGAAGCTCATTTCCAAGGTTCCCTCTGGTACAGAAACAATGGAGATCAACACATAGGTGATGGGCCAAATTAGATTCATGTTTTTACATCTTCTGATTTAATAGCATTTTCTATGTGTAAGCTTATCTCAAAGGTAGCATGGTCATATCATACTAAGTAAGCAGGAATCCCGGAGGGAAGGATTTTATTATCTAACTATATCTACAAGCATGCTGATTTAGGACAAACACCACAGATATCACCGAAAACCTGTTTCCACCCCCCATACACACTATCACACCACCAACATATGACAGACATGCAAAGAAAGATGCCACATCAGCTGTTTATGACATCTTGAGTCACAGACACTTGGGGTCTCTAAACAGATTTCTTGTTTACTTGCACATTAATAAAACTCGCACCTTCGCCAGTCAGAATTTTTTTCTCCAAGCATCTGAACATCCAAAGAGATTTAGAAGCAATTAACATTCACGAGTAACAGAGCAATCAACATGGGAACTGCTAATGGGACTGGACAGAATCCAAAAGCAGATATTAGGATAATAGTGAGTCCCTGACATAGGTTACGGTGTTAATTCTGGAGGGCAGACTCATAGTATGTGTTCAGGAGCTTTGTGAGGCTGCTGGCACAGTCACATATGCCTCTTCTATATATGGTTCTTAGCACCCTACAACATATTTTTTCCTTAACTGCTATCGAAAAGAAGGCATTTTTGCATCATTATAACACAACCCCTAGCATTAATGGTATATATTGAATTCAAGTTTATTTTTAAATTGCCTACCTGACAAAAATGTTAAAATGTCATTTTTCCCCATTTTGGGTCTCTAGACTAACTTCACCTGTTAGCTCCTGTAGCTAGAGGCCACAAAAATAATAGCTATGAATTTTCACCTTGACACTTCCCCAAGAACTTTTGCCACGTCCTTGTGTGTATACGGGTTCATACATCCCTTGTACATAGAAAGACACCAACATTCTTATCCCGACGAGCTCTATGCTTGCCTCCTTGTCAGTGTTCCTGACCTGTTTTTATAAATATCACTCCAGAAATCAGCACCCTCCCCCTTCCCCCCCCCCCCCCCCCAGCCCTTTGGAGAAAGTCTGTGGAACAGAAAATGTTTCCACTGTTACTCTTGCTGAGTTCCATGTTCCTGCCTTCATCTCTGGTCAACTAAATGCATCTAAACTGCAAATGCTGAGCAAGCGCATCTATCCTGACTTCCCCTCAGACCACATGCCTTCATGCTGGCCCTGGCTATCCTTCTCCCTTGCCCCCAAACGCAGATGACTCCACCTTCAGACCCTTGACCTCCCCAGATCCACACATTCCTCTTTATCTTCCCCTCCCAGATCCCCTGCCAGCCTTCCTCGTGGGTCATGTGGTCTCTCTCAGGACAGAGGTCTAATCACAGGACGCCTTCCCTTACATGTAGACACTGGACCCCATCCCGGCAGAAAACTTGGTTTATTCCCATTTTTCATAACTTAAGATATAATTAATCACAGCCTATTATGATTTGCTTCATTCTGTGAGGCTTAAGAAAATATATTTGTTCCAAGGTAAGGCTTGTTTCAAGTATTTTAACCTTAGTTATGTGTATTTAATTGGACAACACAGTTCACTTTGAAAAGACTATCTTTCTGGCTATCCCAGTCTATTCATATTCTGTTCTGCTCCTTTCTCCTTCTACTTTGCTGTTTGGGGCTATTAAAGTGTCCCTTTTTTCTTAACAATCCAGCTTTTTTTCCCTTCACCTCCCCACCCTCAACATATACCCATTTGTGCTAAAAGCCTGTTTCGACAAAGATTGTATACAACAGAATCCAAATTAAAGGGGAGTTATCAACATACTTGAGAATCCCTTACTTTATCTTTGTGGCAAGGAGTTTTAGATTCTCAGTGCCAGCCCCAAAGCTAGAAGACACCAGTCGCCAAGAGCTTCTACAACACACCCATCTCTCATTCATCACCTCCCATACCCCTGGCTCCCCGCCCCCCTCCAACCCCAAGGGGCAGCAGTGGAGATTAAAGTGCTTCTGGGCTTTGGTAATCCAATCAGGGCTAAGCATGCTGCAATCTCTACCCTTTGGTAGGTAGGAAAACATTTTGGCAGAATGCCTTTCGGTGGTGCTCTGCATTCCTGGCAGGTCCTGTGCTGCTATGTTACTAAAGACATTTGTGCTGTGACAGTGATGGGCTCAGAGTGGAGACTTTTCATACTGTCCCTGTGACTCTGTACCTTCCTGGATGCTAGACTTTGTAGCTCCTTCTGCCTTGTAAACAGCCCCGCACCCGTCAACCCGGAGTCCTTCAATATTTGCTGCACTAGAATAGCTAAGAATGTAGACTTCCTTTATTTACAGCCTAAGTAGATTTTAACTACTCCTGAGAGAGAAGCAGATGAATAAAGAAAGCAATCTGAGGAGTTTGGGGAAAGTGGGAGCAATGGTAAAAACTTGTATTTGACCATTTGTTCTTTCACCAAATATTTACTGAGCACCTACTCTAGGTTCATGGTGGTGAATAAATGACCTAAAGAACTTCCCCCCAAGGAGTTTATGCCCAAAGGTGAGGAGACACCCTGTAAGCAAATAAGCAAGTAAATAGAGATGTCCAGTCATGATAAATGCTATGGAGAAAAATAAAGCACAGGAGGCCAGGGAGTGTAAGGACATGAAGCCACACTTCATGTAGCATTTGTTTCCCCATGTCATGTCAATGAACATTTGTCACCAAGCGCCTGCTACGTTGCAGGCCCTGGGATGGATTCTGGGCAAACTGGCATATTGATGGCAAGAGAGAGATGGATGGGGACATCAATATATATATACCACACACTCAATTTCCAGCTATTTGCCTGTGAAGGGTATGCAGTCCTCACCAAGTGGTGTCCACGTGTGATGCCACACAGCCAACAGCAACATCTTTTAAAAGGTCCCCAATGAATGCCATTAGGGGCCTCCAACTGGGCAGGGCACAGTGCGGTCCATGTCTGACTTGTAGAAGGACAGGAGTGCTCAAAGCATTGAGAGCCTCAGCATGGGGTGAGCAACCTTGGACCTGACTTAGCTCCAGCATTCACCTCGCTGAGGGGCTGGAGGGAAGTTGCATCACCTCTTTACCTTTACAAAATGAGGATTACAGGCTGCTATAGGGTTCAAAGGCGGTAAAGCAAAGAAAGTGCCCGGCACAGTGCCTGGCACTAATCTGACAGCTGAGTAATTGCTTCACTCGGCTCATCCAGAAGGAAAAAGGACACCAGAAATGCAACAGCTCCGAACAGACTGTGTGCCCAGAGTAAGTATTCAATAACTGCTTTTGCTTATTTGTTTTCTCTGTATTTTGTTGTGGTTTTTTGTTTTTGTTTTTTTTGTGGCCAAAGGGTTCTAGGGAATATAAGCAGACATTACTTTAAAAAAAAAAAGTCCTCAATCATATAAGTTTTAGAAAGAACAAATAAAATGAACTAGCACAGGTCTCTTTACTTCAGACTCTCCTATTCTGTAACATGCTAATGTACCTCACTTCTCTCCAGGAAACAACAACAACAAGATGAGTATTTCCCAGCCTATGTGACTGTGGAACCCTTTGACATGGAAAATCACGTGTGACAGTTGTTCAATGGAACAGACTTTGGGAAATGTGGCTTTGCTATAAGAACAAATAAATCCAAAGATAAGGAATATATACTGTCTTTGGTTTTGATGTGGTCTGCTGGCTTTCTTTGAAAATGCAGACTTGGGCATATTTTCTGCAAATTGAGAAAGCCTGGTAGCACTGTTTCCTATCCACTGGACCACAGCAACTTCTCCTCTCCTATAAAAGAAGTCATTATTCTGGGGCCACAGTGCATAGGAAGGAAGTGTCGGCAACATCTGAACACTTCTCATTCTCCTGGACAGGCAAATCCCCTATTTTCTGCAATAAATGGGCTCTTAAAACGAGTTTTGTTAATTATTCTCTTGAAAGCCAAATCATCTTCTGGCTACACTGGGGAAACCTGCTGCTTAAAGTCACCCTGGGTTTTCTATATCATCCAAATGCTTCACAGTGAGCATGCATTACTTTCATAAACAGAAAATCAATGGTGGAAAAAAAAAAAAAAAAGAAAAGAAAAGAAATTCTATGGGGATGTGTTGACAACACCATGATTAGTGCAAAAATTACCTACTTGTACATGAAGGTTTTTATATATGGGGTTTTCATGAAGATCTTACTTAACATTAGAACCCTAGATAGATCCGAAGGGGAAGCTGTAGACAGAGGACAGTAGGGCTGAGATTAAAGTTCGACAGCAGAAAGAGAGAATCCATGTGCTTCACCCACATCCTCTGAGGCAAAAGACAGAGAGAGAATGCTGCAGGGAAGGAAGGAAGAGAGAAGGGAGAGAGGAAAGAGAGAAGAAAGGAAGGGAGGGAGGTAGGAAGAGAGGGAGAGGGAGGGAAGGAAGGATAGAAGGAAAAAAAAGAGAGAGAGAGAAAGAAGGTAAGAGAGGGGGTATGCAAGAGAATTGTTGAGAAGCCTAAGGTGGGGGGAGGGGAACACAAACCCAGAGATTAAGTTGACCCAAGTCAATACAAAAGGCTTTGTGCAAGGGCTCTGGCATTAATGGGATTTGGACTGCTAAAGCCTTGTGAACCAAGTACAGAACATAACCATAGATGCCGGAGTTATTTTTGAAATGGATGTCTTAAGTAATAGGAAGCTTAGCTAGCAGGGACATTCACAGCATTTTGCATGGCTGCTCCCAGCTTGAGACCTGGCTGGGAATCTGGGTGGGAACAAATCAGAGCTGCCCAATTAGCAGCAGCCTCCCACCTGGGACAGAACCCACTAGGTGGCTTTCACCCTTGGATGTGGCACAGAGGAGCTGCTTTGTGTCACTGTAGCAGGGAGAATGAGCCGTGCTGTTGAATCATGTAGTAATGCAAGTGACATAAATGGAGGGGGACCCTCTGAACCAAGGAATCTTGGGGCCTCTGGTTTAGAATCAAGCATTCGTTCTTTCCATCAGTCTTTCATCAATGTCTCCAATGTCTGGGGTCTTGCAGATACTGCGATGAGCAGTAACCAAGTCCCTGCTCTCAAGGAACTTACATTCTCCCACAGGAGGGGAAGCCAGCAAGTAAACAAGAATTTCTATTGGTTAGAAGAGCCGGGAATAAAAGCAAAAAGGAAAGAGGGAAAGAGGGGGTTTGTGCTGGAAGAAGGCAAAATGTGTTCAGAGAAGGCATCTCTGAAGAAGGAGTATTAAAGCAAAGGCTTGAAGAATAAGGAGTACTTCCACCCTACAAGATCTGGGGAAAAACAGTGTAAAAGAAGGGAGTAGCTCATCCTCTCATGGACAGAGTGGGCCACCATCACTGGGCCCTCACTTCCAACCAACTCAGACCTCAGCCACGCTTCATTCAAAAACACACAGATATGCTTATCTTTAACATCTTCAATTGCATACTACGCCTGCTAAGAGAAATATGTCCTGAAGCCTGGGTATTTTTAGAATGGTCCATTTCAGTTTCCTCAGGGACTTTTCCCCTGTTCAGCCAGAAGACCTAAGGAGCCCAGGTCCATCAGCCTCTTCCAAATACCTGAAACTGCATTCATCAGCCACTGTTGAAAAATTGGATCTCACTTCAAAGCTGAATGACTTGATTACTCCCATAACAGAATACATTACACTGATTACCGGGATTATTCACGTGCCATTTCCAAGAGGTTGGGCAACATTTCTCAACGTTGCACCCACCAACAAACAGAGTACTGAGAGTAGAAAATGTAATGCTAATATTCAGATGCTCTCCTTGTCATGATACCATGATGAAATCCCTCTGCACTCTTTTTTAACTGAGCTAGAAAAGGGGGTGGGGGGATTATTTCAGTACAATACAGCTCAGATCAAGTGCCAGGAGGGGCCCAAGGATGAGATTGTTTCTCTGATCTGACACATTAGGCACTCAGTAAATATAAGTGCCTTTCCCTATCCCCTCCACTTTGCCTGCCAAAATCCTGAATATTGATTTTTATATCAATAAGTTGCCAATAACATATTCATTGGCTCATTTTTTATAACTGTCAGTCCAGTGCTGTGTTTTCAGCCCACTAGCAATTGATTCATAAGAATGGCTTGGGGTGAGAAGGGGTGAGGAGGTGGAAGCTTTATAGCCATGATTTACTACTAATCGATGATTAGCATTTTATGCTCAAGACAATCAAATTCATATTATTTTACATTTTAAAAGTTTTTAAAGGAACACTTATTAAAAGCCTAAATGAAAACAGGGCATCACAAGTTCAAATAAGCCATAAATTAGACATGGAAGCATAATTCCACTGAACACCATTTTATTAGCTAATCAATGTGTCATTTTTTTTTTCCTATTGGCATCCACTTACTATCATGTAATTTCCATAAGGACACCATCTGTATTTATAAAAGAATTATCTTTGTGGTGATCCAGCAATCTACAAACAACAGTGATATTTAACTTTTCTTAGGGGATCAATTTTGGAATTGGGTTAAAGGATTTATAAACCTCTTTTTCATGATGAACCTTTCATAATGAACTTATTCCTATATCTCTGTGATTTTAGAAGCACTTGAAACAAAAAGACAACAAAATGTAATTTCAATTTATTGAAATGTAAGGTTCTGGGTCTTGACATGTGCATTTTTTTAAACAAGCAAGATGAATCTCTTACTACAAGGTCCAGTAAAACAATCATAGGCAAACTACTTTCTTTTATCCATTTTGGTTGTAAGGGTAGGTTAATTTTCAGTGTGATCTGATTTGGTGCCCTATGGGTCAGATAGAACCCTGTATCTGCGAAGGTCACTGCTATGCATTTCATCAGGATCCAGTCCACTCAATCATTTATGACGCATGTTCAAACTCTGCCTTGTCCAGTTCTTAACGCAGCCTTGCAAGTAAGAGTCACTGCCTTAGTGATGGCTAATAAGGCTTGCAGGGATGAAGCAACAATACTCTGACCCCAGCAGAAAAAACTCATAATAGATGCCCTTCTGTTGGGTACAAACTTCACTGATAAGTGACAAAATATGGATACAGGGAGAGATTTGCTTAAAGTTTTTCTAAGAATACCAAATAAAACCCCAGAGAGAACAGTCTTTGGTTTTGTAAGTTATATATCACTTCAGCTTTGAGTCAATCCGAAGAGCAAAGTGCAGTTGGCGATAATCAAAGACAAAAATCTCACTCTTGGTTAGGATGCACATTTGTCCACTAATAGTCAATTACTTTGGAAATTTAACTTAAAGCAGGATTTAAAAGGATTATGATTAAAAATGTATATGAATACTAACCAACAAAACACAAAAGCAAAATACAACTAAAATTTATATTGCGTGGATTGATTCTTTAATTTGTCCATGTTCGTGGATCCTACAATATTTTAAGTATTATATTAAGTATCGGGCATGGTGAACAAAACCGATTTAGTCCCTGTCCTCATGGAGCTTACTATCTTAAAAAGAAAAAAGTATGTGTGAATGAACAATTGAGTGAAAAATCACCAAATCATATTAATGATTGAACTGAGATCTGTAACTGTGCCATTTTCCTCTCTATCTAATATAGTTTTATTGCTTTTTAAAATCTAAAACATTTATTGCCTTTAAATAATTTGATTATGCTGGGGCACCTGGGTGGCTCAGTGGGTTAAAGCCTCTGCCCTTGGCTCAGGACATGATCTCAGAGTCCTGGGATCAAGCCCCGCATCGGACTCTTTGCTCAGCAAGGAGCCTGCTTCCTCCCTCTCTCTCAGCCTGCTTCTCCGCCTACTTGTGATCTCTGTCAAATAAATAAACAAAATCTTTTAAAAATAATAATAATAGTAATTTGATTATGCACTAGGACCAGAAAGTGATCTTTCTGGATTTGGCTTTTGTATTTGTTGTTTGTTGGTTGGTTTGGTTGGTTGGTTGGTTGCTGAATCATCAAATTTTTGAAGTATGTTAATAAAATGGAGAGTGTTCAGGGAAACACAGCAAAAAATAAATTCAGAGGTGGCAAATGGGTCTTCTTAGGAAATGATAAGAATGAAAGTCATTCATCCCAAGAAGTAACTTGATTATTATCTCTTTGGAAAGCTAACATGTGAAAAAAGGAACTCTGGAATTAGTCAAGTTCTATATTCAAGTCCTGCTCCATCGTTATGGATTGAGAACCTCTCCTACACCTCCATTTCGTTGTCTGTGAAGAGACTCATCCATATCACAAAAATTAAGTGAGTATCAGAAATATGAACAGCTTGCCCGTAGTCTTGGATTATGGTCAGTTTATGGCCTTCATCATCACACGCCACCACCAACCACCATCATCACCACCACCACCATCATCACCATCACCACCATCATCATCATCATGACAAGAAGAACTCCAGTTCTGTTGTAATGAAAAGCAACTTTAGATACTCTGCAGAAACCACAGAGGAAGCTATAACAATCTCTTCTGAGAAAAATGTTAGGAAAAAGAAGGTCCTAGTTCTCCTTGTGTTAACTTGTGTAACCTCAGATAAAAATTTTAAATTCCCATTTTCAGTTTTCCCAGCTCTAAAATGGACCCAATAGAACTTATTTAACAAGCTAATATATAAGGAAGGACCAGCACATATGTCACCTCATTAAATACGGAACGCTACTACTTTTATAGGAAAGTACATTCTGACAATAATCTACCATAAAAGGATCTCTTCTGTAACTACCCAGTATAAAAATTCCCAGGACGACCATGAACTTGAACTTCAGTTCCACGATGAACTAGGTAGATAATATCTCTTAAATTCTCTGGTCTCCAGTTTTGGTCAGGAAAATAGTATACTTATTTGTGAGGACTGGAAATTAGACATGAAACATGCCCAGTAAAGGGTCTGGTACATTAGACATATGGTGGTTTCCATTTCTCTCTGTTAAATAATGATCTAGTATATTCCATTTTCAGTGTGAGTATTCCCACACTCTAAAACTCTTTAAATAAAAAGCATTATAAATAACCTTTGGATGGTCTTTAAATAATTCTTTATGGTTTGGAAGAAAAACAAATCTATAGAAACATAAAAATCCAGTGTGTCAAATACACAGTATAATCATTTTGTATGATCACTGCTAATACAGTTCAACCTAAATTGCAGTCTTGTATTTGACATAATTACACATAACCAAACACTAATAAAAATTGCTGCCTTATATTTCAAATTAGTAATTATGGTAGTAAACATTAACAACATGTCAGATATAAGATGGTGATTTGTTCTGAAATGTATTAGAAATCATTATACTGTATGATAATTTTAATTACTGTTGGGTAGCAAGACGGCACGCAGCAGACCACGGCTCTAAGTGCACTACGGGAACAAGCAGCTCTTCAATTCAGGCCTAAATCGGACTTCTATGGCTTGAGTTCAAGAAATGTGTGATTTTTTCTCCACCTTTAAATGGTGGTCTCTGTTCCCTCTCCAGATCGTATTATCATGAGGTTTGGTGTCATCCTTCCAGGACTTAAATCCTAATTCTGTTTCTTTCTAGTCCTATGAACTTGCCAAATGGTAATTTCTCAGTGTCCCAGTTTTCTCATCTTTAAAATGGGAAATGGGTGTCTGGCTGACTCCGTCAGAACAGCATGCAATTCTTGATCCTGGGGTTGTGAATTTTAAGCCCCACTTTGTGTATAGAGATTACTTAAAAATAAATAAATAAGTTTAAAGAATAAAAATAAGCACATACATACATACATATAAACAATGGGAAACATAGGAATACTCAGAAAGTGGTAACAGGCTGCTAAACTAGATTGTTCTGTCTCTAGCACTCAGCCTAGCACCTGGAACACTGAGTCTTCAGTGCATACTACTAGTTGTTACTATCATTAACATTAATAACCAAGTCAATCATTCTCTCACACTGTTCAGATCCTGGTCTTAATAATAGTGACCAAATGTCCTATTTAAAGTAAAAATGTGATGGAGCACCTGGGTGGCTCAGGGGGTTGAGCAGCCAACTCTTGATTTCCATGCAGGTCAAGATCTTGGGGTCCAGAGATCAAGGCACAGGTCAGGCTTCCAGCTCAGCGGGAAGAAGATTAAAGATTCTCTCTCTCCCTCTGCCCCTCCCTCCACTGGCATGTTCTTCCTCTCTCTCTAAAAATAAATAAATAAGGGGTGCTTTGGTGGCTCAGTCAGTTAAGTGGCCAACTCTTGACTTCAGCTCAGGTCACGATCTCAGGTTGGTGAGATCGAGCCCCAATTCAGACACAGTGCTCAGTGGGGAGTCAGGGTCTGCTTTAGATTCTCTCCCTCTCCTTCCGCCCCTCCCCCTGCTTGTGAATGCTCTCTCTCTCTAAAATAAATAAATAAATCTTTAAAAAATAAATAAATAAAAGTAAAATAGAAATACACCAAAAGTGAGCTTCTTTTTTTTTTTTTTTAAAGATTTTATTTATTTGACAGACAGAGATCCCAAGTAGGCAGAAAGAGAGGAAGGGAAGAAGGCTCCCGGCAGAGCAGAAAGCCCGATGCAGAGCTCAATCCCAGGATGCTGGGATCATGACCTGAGCCGAAGGCAGAAGTTTTAACCCACTGAGCCAGCCAGGCACCCCACAAATGTTAGCTTCTAACATTTCTTGAAAATTCTCATCTTGAGAATTTCGTCATTGTCCTTTCTTCTTTCCTTCCATGTTTTCTGCATTTATCTTCACTCTTTCATTCACTCAGTGTTATGAGTCACTGGGAAGACCCTGTTCTTTATAATTATATAAAGGTCTGACTTTGGTTCATCCTTTCCTGGGCCCTATCTCCATGTTGACTTTTACCATGGCCCCTAAACATGGCTCCAGCATAGACCCCATGCTCCATTAATGACAAAACCCACCAGAGAGACACTGAGAAGCTCCACTCCCGAACAAGTGCATGTGTGACAGCCATGAGATTTCCCATTCCACATGCATGACTCCTTAGCATACCTGAAATCTGATCACCAGCCCCTAATTTGGGAATTTAATGCCCCTCCTCCCCGTCTCTTGCCCCCCTCGTCATGTTTTTATTCTCACAAAAAAAAAAACATTTATTCAATCAGAGTTACCTATTTCCACCCTTTTCAAAGACCTCTGGGCCTTGCAACATCTCTGCAGGATTCTCCCCACTCCAAGATCTCCATGCATTACACGGTCTCCTGCAAAGTGGGGAAGAACTCCCAGCATTATGATAAAGCACCTTTCCTGTCCACATTTCCATACTGTTTCAGCTAAAACATTCAGGGGAACAGACTGGACTGCTAATTAGAGAACTGTCTGAAACCACCATGTACCACATTTCCATCGGTGCAATAAGCAAAGACTCTTCATTAAAATCACTGTCCTCTGTATGGGAAAACTGTTTCAAGTGCAATAGATCTAATTCACAGGAGTGATCATGCAGGCCCAGGTACAGTATTCATTATTAACTTAAAAAGTATGCCAAATCAATTAAAAACCATTTTAAAGGGAAGGAATAAAATTTAGTTCTACCTAACTGCAGCTCAGCTCTAATTTATCTTCCAGCCACTTTCAAGGGATTTTACTTGGTTCTTAATCTAACATTCCTTGGAAAGGGTAATTCTCATGAAATTACAATGGCATCTCTTGCATTGTTTAATGCAAATGTTCCCATTCTTCAGAAATGGAGAGCAGCTTCTCCAATAAAGACTCCCTTTAAGGTGTAAAGTGGATGAGCTCGGGGATCTGCTTGAGAAGAATATAACATGCATCTCAGAAGCTGCTCAAATTTAAAACCCTGCCCGCATCCCTATGACAAATTGTATTCCAAATATAGGTTATTCACAACATGTTTGTTATAAGGCAAGGCATATGAATTCTTGCCGTGTCTTTCTTTACAAACATGTCAAGACTTGTGAACCCTTAATGAAATGCAGCATTTTGGAGGCAAGAGAAAGTTACAAAGATGCCAGGAAGAAGAGGCTTCTTTCCTGGGACTAGGGCCTTCCCAGGATCATGATTGTTCCCACCGTCAGAGAAGCCACCCAGTCATCTCAGAATCAAACGGGGCTTTAGCGGTCACCGAGACCAGCCACTGCATCTTACAGAGGAAGAAACTGGTCTTCAGTTTCTCCCTTGAGGTCTGAAGGACAAGAGTTTTCCAAAATGTCAGGGCTGCTGAGGGACAGAAACACCCAGGTCCAGGCTGTCGACAAGTGCCATTCACTAGGGCCCTGGTTGACAATGCTCTAAAGTAGACTTTGTCCTGTCAGGGCACTTTTGTAAATCCCATAAGGCACCAGCCTTCTGGGATTCAGGTAAAAGTTCCATAAAACTTGGAAGTGAGCTCATCCCAATAGGATATTTTTAGTCATGCCACAGAAATAAGTTGGATTGATTTTACATTTGGCATTTTTTTAACTAGGGCCGAGTTAATTCCTTCTCATTGGTTAACTCATTTTCTCCCTTTTAAGTAAACCACCACTGTTCACTATAGATTGGAGTTCCCAGCAGAAGATGGCCACTTTCTACTCCTCTCCCCAACCCCCTCCCCCCAAATAGAGGCCTATCTGAGATGATGACCGCCTAGCAGCGTACCCTGGTTTGGGATGAAGACAGGGGTCAGCATGCTTTTCCTGGAAAGGGCCAGAGTGAGTATTTTAGGCTTTGCAGGCCATTTGGTCTCAACTACTCAACTCTGCTGCAAAAGAAGCCAGAGACGGGATGTAGACAAATGAGTATGGCTGCGTTCTGATAAAATTTTATTTATCTACATGGAAATTGAATTTCATATAACGTTCATGTGTCATGAAGCATTATTCTTCTTTTGATTTTTAGTCAACCATTTAAACACGCAAAATCCATTCTCACCTCGTGAACTATACAGACACAGGCAGCAGGCTGGATCAGTTTCGCCCCTGCCATACTGGCCAACCCTGGGTTTAGAGTTACGACAACAGTCATTGACAGAGACAAACCCCTCTGGTTAACCAGTTGCTTTCCTTCTAACTCGCTATTGGCACTCACCTGATGAATCCACATTTTTTTTTAATTAAATGTACATGCTTTTCATTCGCATGCAATGGATGGTACCTCAGTAAGGTTATATCCTGCTTGCTAGTGATTTTGATAATCATACCATGCTCCTGGGTGGGGTATCTTCTGTGATGTGAAATATAACTGAAAGTACTAATTGGTCACCAAGAAACAGTTGTGAAATTATGTCATTATTATGCCCATAAGATGAAAGAAGCGTCTGTCCCTGAGATGGGTGATACGAGTTCTACTAATGGACTTTTAGCCTTCATGTGTAAATATGCTTTAATTTTGAAAAGAAATATTTTAGTTTCGTGTGTGGTCAAGATCAGCACCAACAAATCAGTCACTGAAATCATTATCAATCTTTTGTCTGTACAAGGAGTAAGGAGGAACTCTCCATTTAAATACCTTTCCACACAACACAACTCCACTGGCATCAGCATATTACAAAAACCAATTTTCTTACATCAACTTCTATCTACTTCTAATTCTGTAGCATAGCTCTGGGGAGTTGCTACAAGGTCTGTGTAAACTGAAAATCTAAATAACATTATGACGCCTATTACAGAACTAATTTATAATCTAATACCCCAGTTGAATTTAATATCCTATTTATTTATTCAAGCAAAATATCTGGAAAAAAATATGTCACATCATAATGTAGTTGTTATGAAAATGGAAAAATAAAACAGAATTTTAGAGAAGGCATGATAATTGCTAGGGGCAGGTACGAGCAAGAATTTCAGAGTCCCTCACACGAAGGAGAGACGGGAGCTCTTTAATAAATAGAATTTTTGCTTTATAATGCAATTATTGTCAAATTTAGTATTTTACATCAAATTTACAACTTTAAAATGTGATTCCTATTAATGTTATCTGCTCAGAGCTACTGCAGCATAAAACTGTTGGCCAACAGATGCCACCTCATCAACTGTCTTTAACAACTCCATTCCCATCCTGGATGGAAGAACTGAGTTTATGACAGCATTTATAAGCAGGCACTGTCAATACAAATATACAAGTGATGCGCATGTATATAATACACACAGACTAATGGAAAGAACTACGGAAATGCTTCTCAGAATACTAAATCTCATGCTGATGTCCTTATCTTGAAATAGTTGGAGGGAGCAAAGGAACAGAGGGAGGGAGAGAGGGAGGAAAGAAGAGAGGGAGGGACGAAGGGAGGAAGGAAAAGAAAGAAAAAAGGAAAGATAGAAGGCAAAGAGTGAATAAAGATCCTTTGACATTTGAAGAAGCAAAGCTACAAAAAGCATAAATATAGGGTCGCCTGAATGGCTCAGTCAGTTTGGTGTCCAAATCTTGATTTCAGCTCAGGTGATGACCTCGGGGTCTTGGGACCGAGCTTCACATCGGGCTCTGAGCTCAGCAGAGAGTCTGCTTGAGATTCTCTCTCTCCCTCTGCCCCTCACCCCTGCTCTAAGATCAATCATCAATCAATCAATCTAGGAAAGAAGAGAGAGGGAGGGAAGGAGGGAGGAAAGGAGAATAAAAACACTGCCGGGCCATAATTGCGTACTACCCCTGGACATTCCTGGCCATCCAGGAACCAGGAGATGACTTGATGAAGGCTAGTAAGTCTTGACAGTACATATACAGGAGAGTTCTCAAGACTCAGAGAAAGGGCAGCAGCACCTGAATTTCTCCAGGAAGTATGAATAATGCCTACTGCTTATCTTTTCTTAAGATAGAAGCCATGTTTAGAACTCAAAGTCCCACAGGTTCCAGGACCAGGAAGTATGTGGGCACCCAGCCACACACCCACACAAACACATGCGTGTACCCCCTCACAGTGGGGACTTCCAGTCCTCACCAAAAAGGCAGAATAAACAGCTGTGTACATTGCAGAGTCTCAACTATTGAGGTCCTTCAGTCCTATTCTGAACCAGCATGTCAGGATTATGAGCCCTACTCTAGACCACCTGTATATTTTTTTTTTAAGATTTTATTTATTTATTTGAGAAAGAGAGAGAGAATGAATGAATGAGAAGAGGAGGGGCAGAGGCAGAGGGAGAGGGAGAAGCAGACTCCCTACTGAGCAGGGAGCCCCACATGGGGCTCCATCCCAGGACCATGGGATCATGACCTGAGCTGAAGGCAGACACTTAACTGAGCTACACAGGCACCCCATAGACCTCCTGTATTTTTAATAAGGTCCCCAGGTTATTCTGATTCACTTCAAAGTTTAGGAAACAGTGGCCTCTGTGATCATATTTGAAAGGCATCAGTGAAGAGCCTTTTGCCCCAGAAATTATTATAACACTGCACTCTCAGTATCCAGGAATCTCATAATTAGTGATTCATTCCTTTGCCTTTTAAAGGTTTCCTGGTCTCCAAGGGTACTGAAATTAAACGCAAATACACCTAAGAAAAGAAATAGCTTAAGTCCTCTTACCAACTGATGAACTGGTTGGATAGGAAAGCCCTACAGAAATTAAGCAAAAGCTTCCCCAAAAGGACAGGAAAGCGACCCATAAAAAGAAAGTATCAAAGACATAGGAAGAGACTCCATCCTGCACATATAAATAAACACACATGGGTTATCTGATCAAATGTCACCTCTGAGAAATGCATGGGTCTCAAGGGTCAGGCATCCTGGCTTCATCTAGTTTCTGCCGAGTACAGTCTGACACCAAAAGAAATTCACATTTAGATCCTAATGTGTTCCAGGACGTACTCAATCCAAGTGGGCGTTCCTTCATGGTATCCATTTCAAAAATACACATGAAGACTTTGGTGTAAGAATGTGCTCTCTCCTAACAGACAGGTCCTCCTCTGAGGGTCAGCCTCCTCCAGATATGGAGCTGGACCCCCATTATTTCTTCAGCATCCCCCCTAGTGTGGATTCTACCTCCCACCCCACTTGACTAAGGTCAGCTCAGTTAGGATACCTGGGAAGTAGGAAGAACCTCCCTCTGCTGAACCATTTTACCTGCTCTTTCTGAAGGGTATACATATGCAATAGAAACCCAGCTCAGCACTCGATTGATTATTACCTATAAATCTAGCTCCTCGTAAAAAGGTTCCATGAAATACAACCCAGGGACGTAAATCTCTCTAAGAGAGATGAAATCTGATGGGAAATAAAATTCCCTCATTTCATTTATTCCCTTGTTTAAAGACTGACTTTCCAATCAGTTATGAACATTAACATGAGATGACAGGCGGATGAGAACAGAGCACAGGTTGGGGGTGGGGAGGTGAGAGAGCCAGGAGTGCAAACACTCCCCGTGCCAGTCACTTGTCATGTGTCACCAACAAGTGGCTTCTCTCTGAGCCTCAGGTTCGTCCTCTCTAAAATAAGGATAATACACTCCCTTGCACGGGAGCTATAAGATCAAGTTGGACAAACAATAATGTAGCAAGCATGCATTACAAGTTCAAAATGATAGCTGTTACACGCAGCCCCTCTCTTCATTAATACAAAAAGGAAAAAAAGGAATTAGCCACCCCCACCCACAAAATCCATCCTTGCTCCCCACAAGTCCAAATGACATCCCATGAGATCCTATTCTTCATTCAACCAATCACCAAATATGTGTCAGGCTTTGTCGTGGGTGCTGGCAATTGTCCAGGCTCAACTTCTAACTTTGAAAGTTACAGAACCAACACTTAAGGTGACATGCAAGAAAAAAGCAGGTGGTAGGACAATCATAAGTTTGTTTGTTTGTTTGTTTGCAAAAATCTCTATACTGTGCAACGGCTAGTCCCCTGTGCCATTTACAAATCTTGAAGAAGTGTGTCTGTCCTTTCTGAAGCCTTCAGAGACCTCCAGCCAACTCCTCCCCTGGGCTCTCTCAGCTCCTGGCTGAGGGCTGGTCTCTGATTTTCTACACTTGGTGCAATTTTGATTTAACAAAATAACAAGTCCCCACACTGTGGGCTTTATCAGGAAAGGGACAAAGTCCTATTAACCTTTTTTTTTTTTACTTTCTTTCCTCACCAGAAAACGGTCTGTGTGTAGCAGTCAAAGCACACCTTCAAGCCTCTGCTTCCAGAACAGAAAGCCTCACCTTCCCTAGGCCACTCCTGGTGACCAGACACCCTCAACCCAGGCCACTCTTGGGGATCAGAAAGTCAGTCCCTGAGCTTAAGCACCTGATGCCAGATACGTTTTCCCACAGCAAAAATGATGAATAGGTACGATTTGCTCCTAGAACAAAAAGAAAAGCTTACAGAACCGAGAAAAATGTTGGTGTTAGCATTCTCACTTCAATTGGCCGGCAAAATTTGCCGTGGCTTTTCCCATCTGATCCCCTTGGCCTTCCAACCCTCCACTTCTGTGATCTGACCATGTGGCAAAAACCACATTCTGTTCCCTTCCCACATGCTGGAACAATAAACTGGGCTTCATCTTGACTTGAGCCAAGTTTGTTGGTTTTGCTTTTCTTCCTATAAATATGTGATACAGAGGAACCAGAAGCTTTGAGTTGACCAAATGTTGGACAAAGAGCAAAGCAAGGTTTAGTGATTTTCACAGGCACCTTAAGGAAGACAGAGCATGAGCCTACTGAGTAGGTCCTTGTAACCCCATTCTGGGTTCATGGGGTGGGGGGAGGGGGAATTTGGAGGTGAGAAAGAGGACATAGAGGTGTTCAAGGTGGCAGAGAAAGTCATGGGGGGGGTGAGAAAAAAATATTTATCCTATATAGCTGGGCCAAGCATTTGTTATCGTTGTGTCTAGCTCTCCAAATCAGAAAAAGTAAAATCAAACAAACAAAGAATTCACCAGCCAGAACCAGGCAGACTCTCCCGCCTTGATTCACACATGGTGTCCTCACTCCCCACTCCTGCCACAGATGGTGGCAAAGCTCCACTGACACACGCAGCACCCCGAGGCACTGAAACTTCCTCTGCAGTCCCTCTGCAAGGGTGGCTGGCTGCTCTCGCTCTCAGCTGCCATGGGGTAATCTCTGCTTCCCCTTCCCCTTCTCCCTGCTCCCCATCAAAATGGCACATTGTTAGAAATGTGCTCAGGATGTGTGATTTGGGGCAGATAGTTGCTGGAGTTCCCATATGCTTAAGGTACATAACTGGGCCACTGAGAAAAAGGAATTTAAGCATTCTAGAAAACAGCAGGAGAGCAAATTGGCCTTTCCCTCTGAGAGCTATTATTAGAGAGACCCAGCCCAATTCAGCCAGAAAGCCAATATCTAGCCCGTCCGCTCTTCCCCTGCAACAATGCCCGACACATCCCGCCCCCTTTCAAGCAGGACTGCCCCCATGCATCCCAGCCAGACACATATCTCATCTTTAATGCTGACCACCGGCTTACAGAGATCAGTAGAAACATCCCTTCTCACTCAGCAACTTGACAGTCCAAAGTTTAATTTCACATAATACCAAGAACTCACAGAACGTGGCAGTACATTTGATTTGTCCTCGTGGAATTTGGCAACCTGCTAGCTTTTCTCTCTGTGTACCTGCTGAAGTCACAGCTGCTGCCTAAACTTTGTAAATAAATGCTAAACAAATGCCAAATAAAGAAACCAGCTTCCCAGGAAGCAGAAAGGGCAGGAGATCACAGTTTTTGTTCTCAGAAATATGCTGTGACCTGCTTCAGAGCTGCATCCTAGCAGCTTAGGTGTGTCTCTGTTCTCTTGTGTCTTTTTTTTTTTTTTTAGATTTATTTCTTTATTTTAGAGGTGGGAGGAGTAGAGGGAGAAAGAGAAGCTCAAGCAGACTCCTTGCTGAGCACGGGTAGGGCTCGATCTCAGGAACCTGAGATCGTGACCTGAGCTAAAATCTAGAGTTGGATGTTTAGAGGACTGAGTTACCCAGGTGCCCCTATTCTCTTGTCTCCTGTACATTCTTCTACCTTGGGGAGGGGGGTACAAAGGAGGGAGGGAGGGAGGGAGGGAGAAAAAGAGGAGTGAAGGAAGGAGGGAATATAAAAGAAATGAAGGGGGAAGGACAGAAAAACAGAAAACTCTTTCCTATTATTTGTCCCTCAATTAATGAACAGAAAATGTTGGCTAGGAAGACAATACACAGCTTTATAATTTCTTATAACATATATTTCTATGGAAATTAGAGATTTGGGAGTTTATTTTTTCAATGGATTTAATCTCCAATCATGCAGTGTATTGATGAGAAAACAGGTTTCATTGCACTTGGTCCTCCACTTTGCAAACATGTGTCTATTGCCTATATATGAAGACATCACTGGCGGGGCTTTTTTATTCCTTCTGGTCCTTTGGCCTCCCAGGACATGTTTCTCAATAGCAACTCTGTGGTGAAGGATTATGGAGTTAATCATTCAAGATATTCTGGCATATCTGTGTTCTCTCCAGCACAGGTAATGCACAACAGAATCAACCCACAAGAGATGGAGAAGCCCACCATTTCTCATCATGCATGAAAACACACTTTATAAGTGGGTTGTCCAGTAGCCATCTCCATTTCCCTGCCTACCTCAAAGGATACATCTATCCCATATGCAAGATGAGGAACTAGAAGTAAGCTTAGACATGATGTATGGTGAGATGTGACTTACTGCTCATCTCTGGCTTTCTGATTCAGCTGATGACTCAAGCCAAGTAAATCAGGTAGTAATAATGATGCACACAGGTACCATCTACTGAATACTTAAATGTCAGGGTCTATACCACAGCACTTTGGGTCTTGTCTTCTCTCAGTCCACCAGGAGTTCCATGCAGGGCAAAGATCTTACTTCTATTGGGTTTTTTGTTTGTTTGTTTGTTTGTTTATTTGTTTGTTTTTGTTTTTCTTTTGCTTTGCCATTGTCCCCACCATACAATGACCAATGCTGACATAGCACTAACTAGACACCAGGCACTGTTCTAAGGGTGGAATATATAAAAACCCATCAAATCCTCCCAACAACCTCATAGGTGGCTACTCCAATAAAAGCATCTTATTAGCCTCATTTTTTTTATAGATGCAGAAACTAAGTCTCAGAGGCTTTAAGTAACTTGTCCAAGTCAAGTGATGAAACCAGGATTCAAGCACATGTATTCTGCTTCCAGAATCTATGCTTTTGCAGGATGCTTATTGCTCCAATAAATGTTTTTTTGAATGAAAGAAGAGTCTATACCCTTATCTATCTTGAATGAACAAAGGGTCTCTACCCTAAGACTACCCTTATCTACTAAGTAGGAAACTGAGACTCAGACTGGTTAAGTAACCTACCTAAAGTCACACAGCTAATTGCACAGAGTGAGGACTCAGCTCAGGTCTTCCCAACATGGAGGTCCATGGTCTTGAAACCACTGGAGTACTTTCAACCATGTAAGCAAGGAGCTCCCTGCTCAGTCCTTCCCTTCAGTGGCTGCATTTTCCACATCTCTGCAGTAACAGCATCTCTTTTGCACACACAAAAAAACTTACAATAAAGCAGATTTTTCTATTTATGGGTCTGTGTGTTGTGTCTTCCCTGGTAAGTTGTACAAGAAAAGAAAAGCTGATGTTTCAGATGACAAGTGAGAAGGGGATCAGGATCTTTGATTTCAAGTGAACCTTGTCTATCAGAGCTTGCCAATGGCAAGGACCTCCCCCATATGGTTAATTCAGTAAGGAACATCCCAATATCAGGCTCTGGACATTGCTTCTTCCATCCTGGAAACACTTCATAGCATGTAAGACACACCCCAGTGGCATTAGTGACACACCCTGGCTAGACAGAGGACCTCTCTTTCATCCAGCTGTGTGAGTCAGGCAATGAACGCCTCCTCAGCTGGGAAAAACTTGTACCTTTTTCCAGCACTTGCTCTGACTGCTTGCTCCTAAATGACTGTTCTTCCATCTGATTATTTTTCTTCCATACACACCTGTCACCCAACTTTTCATTTTTTAAAAAGTTTTAAAAATTTATTACTCCTGAAGCAAGAACCTGAGAATGAGCAGGCGATTAACGGAATCCTTTGGCTGACCTTCAGGAGACCCAACTGGCGGGTGATTGATGAAATGACCACAGGTTTAAGCAGAAGGTCAGCTTCAATAATACGGCTGCTCCTTCCCATGGTCCTTACGAACTAACTTGGTTGTTCGCTTTCACTTCTCCTTTACAACAGTCTTAAAGCCAAGACATATGACTGACTCTATGACAAGCCACCTTTTTGTGATGCTCATTGTGTAGTGACAAAGGCATGGCGCAGGTATCAGATCCAAAACTATTATGATCTAACATCAGACATGACTGTCCTCAACCACAGCAGTTCCCTGTTTGTTATTTTCCCACCAGATCCAAGTCAGCCTCCTGCTGGGGCCCAGCCAGAGGTCACCTGGATGGCACTCCTCACTGCACCACTAACTGGCCCTGAGATCCATCATTACTTCCTCTTTCTTGTGTTCAAAATAGGAGTCATAAAACCTACCTGCTAACCTTCCCATATTTAAAACATTTAAGTTTCCTTTTAGCTGGTAGTATTTGAACTTGAAAAAGGGAACAAGAGAAGGAAAAGCCCTTAAGTTGTTGTTGTTGTTTTTCTGGCTACTTCAAAGGATCAGTAATAGATAATTCTTTAATCTCATCCACACTTTAAAACGCAGATCAGATTTTTCTCTGCAAAGTAACCCAACAAACAGAAAACAAAAGCCAGAGCCATTGTACCACTTTGCCTACATCACCTCAATGAGTCCTCAAAGGTTTCCTATGAAATCAAGGCAATGGGGTGATTAGCAGCAGGAGCTCCAGACCCATACTACACAGTTCTTCAACTGACTAGCTGTGCAATTTTGAGCAAGTCATTTAACTCACTCCACTCAGTTCTGTACACAAAGAATGGGGATAATGATGCTTAACTTTTAAGATTGCTGTAAGGAAGGGTAACTGGTGGCTCAGTCCATTAGGCATCCAACTACTGACTTCAGCTCAGGTCATGATCTCAGGGTTGTGAGATCAAGCCCCACATCAGAGTCCAGGCTAAGCTGGGAATCTGCCTGAGATTTTCTCTGTCCCTTTCCCTCTGCCCCTCCCCCCCCAAAATAAATAAACTATTTTTTTTTTAAAAGATTGCTGTAAGGATTAAATAAGACAATGCTTATAAAGTGTTAGAACAGGCCTTGGCATAGCAAACATGCTCAGGTAAGCCCTGGATATTATTACCATATCAACCCAGTTTATAGATAGGGGAACTGAGGCTTTGGGAAGTTTATTAAGTGACATGCTTAAGATGGTGACTTCTGAATGAAGTGTGGGGAATTGAACCAGGCAGACTAATTTCAAAGCCCAAGTTCTTAATCATCCCATTAATTTCCTCCCGGCACCAGTTTTTAGCTGTGAGTTTCTGGTCCCATAGTCTTCTTAGCCTTGTGAAACCAACTGAAGATGGACACTTTGAAAGGGGAGAGACCCCACAAGGGCAGCACAAAGCCATGGCAAGAATGGAGGAAGGTGTGCTTCCTGGTGACCCCGAGGGCCAGCAGAGGGAGGGGAGTTCCCCAGCATGTTACAAACAGACTGACAGCTCTGCTCCATCTCCTCTGACCCTTTACAAAAAATGAACAAACTCACCCAGTCTGTTCCTGCCCCGAAGCAGGATGTGATGGAATAGTTTACACTCTTAGGAAGAAAAGAAAAAAACACAAATCATCCACTGAGGTGGACTGGGCATAATCCAGAGTTGTGTGTACCCTTTTCATTCTCCTGGGAACTTTGCATTTATAATATCCATCTTGGGCAAGGAAGGAGAGGCTGTTGTCTAAATAGGGTGATTTAAGATGCCATAGAGAGACACGGCTTCCCCAAATATGTTTACCCACTGGTGCTTTGGTCTTTGTGATGTGAGCTTCCACAGTTAGCCTGTATCCATCCAGTCCTCCTCTTTCGAAATGCAAATATGCATAGGATGGGTAAGAAATTCAATTCTTGCCCCCAGAGGAGCCAGTGTTCTTGGGTCCTTTTTTCTACATGGTAAGATACCATGAGCACATGGATGTCCTCAAGGAGAGATGAGGAATGAGGGCACTGATAAACAAGCCAAGGAAGGAAACAAAAAATACGGTAAATACAATTTTGGGAGCTTTCTTCTACTACCGATAACGACATCAGCTTCAGAAAGGTTAAGTAATGTGCCCAAGATCACACAAGGGGTAGAGTTGAGATTTGAATATGCTTATCTTCAAATCTTATGTTACCTGCATAGCCTCTGCTTCTCTATAGTACACAACCTGCTCTTGGAATTCAGATATGGCCATAAGTCTGTTTCTAAACCAGAACTGATGCTCAACCTTTCCCTGGCAGGCCATCGTGTTTACAAACTTTTCCCCCTCATATGTATTCTCCAGTTCCTTACCACTTCCAATGCAGTCATGAGGATAAAATATGTAATTTTGTTTCTCCCCATAATTTCTCCTCTAGAAGGCTATGGTCATAGTCAGAAGCAGCAGGGGTTATACTAAAGCTTAAGGAAAAGCAAAACTATTAAACCACAGTCCATCCCTCTTCAATAAGTCTGCCCAAACTTTGAAAGGAAACAATGCTTCCTATTACAGCAGCAGTCCCCTGAGATTCAGATATTGCCAAGAGTAAAATACCTGAGCCAATCCCTGCCTTCTCTTACTTCTTACTGATTCCCTGCATGCAAGCATATCTCAGTGGGAAGAGATCAACTACAAAAAGGGAAGGGATGAATGGGACATATAATTGCCCAAGTAGTCAGTGCCCAGAGACCTAAATGGAGTGCTGGACTGGAAATATGGCTATTGCCACCACAGGAAAGTGACCCAAAGCTACAGGCTTTTACTCCCAGAGGGAAAGATATAGGATAGTCTCTTCTGCAGACTTGCTCTTCTTTTTTTGCTGATAGAGACCATTTCCCATCACAGAGACTGCAGATGCCAAATATTTATTCTCCCAGCCTTCCACACAATTAGGATATCAGTCTACATTTTAATCATAACCACAGAGATCACAGGGGAAAGTCCTACAAGTAGCTCCTGAGAAAAACTTTCATCCCTAACAAAAAGAGATGCTCTAGAAGTAACTTTCCTTTTTTGCCTTTGGATTTGAGTGTGTGACTCCTAGAGCACCATTTTATGATCCTAAAGGAAAAGCCTGAAGAGCAACCAATACACAGAAGATGGCTGAGTACAGGCACAGAGAGAAACTGGGTCTGAATGATGACATTGAATCTCTGATCCAATCCCAGAACCACCTTGCCTCCAGACTTCCTGTGTACCCGTCACTTATTACTGTGTAACATATTACCCCCTAAATTTAGTGGTTTAACATAACATTATCTCACAATACCAGTGGATCAGAATCTGAGAATGGTGTTGGTGAGTGGCACAGCTTGGTGACTTCCAGAAGGCTACAGTCTAGGCGCTGGTCAGGGCTGTAGTCATCTCATGGCTCAACCAGTGAAGGATTTTCTTCCAAAGTCACTCTTGTGGCAGTTGGCAAGTGTCAGAAGATCAGCTTCCAAGCTTACTCACAGGACCATTCTACCCAGCTGCCTAACAACATGGAAGCTAGCTTCCTCTCGAATAGGTGATCAAGAGAGAGTGATGGAGAATACCCGACATGGAAGCCATAGTCCTTTTCATAACCTAATATTAGAAATGACATCTTATCACTCCCTATTATATTCTATTTGTTTAATGCAGAGGTTCTCAGCCTTGACACCATTGACATTTTGGGTTGGATTATTCTTTGCCGTGAGGGCTGTTCTGTGTATTATAGAATGTTAAGCAGCATCCCTGCCTATTACTGCCAATATTACCACCACCACTCCCAGTTGTAACAAAAAAAGAAGTCACTAGATATTGTCAAGTGTCCTCTGGATAATAATCACTCCCAGTTGAGAACCAATGATTTATAATAAGTCACAAAATCAAGCCCACGCTGAGGGGAGAGGATTATACAAAGGCATGAATGCCAAGAAGTAGGATCACTGGGATTCATCTTTGAGCCTGCAATACTGATCTTGCTTTATAAGATAACCAACCTCTTTAAGTCTTAAGTCATTTGAAGTTGATCCTTTGGTTATTTGAAGCCCATATCTCCCTAAGTGATACAGAAAGACTAGCCACTTATTTCACCTATTAATATAACTATTACTTTTCCCATCTTTCAAGAGTACTAAGTAAAAAATTCAAACAAAGCATAATGCTTATTAAAGAAATGATTTAACACTAGTGTCCTGAAAAAGAACCAATATCTCCCATTCCAGAGCAGTAAAATGCTCAACACCAAACACTCACACACACACACATACGCACACACAAGTCTCTAAAGGAAAGACATCAATTGACCCCTTCCTGTGCATTTTCACTGGATGGAATGAAACAAATGTCAGAAGGTAAAATACAGCAGTAAAAACAAAATGCTACCACTTCAAAAAAGGAATGACCATTTTATACCAATTAGGATTCTTTAAGCACTTAGGAAATTCCATATCCCTGGCCTTTCTGAATGTGGAGTTGGAAAGGAAGACTGAGGAGCTGAGTGAATGGCGAAAGAGAATGATGACCAGTGGATTCTGCTGCAACCTTTTTCATATTTGTGCCTGTTCACCACATACATATGCCCCACCTTTTCTGGGTGGCCTCCAAGTGAAATACTTTTTAACAACCTAGGAACTCTTAATTCTTTCTCAATCCATTCCAGTCCTCTGGCTAACCTCATTGCTGCACCCAAACCTGAACTCTGTGAACCCATTCCACTTATCAACAGCCCTGGTTTTCACCCTTCAGATCCTTCAGGAGCTCACCACTCTTCACAGTGTCCCAGGGGCAATGAACTCCTTTCCGCCTTATGATGACTGTACCTGGGTTTCCCAACCTCCCAGGCTTTGAACACATGGTCCCAGGAAAAGACCATATAGTGATTTTTGTTCAGAAACTAAGGGTCTTTTTATTGGCCTAACCCATCCCTTTGCAGAGCTCCCTCGGGAGATTACAAAGTCTGTAACAGGCATCCAAAACCAATTATCAACTAAGGGCCAATAGTCCCAGGAATAACTATGGAGTTCAAGATGAAAGGCTCAAAATGAAAGCTATTTCCAACACAAATATCTCTTAGAATGGTAGGAATAAACCTTGGGGGGAAATAACATTATTGTAAAATGTGTTTTATGACACTGTAATGATTAATGGCATTTCACACTAATAAAGTTGACAGGAAGAGGATGTGAAAGACTAACGAAAGTGCAAATACAAATTTCCTTTTAATATCACCAACATTTTTCTCTACAAGAACAAGACATGCGCCAACAGGATAAGAGGAACAGCTATTTTAAAAATCCAAAATAAATAATAAAACAGCGGTAGACATCAACAATACAACCAGCTTGAATAGTAACTCCATGTGATGAGTTTCCCAGACAGACTACTGAAAATACTCCTCTCTCTTTTTATCCCAGTCCTTTCTGCTGACCAAGACTTGTGCCTGATAACATGGAATCTTCCTGTTGGGATAAAAATTTGGGAGGAAGAGTCCCAACTATCCTTACACAGCTCCATTTCAGCAAATCCATGCCTTACAACTTTCTTATCCTTTCCACACTCCTCAAGAGCTGAGCCCTCCCATTCAAGGCTCTTCTCTCCACCATTCCTCTTGATTCCATCTTCTCAAGCCACCTGGGACCTTTCCTCTTCTTCACTTCACCAACATCTTACTCTCTTTTCTGCACCTACCTTCAAAGAAAGTTGTCTCCATGTAGAAAATAACTTCACATGGTAGTGGTTGTTAAGTGCTATTTTTATTTTGCTACTTTCTCTCTCTAACTCTTGGAATGAGTGGTCTATGCCCATCTTCCCAATGGACATTCCTTGGTCTGGGGAGAAATCTGATATCTAGCATAGATTTGTATTACTTGGGGATCCTGATCACAGGACAGTCAGTAGTATCTTTCTGGATAAATCCTGAGATCTGTTCCCATTTCCTAGTCTGCTTAACTTACCAGGGCACTTAACATTGATTACTGCTCTGATTCACTTCCTGTTTCTCTCTCATTTTTCTGACCCCTTCTTTTTCTTCTTCCCCATTCCCCTTTTCCTCTTTGTATGTCATTGGGCAATGGTCTACAAAGCATGGTCTCAAACCTTCTGATTTTCCTCCTCTATTAGCCTCCCTTCACTTCAATTTCCACATCTATAAAATGAGATCATAGTGGTATCTATCTCATTGAGTTGTTTTGAAAAATAAATAACATAAGTAGTCCAAGTAAAGCACTAAGAAGCATGGTACCATCTCCAAGTCAATGTGATTTATGATCACGACTTCCTCGAAAGCCCACTCCAGTCTCAACACTGGAATGTAAGCAGCAAAAGGACAGGAACTTTGTTTTGTTCCCTCCTGTATCTCTAGCTCATAGAATCATGCCTGCACATACTAGGTACTCAATGTTTAACCTAACTATGTGTTGTACTAATGACATGAAAGAACATTTCAGTTAATGGCTCAATGCTAGTGATTCCAAAATATAGCCCCTTATTTCAGATCCCTTTGAGATGACATTAGAGTTACAGTCTGCCTTAAACTTAATTTGATGTCTCTTTTCCTACTGATTCCTCTAGAAAAAATTTTCATTTTTATTAATTTGAAACAACCACTTTCACAATATCCTATGGACAAAATCTTGATTGGTATTTTACTCTTTTTACCCTCTACTACACCCCTACTCTCTCATGTACCTCATTCATCTTCCCCCTTACTATCACAGTTTTCTGTGTCTTTATCCCATTTTCTCCCTCTCAAATCACCACTGTGGCCTCCTAAGTGATCTTCCTATCTCCAAACTCCCTAAAGTACGCCATCCAATTGCCAGATGAATCCCCTGAAAATGGGTGCCCAGTATCACCCTTTTGGTTAAGAAATTCGTTTCCTTTCCTTTTTATAATAAGTGCAAACCCCTGAGACTGACAAAACTGACTATTTAAAATTACCTCTTTCTCTCTCAACCTCTCTCAGTGACATAGTAATTTAGCTTCCCACTGTTTCTCCCATCCTGATTTTTCAGTAGACAAGAGGTTCAAAGGCAGCCATTCTATGTCAATGCATGTACAACACCAGTGTTTAAAAAGTACTCCTTGAACTTAAGTTAGAGTGGCATTCAACAGTAAATAATAGTCATGGTTATCATTTTGGGGGCTCTTGCTTTCTGCCAGGCATGAAACTGAAATCCTTGAAGTATCACATTTAATCTTCCCAAAACCCCTTAAAGCTAGGGAGTTTGTCCCCAAGTATGAGAATCCCAAGGCTCAGAGAGTGAAACAACTTGTCCCCAAACACACAGCCACTGAAGCAGTGTAACAGGTGTTTATCCCAAGTCCAGCTAATCTCAAAGCATGTACACTTGACCGGCCTGAATGTTTCAGCTGAATACAGGGGGCAGGGTGCCAGGAGTGGAGACCAGCAGGGGTGGAGAATAAGTAAGTTAACTAAAAGAGAAAGGGAACAGGAAGAAAGCAGTAAGTCAGAAAGAAACATCTGGTAGGAAATCAGTGAGGAGTGGAAGAACTGGAGAGATAATTCTTTGGAGAATGTGAGAAATTAAGACAGAAGTGAATTTAAAGAGAAAATGGCTAGAGCAGCTGGAACAAAACAGGCAGGGCTCCTGTAGAACAGCACAGAAAGGGCTCTCACTTTGGAAGTGGGGCAGCAGTAATGTGCAGAAAACTACCTTCCTCAGAGACAGAGAGCAGTGAGTGCAGAAGAGGAGAGGGAGGTGGAGAGGCAGGTCAAAAGGAGGACAAAGGGCAGGGAAGACAAGGCAGAGGTGTCAGTAAGTGGACTTCTCTAAGACTTACCTCTTGCATGAGAATTGTCTTAAGGATTGAGCCGCTTTTCTCACCCCTGCATACAGACCAACCCCAGGAGAGCACAGAAGGCTCCAGGCACAAAATAGCCACTCAACTAATATGTCCCCACTGAAAGAGGAGACTATTAGGAATTGCTTTGAATGGCCTAATTATGTTGATCCTGGTTGCTTTCAAGAAAGGAGGGACTACAGAGAGATAAGTGGTCAGGACTGCTGCCCACTATTCTATAGAAAATATCAGTTACAAATAAGCCAGTAGCAAGACGTAATGTTCCATCTGCTGGACATGCTAGACATCCATCTGCTAGACATGCCCTTGCCCAGAGAAGCTTCAGGAATGTCATCCAGTCACACCTGTCTTGCTTCCTTACCAGTGTGTGCCCTTCCACGTGCCACCTCCATGTGCTGTGCCCCCCACCCTTGCTCCCACATCAGACAGATCCCCACCTTCTTTCCAAGCCTAACTCTGGAATTACAGTTTTCCTCAGTGCTTTCTAGAACAATATGATTCCCCAGCTCCCTTTCTCCTTGTTCTGGATTCAAATCACACTAAATTGTTTCCTTATTGTTACAGGTACGGATGCCTTCTTTTCTGAACTGAAATCTAAGTCTTTGAGTATAGAAATTATATTTTATCTCTTTCTTCTCCACTGCATTCTCTCTTAGAATGGACTGGGCCAAAGCTGAGGCTATTTTCATGGTGCAAATGAGGAGATAGATAAATACATAAATGTGTGAAACTTTTAGAATAGAATTTGGCGGGTAGAAAAACTATATAATTGCTTGTTGTTGTTGTTGTTGTTGTTGTGTCTTGTCTGGTACATAGTTGATACTCAGAAAATAGAATTTGAATGCTATTTCAAAGTGCATTAATACATAAGTAATGCCCCTAAAATGCATATTATAGCTTCTCCAGAAGGCTTAATTTTTATGAGCTTTCATTTTTAAAGTCTCTGGAAATATTCTATATTGCTATAAATTCTCTCTTTTCTAAAATAAATAGGAAGCAATTCAAAACATAGTTAGATCACACATTAAAAATAAGTGAGAATGAGCATAATCCAGCTGGAAAAAAAAAAAAGCCCTATTGAGGTCTAAACCCCATCCTTCCCCCAGGATTAACATTCTGTGAGGAAAGACTCTATCCTTTGGAGACTTCTAACAAGAGTTGGTGTTCATGTGGATCTCCTCATCCATGGATGGATACCTGATCATTATGCAGTGATCCCTTTGAATGATTAGAAACCAGGCAAAGGAGTTCCTTTTTTTTTTTTTTTTCCATAATCCCATAAAGATGCAAGGATGACACAAAAAGAAACTACCAGTTCTTAGACACTAACTATGCCTATAACTCTTGGATGATGCCTGTTAGGCTTTTTGAGAGTGGCAGCTCTCACGACAATACCTATGCAGGAACATAGCACAAACCTGGGCCCGCTGTCCTCCCTGAACCCTCTCGGGGCATCCCCTGTGCCAGCAAGCTCATGGGAAGGCTCATGAGGAGGCAGTTTCATGGGTGACTAACCATGCCGTGGTCAATCAGAGGCATCAGTTGTAGCTCTCAACCCAGCTGCCTCTCCAATTAATGCAAAGCTGTTTAGTTAATGCCTTGAGAGTTGGGACTGAGAAGCTGCCTCAAAGAATATTCTGTAAGGATAAAAGCAAAACCTCTTTCCATTCCTTATCACGAGATGTTTTCATGTGTTTGTTTTCAGTTTTTAGGTTTACCCAAAAAGGAAGAGGATGGTAATAATCCCCTTCGTTCCATCACAACTTTTAGAGATGTTTATCGAAGCCAAACCTCTCTTGACGTTTGCCAATTGCTAAATAGGAGTTATTTTTCCTGCCAAATATACCCTCTCTTTTTCAGTGCTTATAAATAGATTATATATAAATAGGATGAGTTAATGCTATTCATATGATGAAACGAATTAAAATAGACGAACACAAAATTGAGGTAAAACAGGGTTCTCTTGGAATTTGTGGGAAAAGCATCAGAGCAGGCCTTGTGCTAGAATCCAGGGCAGCATACAGAGGAGAGAGAAACCTAATTTTATCCTGAAAGGCCCATTCTTGACTTCAGTAGCAAGATTAACGAGTAGTTGCTATATGGCCCCACGTAAGGTCGCCAGATTAAGAAAATACAAATATGGAATGTCCGGTTGAAATGCAATGCAAATAAATAACAAACAATTTCTTAGTTTAGGCATTTCCCAAATTTAGCATGGGTCACACTTAAACCAAAAATTACTCATTGTTTATCTAGAACTTAAATTAACTGGTTGTCTTACAATTTATCTAGTATGCTATTCCAAAAGAATTGAAAATGATCCTAAGAAGATGAGAAGTTAAGTCCTTTTGGCAAACTCATCCAAACAAAGATCAGCCTCTCCATCTAAATCAATTAGGTTGGCAGAGACTTTGCTTGAGTTATACACAAGTTCAGGACATAGCCTTCACAACAATATGGTCAGTGGCCATCACCTTTGTAAATTTTACCATTTCAGCAATTCTGGCTGTGTATACCCGTAATGAATCCATTAAAGTGGTGACCCATCACCTGTTAAACCAAAACTAATGTTATTATCAATAATGTCTCAATTTTTGTGCCCAGTCTCTGTGGAAGGCTTTTATAACTCTAGCTCACTTAATCCTCGCATCTCTGTGCAGCTGGTATTATCTACCACCTAACGAGTGGCAGAAACCTGTCCAGGGTCACACAAATGGTAAATGGAGATTCCCCGATGCATATCAAGGTCTGTCCTACCCCCACGCACATGTCCTTCAGTCTCACCATTCAAATCAACACAACATCTTCTCTCAATTATAACGGATAATGAATGGAGGGTGGAACTGGATACAGAGGATTGATCCAGGGTGATGGTGGAAGAAGAAGATAGAAGACAAGACATTTGTGTACTGTTAAGAAAACAAGACAAATGCATTGAAATAAATAAATAAAAGATAATAAGGAAGTGTTAAAGTGACTCTCACTTGAAACTAGAAAGCACCTGGATATCAACTCAATTTTATTAATATTGAGTGTCACTTAATATACATCTACTATATATCGGGCACAAAGTAAACATTACAACTTACTAGTACAAATGGCTGAATTAGGCAGAGACTAACTAGCTTTCCCAGAGTTGCCAAGTAGTAGAGCTAGGAGAATTGAGCCCACATCTTCATAATCTCTCCCCCAAAAATCCCATGCTCTGAATCAATAGGTTGTGATGCTTTGATACATGTTCTTCTCAGAGATGTACTTTAAAAACATCTCCTTTCTGCCCACAAACTTCTCACAACCTTCAGTTCACTTCAAAATACAAACTCATGATTTACATTCATGGGTCATCATGGGGATGTATAATACTCCAACAAAGCCAATGAACAGATTTCATTCATCTATATAACTTTTATATCCAGACAAAAAGGGTCACTGTAAAAAAATGATTCATTATCATAAGGTCAAAACAAAACAAACCAAAAAACCTCAATAGCTTGTTTCCATCCCAGGAGTGAAAAAATAACTAATACCTGAAGCTCATGATGAGCTTTGAGAAAAGTGGAAGTGAGATTCCCTTACATTTTGAGTCAGTTTGATCATCATCAAATGAGTACATTTGTACACAGACCAAAGTGGCTGAAACAGGCCAGTTTGCTTCTGTCCACAGCCACTGCTACTCCATATCCAGAAAGGAAACCAAAAAGAAATGTGTCACTAAGATGTAACAACTCTCCTGTCAACTATGCCCTGAGTCAATCAAGGTTCTTCAGTTATAAGCAACAGAAACCATCTTCGGCTAATATAAGTCCAAGTAATTTTTTACAAAGAGAAAATGAGTAGACATGTGCTAAACAATAGTGCCAAAGAAAAGACTGTACAGTCAGGTTTCAGAAATAAGGGACCTAGGCACATATCTCACTTAGTTATCATGAGGATTAAAATAATTTGTCTAGATGAACTATTTAGAATAGTGTCTGCTATGTTTTAACTACTCGAGAAATGTTGGTCATGGTTCCTGTTAATACATGTGATCTCCATTTCCCACCACGATCTGATAAAGGATCTAGATAACAGGAATGAATAGACCTTTTTACTAGTCTCCTCCATGGAGATATATTTTAGTTCCAATTACAGTCATTATTCTAATTTGGGGAGAGAAACTGATTGGTTTTTCTCAATCACATAGCCAGTGGGGGCAAAAGCAAAATTCAGATTCTATTACCAAACTGAGAGAGAGAGAGGAAAAAAGAGCAAGGGGGTGGAGGGAGAAGAGATGCTGTTGCAGACAAACACATTCAGTGGTCACAAAAATATTGTGTAGTGGTTATGGGCTTGGATTCTGAAACCAGATTTCTAAGATTAGAATCCTGGCTCTGAGACTCACTGTGTAACCTTGGGTAAGTTCTAACCTTGGATAAGGATGCTGTGCCTTAGCATTCTTGTTCACAAAATAGGAATAATAACAGCACACGTCTCACTTAGTTATCATGAGGATTAAAAGAATTTGTCTAGATGAACTATTTAGAATAGTGTCTGCTATGTTTTAACTACTCGAGAAATGTTGGTCATGGTTCCTGTTAATACATGTGATCTCCATTTCCCACCACGATCTGAGGATTGTTTGTTAATGCAGCATAACCTACCCTATCCTGACTAATACAATATTTAACCTTAGTAACAGTTTAGTTCATTTCAACCAACACATGAGAATCACCTACAGGTACTAAATTCTGGGTTAGGCATTGAATAGTCATAGGAAAATCATTGCCTGAGCTTAAAATGTGGCAGAAAATGTATAGTGTCATAGTAAAAACATGGCTTTTACTATGCTCAATTTTACACCAAAAACAAAACCTGGAAACAGATGTCCTAGAAGCATAGTTCCTATAAAGTTCTTGGGTTTTACTGGTATCTGTCGTACAAATTTACTCTTCTCAAAATGTAAACATCTAGAAGCCACTATGCCTCCCTTCTGTGAAACAGCATTTATACTACATATGTGTTTAATAAATGTGCTTCCTAAATGTTTAATGATAAGAACCTAAACAACTCCTCTCACTACAGTCATATAACAGCTAATAGGCCACTAGTGGACTGAGCAGTAAAAAGAAGTACAGAATTGAGTCAACTAAATCCATAGGTCTCATTACCAAGAAGGGGATAAAATATTCTATACCAAAACCAAAGCACAAATGCTGCCAAAAGTCACAGCCAAATACACAGACTGAACACAAAGAACAGCTGCGGTGAAAATTTTATGCTCTTTATGACACAACTTCTCTAAGGACCCAATTTTAAATTCAGTCACTGATTTCCTCATTTGTCAGCATGGATCGCCACAGCCGACCATGGATCCTAGTTGATGAATGGGACTTTTGCCATTAAAAATTATTCACTAAAGCCACAGTTTCCAGAGTAATAAAAAATATATTGACATCGCAACGTGAACCAAAATTCTAGTCTTGTGCATTATTGCCTAAGCAGTTTGACATAAGGAACTGAGTTCTATCTGGGGTGAAGAATTGTACACAGAAGTAAGTATATAGGCTTTTTAAGGTTGTAGAGTGCCCTTCAGCAGTAATTTAGAAAATAAGGCCTCTTCTGGGGAATGAAATGTTTAATCACTTTGTTCAGATCTGGAAGTGGGGTGGGGGTCAAAGAGCTAGCTTGCTGTTTGGAGTCCAGAATATATGGACTACTTCAATTTAGCCCTTCTCCACATAAGCCAAAGTATGGCTATTATTTAAATGAACATATGAATGGGAACCAGTATCTGGTCGAATCTCGATGTCACGGAGCAGGACAACCTAAAGACCCCACAACACTAACACACAAATAACTTCGGTCTTCAGGACTGTCACAGGAAGAACATTAAACAAGGCTGTTTGCATCCTTCAGGAAAGCCCACCTTGCACTGAATTATGAGTAGCGTCACTAGAGTCAAGACTCAAACCAGAAATTCCAGGTGAGAAAACCCCTTTTTAGGAGATACAGAATTTTTGTATGTTAATTACATATTAGTCAACCTCATCTCTAAGAGCCATGTCTGTTGCAATTAGAGCCTGCATCAAAAATCATGTGGCTTTTTATTTGTCAGGGGAAAATTAAACATTTCCATATTTGCAATTTAAACTTTTACTTAATTCATCATTTCCCACCTGATGAGGGTCCCTCGCATCGAGGCCTTCTAAAGGTCAGGTCTGATTAGGTGGGAGCGTGAAATAAACATGAAGATTCTGGCTTTCCTAACTTCAGTCTCCACTCAGTTCCTGTATGAAGCAGTATGCATCCCCTTATTTGTATCCTCCTCACATTTGTATACCACTGTTTAATTTGCCACATTTTGTTGTATAAGACCTCATTATCTAGAAATAAGGAAAAATCACCTTACAACTGCTTTTATGTTTTTTTTCCTTTAAGCATCAGCATTTTCCCAAACTGTAGCATTAAAAGCAAACACACTATTGGCATATTGACATATGCCATATCATACTTGTGTGATGCTACACTGTGTAAGCACATACCAAAATGCATGACTGTGTAAAAATAAATATGAATGTGCACACGCACACACACACAACTACAAATGTATAATATAATTTTTAACTAGATAAACATATTTGCCTTTGGCATCTGGCAATAAGCTGATATTGCAATAAACTTGTTATTAAATTGACCCATCAGCTTATAAACTGGAACATGAATACCACAAGAAGATCTGCCTGACATCTACTTGGGAGGCTGCCTATCTAATCCTCATTCTCCCCTTCTTCATAATGGTAAAGCCCCAATTTCCTTTGAAGTGTCCCAGTGTGCCCAGTTGATTCTACATTTCATAGCTTCCCTTGCAGCTATGTGAGGAGAGGTCAGTAAGTTCTGGCCAATGAAATTAAAGCAGAGGTCATTACCTGGGATGTCCAAGAATTCCTTAAGCAATGACAGAAGACTGGTACTCACCCCTTTATGCCCTGGCCCCTCCTCTTCCTGTCTGAAACATAGAAATAAAGGCTGGAGATTCAGCAACTGTCTTTCATCCAGGAGATGAAAGCCCATTCACTACAAATATAAGAACAGAAAGACAGGAAAGACCTGGATCCCTAATAAATTCTGAGTGCCACCATAGCATTTTTTACATACCTTACCATACCTGTATTAAAGGGTCTATTTCTGGTCTTTGGTCTTAAGGGGGAAAAAAAAAAAGCAACCCCTCAACCCCTAATTGGTTTATCTACTGTGTAACTTAGTATGCATAAAGGATACTGCATTAAAAGTCAAAATAATCATTTATGAGCCCTTTAATGGTGAATAAATGAATATTATTCTGATTTTGCCTTAATAAAAGTTGATTTGTCTTCAATATTTATCATAAAAAAGACACACAAGATCTTTCAGACCCCATGATTTAGAAGGATTTTATCTGGCAAAACCATCCAAGTCCAGGGTTAATGAGGTTCATGTTGATGAGAATTGAACTCTAGCTGTTAAGTAAATAATAACACCAGTAGTGATTTAGAACCTTTCATCCCTAAAATTTGTAGCAAATTGCAAATAGCCCCGTGGGGTGGGTAAAATTACTGACATAATTTTATTGATAGAGAAACTGAGTCATCAAGTCATTAAATAGCCTGGGGTCTATTTAGTGAATGGCAACATCAGTGGAGATTGCAGTGAGCTTCTAAAGTCATCAAGGAGGATTCTTGAAAGGTCAGCATTTAATCAAAAGTTTACAATGCACCCTCCTCACCCCCATCATCATTTAAAAAAAAGGGAAAAAGTCTGTGCATGTGTTTTGAAGCAAGCAGCCAAGGCTTCTCTGTTCCTAGAAACAGTGACTCCCTCAAATACAAAGATCTTGTCTGAAGTTTTCTGGGTGTGTGTGGGTGTGTGTGTGTGTTTTAATCATTTGCCACTTAATCTAGCACAGTGTTGGGCACGTGCCAGATGCCCAATAAGTGTGTGCTGAACGGAGAGCCATTTTCTAAAATCATCCTGTGGGGCACGTTCCTGCTGAACATTCACTTTGAAGCAACACTATCCCCACATTAGGAGCAGCTGCTTCCCATTCTCTCCATTACGCCCCCAGTTGTCCCTCTTGAGGCTGACACTTCGCATGCTCATGAGGCCTTTGCCACTCTAGATTCAAGCCACCTCTGAAAATCCATCTTCCCTCTTGATTCATGTTTCAGCATGAACAAGGAAATGGTTTGATGATAGAATAATAATTGATGGTTATGATATCTGATGTTGTATAAAAGGTTTGATTTTGTGGCTGCATAACTGTTTACAAAATACCAAATACCAAAAAAAAGAAAAGAAAAGAAAAAAAGTCCTGAGTAATGAATGTCCTTGCTAGAACACTCTATTTCCAGGAGAGAGCTCTACTGCCCACAGAGACTGATGGGCAACTTTTAAATTAGTAAACGCCAAAATGTCTGTTCTCCCCTTGCAGGCGGTTGTTATGAATGATCAGCATTTGGTCATCTCTTCTTTGCCCCTGCCCTCCAGGCCATCTTGGCTACTTGTCTTAAACTTGGGCACTTTGACAGGGTGTTTGATGGAGGTGGCCCTGAGGCAAAAGGCTGGTTTTATTGAATCAAAATGCTATAGCTTCCCTGAAGACCTTTCATCCAAACACTGTTGAGGGCCTTCGAGGCCCTTGTTTACAGCAGGTGGATAAAGTGAACTTCCCATGGTCACTTAGCAAGTCAAGGGCCAGGCAGGGCATTCCATAATCAAGTCCAGTGGCCGTGAAACCTCCTTTCCTGCTATTTGTCATGTACTTTCAGTGTTTCTCAAATGGTGGTCAGGAATTATCTATCCAAAGAAGTTTCTGGGAAAGCTGGGGGTCTAAGGAATGAAGTTAGGGGAAGACAGATGAACCTCTACTGAGAAGACAGGCTCAAGATTTGATTCCACCTTCTCTGAATGAAGAAGAAAACCATCTTAATGAACATCCATTCCAATTTTCAGTCAATTTTAAAAGTCATTGTAGACTTGTCCCTCTCAGTCTAGACTCAGATAAGGGAAAAGTATAACATCAGGTCAAAAAGGAAGCATTCCTTTTGCCGACATGAAAGCCCGGCCCCCTGTGTTGAACAATTGCTACTTTCAAAAGTCACCCTTCCCCATGACACCCATCTCCCGTACACAAGGCACCCAGAAATGTCAGCTAGACAGGAATAGTTGAAATCCTTGTGGAGACTATTCACTTCATTTCTAAGATAGAAGTTATTTTTGTTCAAAAGGGAGGGGGAGAAGACAGAGGCAAGGTTATTTACAGAAATTAGTTGCAGAGAGAAAAAATATGACTCTAAATGGAAAGATTATCAACATAGAAAGATGTGTTAAAGCCTAATAAGAAAGACATGCTGCATGCCGTACATCTGAATATAACCATTAGCAGCATGGAAGAGAGGCTGTTTACTGTATTAAAGCTACCTTTACTGGTTATATAAAAACAAAAAAAGGATTGTATTGGGGCCATCACACTCCCATCTTTTCAATTACAGAGATAGAACAATCTCAGATTCCGAAGCTAACTACAAATCAAAATTGTGTTATGTTATCTGCTGAGACACAAATGGAAAATAAATACTGTTAACTGTCACTTTCCATTAGGTAACAGAAATTCAATTACATTTCAAACAAGCCTTCATGTCAACAGAATAAATCTGTTTCATAAATGAGCAGGTAACCATTTTTGATTCCAACTTCCCAAAGGGAAAAAATCAATTTTAATCACAATTCTTCAATTTTTTTTCCATATGAATGTTTTGGAGTCGAGTACATCATCTGGTCTAATAAACAGTGTTGTACAGAAAAAAGGGGAATAAGCTGAAATTGGTTGCTGTTCATTTCTGGTGCCTTTTTAAACCAGAGACTCGTCATGTCGGATGTAACTGAGCTCTGCTTTGCTCAGATGCTTTCACTTTAAAAGCTAATGCTAGGAAAGCAGGGTTGGGGGGTTATACAAAGGAACTTCTTCCTGCCACATACATCCCAATGAGAAATGTGTATGAGAATATGAACTCCTTTTCATGGTAGACCTTGAAAGGGGACACCTTTCCACAAGACCCCACCATAATTCCCTTAAAATGGAAGGAGAATCTGAAAAGACAAGTTTCCATCCTAGAAGATTTGGTCAACCAGAAGACAAGCTGACAAATCCAGGATGACTGGGAGAGCTTGAAATAAATTGCTAACTCAGTACAAGGTATTTTAATCTAATAAATACTTGCTGGTTACCGGCTTGTTGCAATGGGGCAGCCTTTTGGAGGGAAGCTTTATATGACTTGTTTGACTTTTGGTGAATGCTGACGAATACAAATTTCCAAAAAAGAGCCCCTAAACTTTTTATAACTTGTTCAAAGACAGAGTACTCCTAATAACTATGACTCAGGCACTACTGTAAGCACTGTGCAATTATTTCATTTAATGCTTACCAGCAACCCTATGAGACAGGTCTTAGCCTTATCTCCATAAAAGAATAGAGGCATGGAGAGGTTAGGTTACTTCTTCAACTGGCATGTCAGGTATATGACTGGGCTGGTATTCAAACCTAGGTGGCCTGGCTCCAGAGTCTATACTTACAATCTTCTATCCATGAGGCTTCCAAATTCAACCTTCCTGGGCTCAGCAGTGCTTTAAGTATTTACGTACTTAAACACTTTGATTTCTTGACTAAATCAGAACACTTTTGAGAGTGAAAGAGGGTCCTATTAATAATTGTGCAAAAATCAGAAGCAAACTGGAACTGTATTAGGTAAATAAGGAAACATAGTCTCCTTAATTGTAAAGAAAATGTACGTGTTATAGTGTTTAAAGGATAAAGGAAAACCTGAGCAAAATTCGTGTGTTATTGGCTTTTAAGAAAGAGTTGATGGGAATAGTAAGCACACCCACTCAATTAAGAAAATATTGGGATGCTTGGGTGGCCTGTCAGTTAAGAGTCTGCCTTTGGCTCAGGTTATGATCCCAGGGTCCTGGGCAGAGAGACTACTTCCCCCTCTCCTTCTACCTGCAACTCTACCTGCTTATACTCTCTCTCTCTCTCTCTCTCTCTCTGTCAAATAAATAAATAAAATCTTTTAAAATAAAATGGGGGAGGAGCAAGATGGTGGAGAAGTAGGAGACTGAAATATCCTCAGGTTTCAGAAGTTCAGATAGATAGTCATCAAACCATTCTGAACACCTACAAACTCAATAGGAGATAGAAGAGAAGAAGAGCAGCAATTCTAGGAACAGAAAATTGACCACTTTCTGGAAGGTAGGACCTGCAGAGAAGTGAATCTGAGGCAACATTCCAGAAGATAGACCACAAGGGGAGGGGCAAGCTCCCAGCAAGCAGTAGAGCAGCGGAGCACAAAATCAGAAATTTTAGAAGTCTACTCCACTGAGAGATGTTGCTCCAGAGGCTAAGAGGGGGATGGAACCCTCACGCAGACAGTGTTGTCTCAGGACCTGTAGGGACACAAAAAGACCAATGTGTCTGAGGATGGAAGAGCTCCCAGGTATCAGAGCAGGGATGCCACTGCAGGTATGGGGCTTAGAAGTGGGTTCTGAGCTCAAGATTACCTTAAAGCATGATCCAAGGCACTGATCTTCAACCAGGAATCCCACAAGTGGCAGATCCAGAGGGACACCCTCCTTCCTCCTTCAGGAGGAGCAGTGTGGGAGCACAAAAAATTTGCTGGGCTTGGAGACTCCAAATGGGACCATGCACCAGAGAGAGAAATGCTCAGTCACAGGCTGAATGAGCTCCCAGCACAGCCAGAAACCAGGGAGATGGGAGCAATTGATGGCTCTTCTCTGAGGGCGCATTGAGTGGGCTCCTGAGATCTTGGCTCCTTCAGGCCAAAGATTAGGAAGCCACCATCTTCATTCCTGTCTTCCAAAGCTGTACGGAAAGTGTTCAGGGAACAAAAGGTCCAAGAGCGAACTCAAGCAGATTATTTAGGCAGGACCCTGGCAAGGGCAGTGTATTTCCATCTAGGGAAACACAAAGATGTTTGTGAATCACAGCAACAGACCCCTCCCCCAGAAGATCAGCAAGAACATCTAGCCAAGCCCAAGTTCACTGATTAATGAGAACTGCAGAACTCCAGAGCTAAGGGAAAGCAACACATAGAATTCATGTCTTTTTTCCCATGATCTTTAGTCTTTCGAAGTTAATTTTTTTTAATTTTATTTTTTTCTTATTCTATTTTTTAATTTTTCTGCTTTCCTATTTTAACATTTTTAACTATTTAATCTTATCAGTACCTTTATAAAAGTCTTTTTAAATTTTCATTGTTATAGTCATATTTTATCCCTTCACTGTATTTAAGCTTATTTTGTGTATACATACAGGGGTTTTTTTTTTCTTTAAAATTTTGGCATACAACTTCTTCTAATAGATCAAAATATGCCCTAAATATAGCACATTGCTTTGCTCTAGTCTCCAACCTGATCACATTCCTTTCTCTCTTTTTTTCTTTTTTCAACTGACTTCTTATCAATTCCCTTTTTAGAATATTTTAAATTTTCATCTTTACAGTCATATTCCATCCCTTCATGGTGTTTACCCTTATTTTTGTATATATGTAAGTTTTTCTTTCTTTAAAATTTTGTGAGGTAGTTTCTTCTAACACCCAAAAGCAAGTATGTGGTTCTGTTCTATTCACCAATCTAATATATATATTTTTTTCTTCTCCCCTCAGCTTTGGGTCTATTCTGATTTGGTTAGTGTAAATTTTTCTGGGGTCGTTGCTACCCTTTTAGTACTTTGTTCTCTCATTCATCTATTCTTACCTGGATAAAATGACAAGACAGAAAAAGTTACTACAGGAAAAAAAAAAAAGAAAGAAAGAAAGAATAAGAGGAAGCACCAATAGCTAGGGATCTAGTCAATAGAGACATTAGTAATATGTCAGAACTAGAGTTCAGAATGACGACTATCAAGGTGCTAGCTGGGCCAAAAAAAAAAAAAAAAAAAAAAAGCATGCAAGATTTTAGAGAATCCCTTTCTGAAGAAATAAAATCTCTTTCTGGAGAAATAAAAGAACTAAAATCTAACCAAGTTGAAATCAAAAAACTATTAATGAGATGCAATAAAAATTAGAGGCACTTACTGCTAGAATGAATGAGGCACGAGAGAGAATAAGTTATATAGAAGACCAAATCACAGAGAATAAAGAAGCTAAGCAAAAGAGACAAACAACTACTGTACCATAAGGGGTGAATTTGAGAGTTAAGTGATACCATAAGATAAAACAATATTAGAATAATTGGGATCCCAAAAGAAGAAGAAAGAGAGAGAGGGACAGAAGGTATACTGGAGCAAATTATAATGGATAGTTCCCCTAATTTGGCAAAGGGAACAAGCATCAAAATCCAGGAGGCAAAGAGAACCCCCTCAAAATAAATAAAAATAGGTGCACACCCCATCTTCTAATAGTAAAACTTGAAAGTCTTAGTGACAAAGAGAGTATCCTGAAAGCACCTCGGACAAGAGGTCTGTAACATACAATGGTAGAAATATTAGATTGGCAGCAGACCTATCCAAAGAGACCTGGCAGGCCAGAAAGGACTGGGATGATATATTCAGAGCACTAAATAAGAAAAATATGCAGCCAAAAATACAATATCCAGCTAAGTTGTCATTGGAAATAGAGAGATAAAAACTTCCAGGACAAACAAGAACTAAAAGAATTTTCAAACACCAAACCAACCCTACAAGAAATATTGAAAGGGATCCTCTAAGCAAAGACAGAGCCTAAAAGTAACATAGACCAGAAAGGAACAGAGACAATATAAAGTAATAGTCATCTTACCAGTGATACAATGGCACTAAATTCATATCTTTCAATAGTTACCTTGAATATAAATAGGCTAAATAACCCAATCAAAAGACAAAGGGTATCAGAATGGATTTAAAAAAAAAAAAAAAAAGACCCATTGGTATTCTGTCTATAAGAAATTCATTTTAGACCCAAAGACACCTCCAAATTTAAAGTGAGGGGGTGGAAAACAATTTACCATGCTAATGGATGTCAAAAGAAAGCTGAGGTGGCACTCCTTATACCAGATAAATTAGCTTTTAAGCCAAAGACAATAAGAGATGAGTAAGGAAACTATATCATACTTAAAGAGTCTGTCTAACAATAAGATCTAACAATTTTAAATATCTATGCCTCTAACATGGGAGCAACCAATTATATAAACCAACTAATAATAAAATCAAAGAAACACATCAACAATAATACAATAATAGTAGGGGACTTTAACACCCACCTCACTGACTTGGACAGATCATCTAAGCAAAAGATCTACAAGGAAATAAAGGTTTTAAATGACACACAGAGCCAGATGGACATTACAAATATATTTAGAACCTTCCATCTGAAAGCAACAGAATACACATTCTTCTCTAGTGCACATGGAACATTCTCTAGAATAGATCACATCCTGGGTCACAAATCAGGTCTCAACCAGTATCAAAAGATTGAGATCGCTCCCTGCATATTTTCAGACTACAATGCTCTGATGCTAGAACTTAATCACAAGAGGAAAGTTGGAAAAAATTCAGATACATGGAGGCTAAAGAGCATCCTACTAAAGAATGAATGGTTCAACCAGGAAATTAAAGAAGAATTTTAAAAATTTTTTAATTAAATTTAAAAAATTTAAAAATTTTAAAAATTAATGGAAACAAATGAAAATGGAAACACAATACAACTGGTCAAAATCTGTGGTACACACCAAAGGAGGTCCTGAGAGGAAAGTATATAGCAATACAAGCCTTTCTCAATAAATAAGGAAGATCTCAAGTACACAACCTAACCCTACACCTAAAGGAATTAAGAAAGTACAGCAGAGAAAGCCTAAACCCAGCAGGAGAAGAGAAATCATAAAGATCAGAGCAGAAATCAATGAAATAGAAAACAAAAGAAGAGTAGAACAAATAAATGAAACTAAGAGCTGGTTCTTTGAAAGAATTAACAAGATTGATAAACCTGTGGCCAGACTTATCAAAAAGAAAAGAGAAAGGACCCAAATTAATAAAATCATGAATGAAAGAGGAGAGATCACAACCAACACCAAAGAAATACAAACAATTGTAGGAACATATTATAAGCAACTATACACCAGCAAATTTGACAATCTGGAAGAAATGGGTGCATTCCTAGAGACAAATAAACTACTAAAACTGAACTAGGAAGAAATTAGAAAACCAGATCATACTCATAACCAATAAAGAGATTGAAACAGTCATCAAAAATCTCCCAAAAACCAAGAGCCCAGGGCCAGACGGCTTCTCAGGGGAATTCTACCAAACACTTAAAGAAGAAATAATACCTATTCTCTTGAAACTGTTCCAAAAAATAGAAATGGAACAAAAATTTCCAAACTCATTTTAGGAGGCCAGCATGACATTTATCCCAAAACCAGACAAAGATCCCATCAAAAAGGAGAATTACAGGGGCGCCTGGGTGGCTCAGTGGGTTAAGCCGCTGCCTTCGGCTCAGGTCATGATCTCAGGGTCCTGGGATCGAGTCCCGCATTGGGCTCTCTGCTCAGCAGGGGCCTGCTTCCTTCCCTTCCCCTCTCTCTGCCTGCCTCTCTACCTACTGTGATCTCTCTCTGTCAAATAAATAAATAAAATCTTTAAAAAAAAAAAAAAAGGAGAATTACAGACCAATATCCTTGATGAACACAGATGCGAAAATTCTCACCAAAATACTAGCCAATGGGATCCAACAGTACATTAAAAGGATTATTCACCACGACCAAGTGGGATTTATTCCTGGGCTGCAAGGTTGGTTGAACATCCACAAATCAATCAATGTGACACAATACATTAATAATGGAAAGAACAAGAACCATTCGATACTCTCAATAGAAGCTGAAAAAGCATTTGAAAAATTACAGCATCCTTTCTTGATCAAAACTCTTCACAGTGTAGACATAGAGGGTACATACCTCAATATCATCAAAGCCATCTATGAAAAACCCACAGTGCATATCATTCTCAATAGGAGAAAAAACTGAGAGCTTTTCCCCTAAGGTCAGGAATGGCAGGGATGTCCTCTATATCCACTGCTATTCAACTTAGTACTAGAAGTCCTACCCTCAGCAATCAGACAACAAAAAGAAATAAAAGACATCCGAATTGGCAAAGAAGAAGTAAAACTCTCGCTCTTTGCAGATGATATAATACTTTATGTAGAAACCCAAAAGACTCCACTCCAAAACTGCTAGAACTCATACAGTAATTCAGTAAATTGTTAGGATATAAAATCAATGCACAGAAATCAGTTGAATGCCTATACACCAACAGCAAGACAGAAGAAAGAGAAATTAAGGAGTCAATCCCATTTACAATTGCACCCAAAACCATGAGATACCTAGGAATAAACCTAACCAAAGAGGCAAAGAATCTGTACTGAGAAAACTGTAATACTCATGAAAGAAACTGAGGAAGACATAAAGAAATGGAAAAATGTTCCATGCTCATGGATTGCAAGAACAAATATTGTGAAAATGTCAATGCTACCTAAAGCTATCTACACATTTAATGTTATCCCTATCAAAATACCATCAATTTTTTTTCAAAGAAATGTAACAAATAATCCTAAAATTTATATGGAACCAGAAAAGACCCTGAATAGTCACAAGAATGTTGAAAAAGATCACCAAAGTTGGCAGCATCACAATTCCAGACTTCAAGCTCTATTACAAAGCTGTAATCATCAAGATGGTATGGTACTGGCACAAAACAGACACATAAATCAATGGGACAGAATAGAGAGCCCAGGAATGGACCCTCAACTCCATGGTTAACTAATCTTCAACAAAACAGGAAAGAATGTCCAATGGTAAAAAGACAGCCTCTTCAACAAATGGTGTTGAGAAAAATTGGACATCCACATGGAAAAGAATGAAACTGGACCATTTCCTTACACTACACACAAAAATAGACTCAAAATGAATCAAAGACCTCAATGTGAGACAGGGATCCATCCAAATCCTTGAGGAGAACACAGGCAGCAATCTCTTTGACCTCAGCCGCAGCAACTTCTTCCTAGAAACATCACCAAAGGCAAGAAAAGCAGGGCAAGGGGCGCCTGGGTGGCTCAGTGGGTTAAGCCACTGCCTTCGGCTCAGGTCATGATCTCAGGGTCCTGGGATCGAGTCCCACATCGGGCTCTCTGCTCGGCGGGCCCTCCCTTCCTCTCTCTCTGTGATCTCTTCCCTTCCTCTCTCTTACTGTGATCTCTCTCTGTCAAATAAAATAAATAAACTCTTTAAAAAAAAAAAAAAGAAAAGAAAAGCAGGGCAAAAATGAACTATTG